>NC_140167.1:166621210-166826210 GCF_963971535.1 Notolepis coatsorum
AACTGTTTCGCCTGTTTTATTGCAACACTACTACACCGACATCTAAGAAGGGAGATCCCCCCTTAAACGGCCCTTCTAAGGTTTCTCTCCTCCACATTTCCTGTGGTGCATTTTTTTCCTATTGCTAGGTTTTAGTGAGTTTTTCCTTACCTTCGCATGGGGTATGTCTGGGAGTGTTGCATTTATTTAATTATTTTACATTTATTTTGGTAGTTTTTGTTTGTTCTTGATTTATTGTGATGTTTCTTCTTGACTTGTTTAAAGAAGCCGTGTCCGGCCCATGGGGACATTAACGTCTGTTGTCGGGCCTTACAAATACATTTGATTTGATTTGATTTGAAATTGTCTATTGGTTGAGCGCGTGGCATTCGTTTGACACCACGTCCGGAATCATGCCAACCAGGAAATAACTAACGCTAATAGAGGAGAGGAGAGAGAAGATGAGAGAAGATGAGAGAAGAGAAGAGAGAGGAGAGGAGAGGAGAGGAGGAGAGGAGAGGAGAGGAGAGGAGAGGAGAGGAGAGGAGAGGAGAGGAAGGAGAGGAGAGGAGAGGAGAGGAGAGGAGGGAGGGAGGAGAGGAGAGGAGAGGAGAGGAGAGGAGAGGAGGAGAGAGAGAGAGAAAGAGAAATACTTTTATTATCCCGAGGGAAATTTGACACTGCAAATCGCTCAACATTTAAACATTTAGACAGAACAGGTCACGAATAAGAATAACAAAACAAATCAAATCAAATTGCCTAAGATAAGAGTAGAATAAAATAGAATAAAAATGAATAAAATATACAGTAAATAAATACAGTAAAAATATACTGAGGTCTACAGTAGGTGTAATATTGCACAGTGCTGTTTCAAAACTAAGAGTCCAGGAACATGGTAACTGTCACTCTGTGCTCAGTGATGCAGTGAGGCACAGTGATGCATTGTATAGTCTGATGGCTGTTGGGATGAAGGACTTCCTGTGCCGTTCAGTGCTGCATTTAGGTAGTGTGAGCCTGGCACTGAACATGCTCCTCCTGTCAGCCAAGTCTGTGTATAGTGGGTGGGAGGGGTTTTCCCTGATGGCCTGGAGCTTAGCAAGGCTCCTCCCTCCGCCACCCTCGCTAGGGAGTCCAGCTCCACCCCAACCACGCTACTGGCCTTCCTGACCAGCTTATCCAGCCTGTTTGTATCCCCTGCTCTCAGTCCGCTGCCCAGCAGGTCACAGCGTACAAGAAGGGCCCCGCCACCACCGACTCATGGAACATCCTCACATCCTTGTACAGACATTGAAGGAGCTCAGCCTTCTGAGGAAGTAGAGTCGGCTCTGGCCCTTCTTGTACAGTGCCTCTGCGTGTTTTGACCCGTTCAGTTTGTTGTCGATGTGCACACCGAGGTATTTGTACTCCTCAACCATGTCCACATGACTCCCCTGATGGAAACGGGGGTGACAGGTGCACTCCTCCTCCTCCCCAGCTCCACAACCAGTTCCTTGGTCTTCGCCACATTTAGCTGCAGGTGGTTTTTATCGCACCAGAGAGAGAGAGAGGAGAGGAGAGGAGAGGAGAGGAGAGAGGAGAGGAGAGGAGAGGAGAGGAGAGAGAGAAGAGAAGAGAAGAGAAGAGAAGAGAGAGAAGAGAAGAGAAGAGAAGAGAAGAGAAGAGAAGAGAAGAGAGAGAAGAGAGAGAAGAAGAGAGAAGAGAGAGGAGAGGAGAGGAGAGGAGAGGAGAGGAGAGGAGAGGAGAGGAGAGGAGAGGAGAGGAGAGGGAGGGGAGGGGGGAGGGGAGGGGGAGAAGGGACTGTAACTGCTGTATTGTAGGCATAGACTTGTTGTCATCGTCGAAAAATGTATAATAATCACAAGATACATTCAGTGCTGGATCTAACTAAATGGATTTATGGAGACAGATTTATGGAAAGTTCTAGCCTGGACCACAAAGCTTCTCAAAGGGTTAGTGCGACATGTGGCTCGGCGATGTTCTACCGGCAGCAAAATAAAAGTGAGTCTCAGCCTCTGCGTTATGATATTATGATAGCTTTGGATAAAAGCGTTCAGCTAAATGACTAAATTGTAATTATGAACAGGGGCTGAATAACACTAGTGGAGAGGAGTCATATGACTACTATCACACTGCAAGCCTACAGTAACCTGAGCCTAAGCTCAGATCCGATTTTTTGGTTTGGCTGTTCACATAATTTTTCAAATGTGGCCAATATCAGATTCCAGTATGAACTGGTCACTGGTCACAGTGGTCACTGCTCCTGAACTGACCCGCATGCGCAAATGAACAATAACGAAGATGGACATAAAGAATTTAGACAAATGGTAATCTCTAGAGTAATGTAAAAGTCACATGAAAGTCGTGCTCAGACTGAGGTCACATTGCAAAGAAATCAGCCCTGTATCTGATTTAGGAGCACATTATGAAAGTGGCCCCAAATCAGAATTGAAAAGATCAGATTCCATGTGATTTGTGCCGTTCACACTGTCGTGAAATAATCAGATCTGAGTCACGAGAGCAAAAAAAGACAAATCTGAATCGGGCCACTTTCGCCTGGGGTCGAGTCTATCACAGAAGTCACGCTGAAGAACACTCACGGAACGACCGTGGTAGAGTCTATCACAGAAGTCACATTATAAAACACTCACAGAAGGACCGTGGTAGAGTCTATCACAGAAGTCACGCTGAAGAACACTCACAGAACAATGCGTCTCCCTCACCTGGCCACGGGCTCAGCTTTTCAGGCAGCCAGGAAAGCTCTTTGAAGGCCACAGAGAGGCAGAGATGAGAGGGAGGCCTGCCTGCGGAGGGATCAGCCGCGCTGCCGGCACAGCGCCACTGTAATTAACCACCGGCCTTGATATAGCGGCCATAGTCGTGCATACCCTGCTTCTTCTCCCTCACGACAAAACCTGCGGCCAGGAGATGGTAGGCAACATTAACCACCGGCACCATTTCCATTTTCGGAAGGGGGGGTGGGGGGTTAGGGAGGTAGGTCTGTAGACACAGGACTTCCACCGGGTGGCTCAGGCGGAGAGAGGAGAGCGGCGGTGCGCGAGCCGCGGCTATGTACCTTTCATCTTGGAGGAGATTTGGAGAGGGTTTTCAGACCACAGAGACTTCTTAATTCTCTACTAATTCATCTGCGTTCCAGATTCGCCGGGCGCCCGGGTTTAACCCGAGAATGATAATGAGCCGGCGGAGAGGAGCACGTTGGTCAGAATAGAGTCGGATAATCTCTCCCAGCGAATCTTTCCGGAGTGAGAGGGATCTTATTAAGAGCGATTGCTTGTCACGAGAATGTTTGCCGCGTGGAGCGGTGGAGGTTCAACTTCTTTGGACCGAGACGTGTCTTCTGAGGAGATCCCGCGACTCGAAACATGGCACTTCTTTTCTTTTTTTTCAACACAATACAATTTTCTACATGTTATCATGTGCATTTCCAATGTGACATGAGATTTGCACAATCCCACATGTGCTGCCATAATTTTACATGTTTACGTAAACATTTTCTGGTATCACATGCTTACAATATTGGTACCTTCACATGAGCTACATTCACATTTTACACTTACATTTAGACATTTACTGTAGCTGAACGCTTTTATCCAAAGTGACTTATAAGCTCTGGTCACATGGGAAGTGTTCAAAAACATTCTGAACCTTCTTCCTATAGGGGTAGAACAGGACAGGCCTCAGAACAGCAACTCTTTGTAAAACACTAACATCATGTTTTAAACATCATAAATGTAAACGTTTTTGTAAAAACAAAAAAGCTACTATATGTAATCATTTTGAAAATGTGTTGACGCATACGCATACCTGTAGCTCAAAGAACTGCATTTAACCGCTTGTTTACCTAACTTTCACTGACCTATTGCTGTCTGTGCCTTGCCTGGCCTCGACCCAGAACATAATCAGGAGAACTTCAACCTCCCTGACTTAACTGAGTCCCAAAATGTCAGAATAGGACGTGTTGAACCACGAGTAAATGGATCCGTCCAAGATTTCGATTTCAAAATCATAGCCTACCCAATGATGAATATTTATTATCTGTAAGCTGCAAGATTCCTCAATCGATACATTCTACCCACCAGCTTACATAAAAAAGAAAAAGAGTGTTTTTATCCCTGAAATTCAACCTTCATCCAAACTAAACATTATCATTACAAATGAGGTGGGGGGAGGGGGGCTGCGGGTGGCGCCATATTTGCATATATGGATTGAAATGCCACATTTTCCATACCGTACACGAGCCAGAATGCCTATTGTCTGCTCAGAGGGTCCACTGTGAGAATGTTTCTTAGTCTTAACCCTTTCACTACCATACTACAGAAGGTTAACCTTTCACTAGCACACTACAGAAAGGGTTAACCTTCTGTAGTGTGGTTGTGAAAGGGTTAACCCTTTGGTAGTGTGGTAGTGAAAGGTTAACCTGCTGTAGTGTGGTAGTGAAAGGTTAACCTGTAGTGTGGTAGTGAAAGGTTAATCTTCTGTAGTGTGGTAGTGCAAGTGTTAACCTTCTGTAGTGTGGTAATGAAAGGGTTAACCCTTTGGTAGTTTGGTAGTGAAAGGGTTAACCTTCTGTATTGTGGTAGTGAAAGGGTTAACCTTCTGTAGTGTGGTAGTGAAAGGTTATCCAGTAGTGTGGTAGTGAACGTGTTAACCCTTTGTAGTGTGGTAGTGAAAGTGTTAACCTTCTGTAGTGTGGTAGTGAAAGGGTTAACCTTATGTAGTGTGGTAGTGAAAGATTAGGCTTCTGTAGTGTGGTAGTGAAAGGGTTAACCCTTTGGTAGTGTGGTAGTGAAAGGTTAACCTGTAGTGTGGTAGTGAAAGCGTTAACCTTCTGTAGTGTGGTAGTGAATACTTATGGGACTAATATAAAACCATTATATATACTACAGAAGAGGGCTGTACGAATCACACATAAAGTGAGTTATCGAGAACACACAAATATATTATTTATTAAATCTAGAATAATTAAACTTGAAGACATGGTTAAGTTTCAAACAATGTTAATTATGTTTAGGGCAAGAAATAATACACTGCCAGAAAAACTACAAAATCTTTTTCATTTAGAAAGTGAGTTTAGTAGGAGAAAATACAATTTTAAACATCAGTTTGCACGTACCACACTTAAACAGATGTGTCCTTCAGTTATTGGTGTAAAGTTGTGGAATTCTCTCCATAGCGAGCTTAACCCTTGTGGCTTCCTAAGGATTTTGACACTCACTGGGCTTAAGAGATGAAATGATACATCATGTTTAAAGCCATATAATTTTAACTGTTTACTATTTAAAAAAAAATATCCCCATGATTAACATTAATAGCCCAATCTCAAGATATCTGTAACAAATTACAAATATTTCCGAATTTTAACCACTTATATTTGTGTTCGTTTGATACAAAGTCTGTTTTTATTGAAAAAATTCATATTCATATCCATATTCATCATATTTCTAAAAATTTTAGACACCATATTACAGCGTGTGAAAAATAAGCACCGGTTAGTACTAATCTATTACTAAAAGGTATGTATTGTTTTTTTTTAATGCCTGGTGTAATTATTCTGTTTATTTATCGATATATGATGTGAAAATTAGAGATTAGAGATAAAAAAAAAAAATTTAGACTTGCGGTTTTATGGCGGTTTTATTGCGGTTTTATTAACATGGAAGTGGATGGGATGAAAAGTGACGCTAGGGATATGGGAGGTACCCTATATGACTAACTTTTTTTTAGAGCGTTTCAAATCATAATCTTTTGACATAATGAAAATATATGTAAAATGAAGATATGGCCCCAATTTCATGAAATAATAATAAACACAGACACCGCTGTGCTCACACACAAAGTCAAGAAAGTAGAAAAATAGTAGAAATCATGACCAGGAAGCCACAAGGGTTAAGGGATGTAATAGTGTTTATCAATTCAAAAAAAAAAATCTTCTCTTTCTTTTATTCTTTATTCTTTATCATTATTATTATTATTATTATTATTATTATTATTATTATTATTATTATTATTATTATTATTATTATTATTATTATTATTATTATTATTATTATTATTATTATTATTATTATTATTATTATTATTATTATTATTATTATTATTATTATTATTATTATTATTATTATTATTATTATTATTATTATTATTATTATTATTATTATTATTATTATTATTTAATTTTTTCTTGTTTAACTGTGGATTGTGTTTCTTTTATAATGGTATAAATGATTATTTGTGTAAATTAGGTTGTACGCCGACCATTAAGAAAATACTTGTTAGTTTAGGAATAAGGGGCAGGTAACTATAAGATTTATTCTTCTTCCTGCTCCTTTTGTCCATGGAATGACTATTTATGATTGTGTAATGAAGAAACTATGATTGTATTGTGGCAAATAAAAACTCTGAACTAAACTGAAAGGGTTAACCCTTTGGTAGTGTGGTAGTGAAAGGGTTAACCTTCTGTAGTGTGGTAGTGAAAGGGTTAACCTTCTGTAGTGTGGCAGTGAAAGGGTTAAGCTTTACTGTTTACCTGCATATTCAGTTACCACCGGTGTCCCCCAGGGTTCTGTTCTGGCCCCTCTCCTTTTTCTAATCTATCTCCTACCCCTTGGCAACATCTTCAGAAAATTTGGTCTGCAGTTTCACTGCTACGCGGATGACACCCAGCTCTATTTTTCCACCAAACCTGACTCTGCACTCAAGTTTCAAGTTTCAAGTTTCAAGTTTCTTTAATAGTTGTCATACAGAAGTACAGAATACTTTTATACAAAATGCTTCTTACTGTTGCGCTCCAGAGACTGTGCAAGACAAGATAAGTATGAAATAAAATAACATAGTAAAATTAGAAGTAAAAAAAAATGAGGTCACAGTTTTCAGTTTAGACATATGTACAATGTTCGATGCAGAATAGACGTAGTTACCATACAATATACAATACTGTGCAGTGTACTAATATACAATACTATATAGTGCAAGGCAGAAATGGAGAAATGGGACGAGGTGCAATTTAGGTACAATTCACAGTAGGTGTACGAGTTGTGGTGCAAATCCTTTATCAATAAATATAAAGTGTAAGTGTGTTTGTGTGATCTAAAGTGTGGAGAGTGGGTGCTGCAGTGTGTTGTTTGTTTGAGTGAGTGTGTGCCTGTGGGTGTGTGTGCTGTGTGCATTTGATGGTTGTTGCATAGTGATTATTGTTCGTTTAGCAGCCTGATGGCCTGGGGATAGAAGCTTCTTCTGAGTCTTTCTGTGCTCGCCTTAAGACTCCGGTATCGCTTGCCTGACCGCAGCAGTTCAAAGAGGCAGTTGTTCGGGTGGCTCGAGTCCTTAATAATTCTCTTAGCCTTCCCCTTGCACCGCTTGTTGTAAATGTTCTGAATGCTTAAAGGAAATAAATGTATGGTTCACAGTTAACTACCTAAAACTAAACAATGATAAAACCGAGGTACTCCTCATTGGTTCCAAATCCACCATAGCCAAATCCGACAGTTTTCCCCTCACCAATGACAACTGTACAGTATTCCCCTCCCCTCAGGTTAAGAGTTTGGGTGTCATCCTGGATAGCACACTGTCATTCAAATCCCACATAAATAACATCACACGGTCCGCTCACTTCCACCTACGCAACATCAATCGTCTCCGTCCCTCACTTACACCCACCAGCACCGCTATTCTTGTTCACGCCCTGGTCACATCCCGCCAGCATTACTGTAACTCCCTCCTCATTGGTCTCCCACACAAGTACCTCTATAAACTCCAACTGGTCCAAAACTCAGCCGTCCGAATTATCACCAGAACTCCCTCCACCAACCACATCACTCCTGTTCTCCACCAACTTCACTGGCTGCCTGTTAAGTCACGCACTGACTACAAAGTATTACTACTCACCTTCAAGGCCCTCCATAACCTAGCCCCTCCTTATCTCACGGAAATTCTCCAGTCCTACACTCCCTCTCGGTCACTCAGATCCTCCTCTTCCTTCCAACTTGTCACTCCCCCTTCCTGTCTGACTACCATGGGATCCAGAGCCTTCTCCTGCTGTGCCCCCCGCCTCTGAAATTCCCTACCACAAAAAATCCGTGAAATAAACCTCCCCACCTTTGTTTCGCGTCTCAAAACACATCTGTTCATTCTGGCATACTCACTTTCATTTTAAGTTTATTACAACTGATCCCCTATGTAACTATGTAACTCTGTAATACTGTGTTTTACTGTGTGAAATTGTATTTGTTTTAACCCTGTACGGCGACCTTGGGTGCTCAGAAAGGCAGTGGCGAATCCTTATGGAAGCCAACGGAAGCCGTGCCTCCCTATAAATTCATATTAAATATGAAATATGAAATATGAAAAAAAAAATATATATATAATTTTTTTTTAATATAGTTTACATTCTTTTTCATCTGTGCATCTGTGTTATATATATATATATATTTTTAAATATCTCCCTCTTCTCCTTCTCACTCCCTCTAACACACTGTCAGACTGTGCTCACTGCAGCTAGTATAGGAGAGAGGCAGTGGGTAGGTCTCTTTCTCCAGGCTTCCAGCATTATAGAGTCCAAATCCGATCCTAGCCAATCAGATTCGAGCTGACTGCCACACCCTAAAAGTTTAAAACGGAGCTGGGAGGAAAACACTCAGCATATTTTCCCCCCTGGAGGCGGGGCACTCAGAAGTTCACGTTTCCACCTGACTACCTAACGTGACATCCCATTAGTAGTATAACACTGTCACTCAGTCTAGTAGTCTACTACAAACATGTCTGAACATCATCCCCTCGCGGAATTGATTGAAAATGTTATTAACAGAGCGGGCACGTTCGAATCCTCTATTAGTGTATCTAACATTTAGCACTTTAATAGCAACTTATTTTCGCCGGCGGGACATTTACTGAGGACCAGCAGAGCACACCACTGTGGATATTATGATTTAACAAATCTATCTGGCAAGAGGAGGACCACATTATTGACCAGGTAAGCACTGAGCAGCCTGACTGACTAACTAACGTTATCAGGCAAGCTTGTATACCCTTTCATGACTGCAATGCAAGCCAGGGGCTGGAATACGCAGTCACTTATTCCTCCGTAGTAGCCAGGTTAATGTGCACCATCAAGCACTGCTTAAAAGCTAGCGGTGGGTCCAAAATATATCGGATATAAATGTCAAAGGTACCCAGCGTTCCATTAGGGTTTCACACACAGATGCGGCGGGGTTTGAAAGCTCGGCGTTGCTAATAAACATTTTAAATCATTTTTATAAACGAGCTGAGGCTGAAATGGCTGCTTCCGCATTTTACAGTAGGAGCGCTCTGATGGCTGGGCGCGCCGCGCAACAGACACGTGAATGAATGAATGAATGAATGAATGAGAACTTTATTTAACAGATTGCAGAATGGGTACAATACAGTATGGCTCAATACACACAATTGTTAAGGGGATGCAGACCAGAGAAATACGTTTGTCTTGTCACGTTTGTCTAATAGACAGTCATATTCTCTCCCGGCCATATGTATATTTCTCTCCCACCCACCCACCCCCTCCTAATGTACAGTCCCCTCCCCATCATATGTATATACTCTGTCAGGATCTATGGGTAACAGTACTGTATATTTGATGTCATGATGTCTTGTATGTCATAAATGTCACTATGAATTGAAAATGGGGGACCCTGATGTAAACAAGACAAACGTCTTTCTCTGGTCTGCATCCCCTTATACAATTGTGTGTATTCAGCCGTACTGTATTGTACCCATTCTGCAATCTGTTAAGAAAGTTTGACTGGCCGCCGAGCCATACTGTAGTGTACATGGTGACTGCTTGACTAAAAAAAAAAAAAAAAAAAAAAAAAAAAATTAATACAAATATTTAATAATTTCTTTTTTAATACTTTTTTTTGGCTTCCCCTGTTATTTTACCCACGCGACGCCACTGCAGAAAGGTGCCTTTAAATAAAATGCATTATTATTATTATTATATTTACACACAATGTATTGTAATCTGAATATACCTGCATATAATCCTTCTATATACCTGCATATAACCCATATAACTTGTAACATGTATGATAGCATGTACTACAGTATAATTAGGTATATACCGTATATATATTTATTCTTACCGTATATATTTCTATCCACATCTGTCTGTACATACCTGCATATAATAATTTTTACATATCTGTATATCAGGGATAGGGATGGGAATTGATAGGATTTTATCGATACGATTCCATTATCGATTCTGCTTATCGATTCGATTCTTTATCGATTCCCTTATCGATACCTGATCAATTTATAATTTAAATAAATAAATTGGAAATGCAACAGAACTACATTTAGTCATTTAGCTGACGCTTTTATCCAAAGCGACTTACAAGTTCTGTACGACAAGCCATCAGGAAGGGCACAACTCTATCAGCTGAGCAACAAAGGACAGGAAGCATTCAGTCGACTCCTAAATTTTAATTCATGGTTAGGGGCTGCATGTCTCGTACACAACCTGAAATTCATTGACAACTTCAATGTTTTCTGGAATAACCCAGAACGTTTTCAAAGAAATGGCTTCTTCCCAAATCGCTTAGGTTCAAAGCTCCTATCAGCAAACATGCGTCATGCCTTGATGGCCTCCAAGCTCATACCAGCACGAGAGATAGTCATGAAGGACACAATCTCACCACGGATTACAGCAGCACAAGACGTCCTGTCCCCCCCCCCCCCATATCACACAAGGCCATCTCGTCTGATCAAATGTCCCCGAAAGCACAGTACAATCAGTACGGTACAGAATAGCACAATTGCCATGCCATCTCTCAAAACATACAAGTAATCCTAACCAGCCAATGGCATGGTGAAAAATATACACCATCAATGCGTTTACCTGCTATTAACCTCAGGGCCATCACGGTCAAGCCAAAGCAGACCTCCTCTAAAGAAGTCCAACAAATAAAATTAGCTTTCCTAAA
This sequence comes from Notolepis coatsorum, assembly GCF_963971535.1. NCBI lineage: Eukaryota > Metazoa > Chordata > Actinopteri > Aulopiformes > Paralepididae > Notolepis > Notolepis coatsorum. The sequence continues at coordinate 166,632,163 of NC_140167.1, forward strand.
TGTCAGATCACTGAATAATACAACTTTCTTAGTAAATGATCTGATTAAAGAAAATAACTTAGATTGCATCTGCCTAGTAGAGACATGGCTAAATAATGACACAGCTACATCAATAATGATAGAAGCTTGTCCACCAGACTATAACTTTTTTCAAATACCCAGAAAAAATAAAAGGGGCGGAGGAGTTGCAGCAATCTTCTCCTCAAAACTCTTGTTTAGAATCACAGAACTAGGCGAGTTCATGTCAATGGAATATCTTGCCATTGAACTAAAAACAGAATCAACTATTATTGTCACAATATACCGCCCGCCTAGACACTCACCAGTATTTATACAGGAGCTCTCTGAACTGATCTCACTATGTGTTACCGGATATGATAAGGTGATCCTAAATGGAGACCTGAACATCCATTTTAATAAGAAAACAGACTCCAAAACTATGGAACAAAAAAATCGACTGGATAGCTTTGACCTAATACAGCATATAACAAATGCAACTCACCGGCTTGGGAATACACTAGACTTAGTTATAACAACAACTGGGCTAAGCATAACAAATATCTCAATAACTGAATTACCTCTCTCCGACCATCACTGTATATTTTTTGATACTCAAATAACCCTTACTAAAACAAAAAAAGAAATCATAGTTAAAAAGAGGCTCCTAAACGACAAAGCTGAATCAAAGTTCATTGATCTTATCAGACTACATGAACCTGCACACAATCATGACAGCTCTCTAAATGAAATGGTAGAAAATCTCAATGATGCAATGTCATCTATATTAAATTCTGTCGCCCCATTAAAAATGAAAAAGAAGAAAACTAGAGCCTCGCCCTGGTTAAACTATAATACGGTCAACGAAGAAAAAAAGGAAATGTCGTGCAGCGGAGCGAAAATGGAGAAAAACTAAAACCACCATATGCTGTGATATATACAAAGATGCTTTAACTGCTTATAATAAAACCATCCGCTTAGCAAGGAAAGATTACTTCTCTAAAATCATTACAGAAAATGCTGAAAACTCCAGAATCCTCTTTTCCACTATTAATGTACTACTCAACACTGCCCCTACACCTCTTCAGTCATCAACGGTTAAGTGTGAAGAACTTGCACTATTCTTTAACAACAAAATAACCTTGATCAGGGCCAGCATTACTCATGATGGAAATAAAGTTGATTGCGGCAAACCGTGCAATGTAACCATGAGAAGTTTCACATGCATCACATTAGATGTACTCTGCAAAACTGTCTCAGAATGTAACTCCTCCACCTCAGACATTGACCCTATACCTACAGCTTTCTTCAAACGGGTATTTAATAGTGTTTCAAGCCCTGTGCTAGATATCATAAACACTTCCCTTAGGACTGGTATTTTCCCGGATGCCTTTAAAACAGCAGTTGTAAAGCCATTACTAAAAAAACCTAACTTGGATAGTAATGAAATGGCAAATTATCGTCCAATATCCAACCTACCATTCATTAGTAAAGTACTTGAAAAGATAGTTTCAGTTCAAATAAATTCCTTTCTTGAAGAAAACAACATCTTAGAAGAATTTCAGTCAGGATTCAGAAAATATCATAGCACTGAAACTGCCCTCACCAAAATAATCAGTGACCTCAGACTAAACTCTGACGAGAATAAGATCTCCATCCTTATCCTGTTAGATCTCAGTGCAGCATTTGATACAATCGATCACGATATTCTAATCGATCGTCTTGAAAACCATGTCGGTTTCTCAGACCATGTGCTAGGCTGGTTTAAAACATACATCAGAGGGAGGAAATTCTATGTTAAACTAGGAGATCACATGTCTGATATATACGACAACAACTATGGAGTTGCACAAGGGAGTTGCTTAGGTCCTTTACTCTTCTCCCTTTACATGTTACCGCTGGGTGATATCATCAGAGAACATAATGTAGATTTCCATAGCTATGCGGATGATACACAACTGTACATATCTGCTGAACCAAATGATACAGCGATTAGCTCCATTACAGACTGCTTACTGGCAATAAATAAATGGATGAGTAAGAACTTCCTGAAACTAAACGAGAACAAAACTGAAATTCTAATTATCGGCTCCAAAACTAAAAAAGAAACATTAATAAAGAACCTGGGGGGACTAACCCCTTGGATCAAATCTGAGGTCACTAGTCTTGGGGTTGTCATAGATTCAGAACTGAACTTCAATTCTCATATTAGCAAAGTGACGAAAACATCGTTCTTCCATCTCAGAAATATAGCAAAAGTACGACCATTTATTAATCAGAACGATGCTGAGAAGCTAATTCATGCATTCATATCTAGCCGGTTAGACTACTGTAATGCACTTTTCACAGGTCTCCCTAAGAAAACCACAGAGAGGCTTCAGCTAATCCAAAACTCTGCAGCCCGACTGCTAACTAGAACCAAAAGGAGAGAGCACATTAGTCCAGTCTTAGCCGCTTTACACTGGCTTCCTGTAACATTTAGAATTGACTTTAAGGTCCTTCTCCTTACATACAAAGCTCTAAATGGACAGGGACCTAGCTACATCGCCAACACTCTAATAAATTACACACCAGCAAGAACACTGCGATCATCAGCTGCTGGACTACTAGAGGCTCCCAGAAGCAGTCAAAAGAGGATCGGTAATGCAGCCTTTATCAACTATGCCCCAAAACTATGGAACAAACTACCCCAAAACATCAGGGAAGCCAACTCGCTAGACATCTTTAAAAGACAGCTTAAAACCTATCTCTTTGCTCAGGCATTTCACTGATAGATATCTGCTACCACCTAGTGGCAAGAGGAAACATCAGGGATATCCTGACACAACTTGTATTTATTCTTACCCTGCCTACTCTTTTACACTGCCTATCAAATTCATGTGTCGGTTATTGCACTTTTTACTTCTTACTGATGACTATTTTTAAACTGAATCATTTTAAACTATTCTTATTATTTGCTATGCTCGCTCATGCCTGTATTTTTTATGTCCGTCGGTTATTGCACTTTTTAATTACTGAATAGAGAGCCTATTAGGATGCTAGATCCTAATGTGAAACACTATGCTTATGGCAGATCAATCAGCATGGATTGTCTGTAAACTTTAATACATGGCAGTTTGGTTTGTTAGAACAGACTGTAATCTTATGCTTATGGCAGATCAATCAGCATGGATTGTCTGTAAACTTTCACTTGCTTATGGCAGATCAATCAGCATGGATTGTCTGTAAACTTTATGCATTGTTGTCACTTGCCATATCTTACTATGCTCGCTCATGCCTGTATTTTTTATGTCCGTTCTATTTTATAATTTTTATTTTATTTTATTTTTATTTTACTATTTTTAAACTGAATCATTTTAAACTATTTTTACTATTTGTGTTACTGAAAACTGTAAGCGGAGAGCCTATTGGGATGCTAGATCCTAATGTGAAACACTGTGATTCTACCTGTCTATCTTTTTATGCTCGCTTATGCCTGTATTTTTTACTGTTGTGAAGCACTTTGAACTGCAACCTCTGTATGAAAAGTGCTATACAAATAAAGTTATTATTATTATTATTAATGTTCATCAAAGTGTTGAGTGCTACAGTGTAGGTTAGTTTATTAGGACAAGTGCATGACAGTACGGTTAGTTAGGGTTAGATATATATTTTTTTATTCAGATAATGGTTGAAGAAGTGCGTCTTTAGTCGACGGCGAAAGATTGGACGTGATTCGGCTGTCCTAACTGGGGTGGGTAGTTCATTCCACCATTGTGGGGCAAGGACTGAGAATAGGCGACTTCTCTTTGATGACCCTCCCGGAGCTCGGATAGGAGTAGGTCTGAGGCGGCCAGAAGATGCAGAGCGTAGGGGTCTAAGCTGGTTAGAATAACAACATGCAACTTGACATTTCTGATTGTCATTTATTGTTGAGCCCCCATGTCAGAAAAATACAAAAACTGTAAAAAATAAAACATTAACTATAGCCTACACTTAAATAAAATAATGTATTTGAGATTCTCTTAAAATGTATTTATTTTTTTATTCTTAAACTAATTTAATCTATTGAATAACAGGTCGTTATTCCTCTGACTTCTGTCTCTCACTCACACTCTCTCTCACACACACACACACACACACACACACACACACACACACACACACACACACACACACACACACACACACACACACACACACACACACACACACACACACACACACACACACACACACACACACACACACACACACACACACACACACACACACACACACACACACACACACACACACACACACACACACACAGAGAGAGAGAGAGAGAGAGCTCCCTCCCCGGGCCCCTGTCCTATAAGGTATTGGCTTGTGTTGCTACACGGACACATTTGTATGTTGCACCACTGTACTTCCTGGCTTACAGACTTGTAAACAAACATTCCGTCTCTCATTATATGTGAACTAAAGAGTACAAGGTTTACACAACAGCCCCCACCTGCTGTTTTATTGTATTTGTACCTGTACTCTCCGCTGTCAGCTGTTTATCTCTCTTTGTGAGCTTGATTAAATAGCGTTAGCTCACGTTATCTCCGCGGCTAATTTTAGCTCACCCTGATCTAAATCAATGACTAGGTTCTAAAGCATTCAAGTAGTTTTCACTGCACATAGAAGTAGCCAAACAGCGGGAGCATTTCGGGAGCATATTACCAAAACCCAGGCAATTTCGAGCCATAAAGGAATCAAATAGAGTCTGCCATGGCTACATGCTAACGGCTAACATTATTGCGCAACTGCAGCGATAAGGGAATCGAAAGTCACGGGAGCCACACATTCCAGGCATCGGCCAATTAGGAACCGGTTCCCAACGGGAACCGGTTTTCGATTCCCATCCCTAATCAGGGACGTGCACAGGACTTTAGAGGGGCAGGTGCTTAAAGGCTGAAAAGGGCACTATACTTGTGTGTATATGTTAACCGAGCGCGCAAGCTCGATTTTTAAGGCCCCTTTTCGGGCGGGGGGCCCCCTTTTTATGCTTTTTGGGGGGTTTTGGTGATCAAATATTGAATATTGAACTATAATAATCAAGTGCAGGAGCTCACTTATCCTTGAAAGACACTTTTATCACTGACTTAAAAGGCCCATACATCTCCATAAATGTTCAAGGGGGAAGTGCTTACCCTACAGACCCCAAGAAGTGCTGTATATTCTGTATTGTTTAATATAAATGCATTTTTTATTCCAATCCCGATTTGTATTTGAGATTCCTAAATCCCATCAGACTTGACTTCTTCGTGTCCCTCAAGAAGCACCAAACCCTGGCAGCACATCACCCCCATCCTCATCCAGCTCCACTGGCTCCCCATCAAATCCCGCATCACCTACAAAACCCTCCTGCTCACCTACAAATCCCTTCACGCCCTGGCACCTCAGTACCTCACTGACCTCCTCCACCCCTACACTCAGTCACGGTCCCTGCGATCCACGGACACTGGTCAGCTCTCCATCCCTCGAACCAGACTGCGGACGTTCGGGGACAGAGCTTTCAGTGTGGCAGCTCCCACCCTCTGGAACTCCCTCCCCGCAGAACTCCGCACCACCCCAACTCTGGACTCATTTAAAAAACTGCTCAAAACCCACCTCTTCAACCTGGCCTTCAACCCCTAACTTTCTCACTTTATATGTATGTGTTGTGTCTGTCCACTATGTTTGTTGACTTGTTATCTCCCCCCCCCCCCCCCCCCTTATGTAAAGCGACCTTGGGTCCTCTGAAAGGCGCTATATAAAACGAAGTATTATTATTATTATAATGAGTGTAATACCAGCATTCAACTGTATGCGCCACAGCGGTTTCTATCATCATCACCACCCACGCTATGCATAAAATATATAGGTCCGCGGAGAGGCACGCTGAGGAGGCCGTGCAAACTGCAATGGAATATGGGGCATCTCTCTCTCTTTACCTAATATTTTGATTCTATCCTGACATTTTTCAGTTGGAAGGGCAGTCTATATGCGTAAAGGTAAAAAAAAAATATATTTTTTTTTCAAAAAGGGCACTTTTTTGATGAGGCTCAAAAAGGCAGGTGCTCAAGCACCCCTTGGCCTCTATGTGTGCACGTGCCTGCTGTATATACTATATCTATATCTGTACATATCCCTTACCTACTCTTACTGGTTACGCTGCTTGCCAGTACGACTTACTACCATAGTGTATTTATACCTGTAGCACTGTACATATGAATACTATATCTATATCTGTACATATCCCTTACCTACTCTTACTAGTTATGCTGCTGGCCAGTATGACTTACTACCATAGTGTCTTTATACCTGTATACTACAACTCTGTACATACATCTGATTAGCATTATTACTCAGTAGTACTCATTTACATATTTTATACCCAGTTTAATCACCTGTACATTGTATATTACTGTTGAACTTTACTGTTACATTTGCACTCTGGTTGGATGCCAGACTTATTTTTGTTGTACTGTACTTGTGCTGTATGAGGACAATACATTTGAATCTCATCTACAGTACACGTTTGACTGATTAACAAACAGCTGAGTGGAAGTCGCTTCTTCTGGTGGGATGGGATTATTCAGTGAAATGTGAGTGAAATTTGTCAAACAATCCCAATCCTAATCCTATAATCTTAATCCCGTAATAGTTCAACAAACTCTCTCGTTCCTCTGAAGGAGACTCGATTGTGTAACTACACTCGCGTGTCTCATCAACAAACCCTGCTGCACGTTCTTCATCAGGGAATACGTTCTTCATCAGGGAATACGTTCTTCATCAGGGAGTAGGTTCTTCATCAGGCAGTACGTTCTTCATCAGGGAGTACGTTCTTCATCAGGGAGTACGTTCTTCATCAGGGAATACGTTCTTCATCAGGGAGTACGTTCTTCACCAGGGAGTAGGTTCTTCATCAGGCAGTACGTTCTTCATCAGGGTGTATGTTCTTCATCAGGGAGTACGTTCTTCATCAGGGAGTACGCATGAGATAGTCACGATGGAGAAGAGAGAAAGAAGAAAAGTAATCCTCGCCCCTATATTTATGTAGGCCGACGATGAACAGTGAGGGTTTTCTATGGGTTTATAGGTTGGGGGGTGGGGGTAGGGGGGGTTCTAAGGGATGTACTGTATTGCAAAAACACTTCTAAGGAAAAAGGCAGGGAAAGCTTGCGGGCCTCTGCTGCCTGCTCTGCGGTGGAACAGAAAGTGAGCTTAATTCGCCTGCCTGCCTGCCTGCCTGGAGAATTTCAAAAGGAGGAAAGCTTTGAGCGACGCCTGGCCTGAGCTCCCTGATGTTAGTGAGGTGAATGAAAGCAGGGTCTCTCTCACACAGGGTCTCTCTCTCAAGCTCTCATCAGGATAAGTGTAAAGGAGATATATCAACCCGGCGACGTGTCACGCCGGGGGGGGGGGGGGGGGGGGGTCCGACGGAGCCGAGGCCTCGTCATTACTGTGATTAGGAAACATCTTTATCTGCTGCGATAACATTATACCTGTTTCAAGGTTAATTCCAAAGTCATTACGAATAATATCGCGATTGTAAAAACGCCACTCAAGGCGTCGGAAAACATACAGTGATGTAGTTGCGGGACGAGAAAGTTGTTAAAATTTCACTTTGTGAGCCGAGGATTTATCGTGGCAATTTTTAACGCCGACAACTGGAACATTTAGAGATTTGATACCGTGATAAATCATCTAGAGCGCTGGGGTCACGTGTGCAGAGGCGACTAATGTTTCAAACCGTTTTGGAGCGGCCTGTTTATCAGTCGTAAAAAACATGACAAATATTTGGCATGAAAATATCAAAGTATAATATATCTAATGCATCAGTCATTTCCTGACAGGTTCCCATTGCAGAAAATAAAAGAAAAGCGTTCTCCAACTTCTCCGCCATTCTCTGTGGTTTTTCACAGAAGACTTACTGTATATTGTTCGACTCCGGCTGGCCTTGATAGAACATTTTGACAGGACCGAATATAAAGCCGCTCTTTATTCCACGGACAACTCACCAGACGGCGGCGTGGGAAAGACTTTAATCAATAGAAATGTTGCTGCGCTGAGTGATTTATATAGGCTGTGCTTTATGTACAAGGAGATCTCGGGAAGTCGCTACGACTACACACTGTAATGGGGGCCCACCTCTCAATCTCCCGTGAACGCCGGCGCTGTTGTGAGGGTCCGCCGAGCGCAGATCTGAGATCAGCCTCCGAGGCTCCTCCACGAGACAGATGATTAGGTACGGCAAACAAGCCTCATCGCGAACCACCCGCCGAATTGATGACTCAATAACCGGATGACAGACAACTCCATTTGTATCAGGATAAGGTGTTGACAGTTTCTATATCAATCATAATTGAGTTATTATTGAGCATAAAGAAAGGCATTTGTAATATCATTAAATCCAGATATGCGCCTCTTCACACATCTGGCAGTCAGCCATGCGTGTGCGAGGGAGCGAGGGGAGCGAGGGAGGGAGGGAGGAGAGGGGACAGAGAGAGACACACACCAGGGCCAATCATTCAGTGGGTTTGGCAGCTGCATTCTTTTTTTTTTGTAATCTCAATACAGTGTGTTTCTCAAGCTCGGCTGCAATAACAGTTTACAGATTGCTTATGTCATCAAATTCTGACAAACTTCTCAACTGGATATGACCTTCATCTTTAGCCATCTGCTTCCCACTACACCAATCCCCCCCCCCCCCCTCCTCCTGTCTTCCCCTTGTTCTCGCACCAGATCAGTGCAACAACGGATGTGTACGAGTTTCCATCTGACAGTAATTGTGTCTCAGAGAACCTGTTTCGAATTATTTCGCACAGCAACTGTCTTTAAACAACTTCTTAAAAGAATCATCACTAGATATATATTTATCCACATCTGTCTATACATATCTGCATATAACCCTTGTTACATTACAGTGACTCAGCGGTAAGAGACTCATGTCTGGAAGTCAGATTGTGAGAAAATTAATGACATTATTATTTTTATTTATTTTTTACATTATCACAGTTTAAATGTTTAAGCACATATTTACTGTAACGGCTAACAGTTATATTATCTCTAAATAGTAAAAACCTTTGTTTAAAAAAGGCAGTTTGTGACATCTATAGTACCTGACTGCCAAGGTGTTAAAAATGCAGCCAAACTTTAGATTGGATTTTCTACTGTTTTTCTCTGCTCTGTGTTTAACTAGATTCAAATAAGCATATCCTCTCCAAATATTTTGAGATTTCAATGTATGACACATCATTTTAAAGCTTACATTCCTTACTTTCATAGTCTGTAAAAATCTGAAAAATTACAGAGGGAGACAAACTGCTGGGCTCGGTTACAATTGGTTGCAAACACAAACTGGCCAGTTTAGCAACCGTTGCCTTCTAACAGCTTTCAACTCCATATAATTCACATGGAGATGACTTTTGTAGTTTTATACAGCTGTGAGTGGAGAAATGATCAAACGATGTGAACGGGGGACATGTGTAACGAGGTTCAAACCTTGCGATGGTAGCCTCTTGGTGTAAACTCACTCCAACTAGGGCCAAAACCTCATGCCACAAGCACAGCTTCTACCCCTCTGCATTTAGCCTCATCAACAAGGCTCGGGACCCCCACTGACACTCCCCACTGTGTTACATTAACACACCCCTACTGGACTATATACTTGTAGATACAATCAAAACTCTTCATACTTGTTCATACTGTAGCGTTTCCGCTATTAACGACTCACCAACTCGGTTGTTGTTTCTCACTTTCTCACACATCAGTTTATTCAACGTCTCAGGTATGGGTCTCAGGTACACAGACTCGGTGCAATACCCCAATAGAGCGTACTCTCAGGTGAACCACCCTCTTATAACCCTTAGCCTTTGCCCCCTCCCCTCTACCAACCCCGGGCTCTCGTGACCAATAGCATCACCAGCCAGCCCCAGGTTGGTAGATCGCAGAGTGACAGCTTGCTAACCAATCACCTCAATCCCAGGGTTGTTACAATACTTCCAGACCAGGCTGCAGAAACAAATTAGTGGGGGGGCATAAAATGTTCTCGGGGGGCACAATGGTTTTTCAACACAGGTTCCCTTTTATACGTTTCAGCTGGGACAACAGCGCTGTGGCTTGCTTGGTGCTGCCCACGGTGCTGAACTAAACAGCAGAGAGGCAATTGAAAAATCTAATTTCTCTCTATCTTAAGAACATTCACTTATACAAAAACAGACTGAACGGATATATATAACAGACCTGCTGGGGCAGCGAACTGAGAGCAGGGGACACAAACAGGCTGGATAAGATGGTCAGGAAGGCCAGTAGCGTGGTTGGGGTGGAGCTGGACTCTAGCGAGGGTGGCGGAGAGGAGGAACCTTGCTAAGCTCCAGGCCATCAGGGAAAACCCCACCCACCCACTATACCCAGACTTGGCTGACAGGAGGAGCATGTTATAGGCTCACACTACCTAAATGCAGCACTGAACGGCACAGGAAATCCTTCATTCCGACAGCCATCAGACTATACAATGCATCACTGTGCCTCACTGCATCACTGAGCACAGAGTGACAGTTACCATCTTCCTGGACTTTTTTTTTTTTTTTTTTATCTTTTCCCCCCTCCATTTTCCTCCGATTTTCTCCCATCCCAATGTTAGTCGTTATGCCAATTCCCAATCCCCTTCCTGGTCGCTGCGCACTTACCCCCCACAGTCGGTCTGGGAGAGTGGAGGCTACCACGTGCTTCCTCCGACACACGTCCAGCCAATCAACCACTTCTTTTCACCTGGCAGCGCGGATTCTCATTGAGAGGGCGTAGCGTGTGGAAGGATCACACTATCCCACTCAGGTCCTATCCGCGCTTAGCAGGCGCCCCGACTGAACTGTAGGAGTCGCTGTTTACAATGACCCGGACCCACCCCGCCAGCTTCTCCCACCCTCTAATACTGCCAATTGTATTAGTGTGAACGGCCAGCCAAGCTGGTGACAACCCCGGAGCTGTGAGCTGGATTCGAACAGGTGAATTCAGCCGCTCCGGGGTTTGGTGACGAACGCAATCTCCGTTACGCCACCTGACCGCCCCCTGGACTCTTACTTTTTAAACACCACTGTGCAATATTACACCTACTGTAGACTTCAGTATATTTTTACTGTATTTATTTACTGTATCTTTTATTCAATTTTTATTCTATTTCATTTTATTCTATTCTATTCTTAGGCCATTTGTTTTGTTATTCGTGACTTGTTCTGTCTAAATGTTTAATTTTGAGTGATTTGCACTGACAAATTTCCCTCAGGATAATACATTTCTATTCTATTCTATATCTTTGAAAAGTCTCTATTTATGCAACACTTCTGAATTCACTGACAAACTGAACTGAACTGACAAAAATAAGGTCCATAAAAAAGCTAACAAAATTCCTCCACAGGCTACTCATTAGTAGAGTGGCAAGCAGCGTTTGGGGACAGAGTGAAATCTTCTTAAAACACTGCCCCTCCAATCATTCCTGAACTTTTTTGTTAAGTCCTTCTCAAATGCCAACTGAATTAAATTGGCCTTGCGTCGATGAAGCATACTAAGGCGATGTTCTGTAAAGACGTTCTTGAGGGTAGAAAACGAATTCTCACAGAGTGCCGTGCTAGCTTCAGTAGTGTTGTTGTTGACATCAGTACCCACTAGGGCTGTCCCTGACTAAGGATTTGGATAGTCGACTTTGATTGACAAAAAATTTTAAATAAAAGAATTTACCAGGGTGGGCACAGGTGACTCAGTGGGCGGGCCCGGCCCCCTAATACCCGCCCATGGCGCCGGGTCTGAATACTTCCCTGTTCATACTTTCTGCACATTCAATTCCACAGCCCTGTTAAATATTCCATCCCACTGTATTGTTATTTTTATTCTAAATTAGGGTATATACTTGACCAAATCGTGCACAATTGTACAGCCGTGGCCTATTTTATTTTATAATTTTATTCTATTCCATTGTGCTTCTATTTTTATTTAGTTTATATTCCATTTTAGTTTATTCTACCTTTTTATTTTATTCTACCGTAATTGTATGTCCGTTAATGTCTCACCAAGCGACCAAATCGAATTCCTTGTATGTGTAAACTACTTGCCAATAAAGACCTTTCTGATTCTGATTCTGACTCCTATGTTAAATACCCAACGGTTGGCAGCATGAATGGACCCTCTTCAGGTGGCATAATGGATAAGACTGTGGTGTCTGTTACAGTATATGTGGTCACTTGACATGGTGCTGGCGAGCAGGGCTCATTATGAATTGAAAATGGGGGACCCTGATGTAAACAAGACGAAAGTCTTTCTCTGGTCTGCATCCCCTTAACAATTGTGTCTATTGAGGCGTACTGTATTGTACCCATTCTGCAATCTGTTAATAAAATGTTCAATCAATCAATAAATCAAGCAGAGGATTTTCAGTTTGAGGCTGTCGGAGGACCGAGGCCAGAGCCTCATGACAACCACTACACATGCAATACTGGAATACAAGGTATCCTGAGAGGCTCCTCTCTAGGGATGTCCGATATTATCGGCCTACCGATATTATCAGCCGATATTGGCATTCAAATTTGATATCGGAAATGATCGGTATCGGTTTTCAATTTTATTTTTACATTTTTTTTAATTTTTTTGTACATTTATTTAACCTTTATTTACCCAGGCAAGCAAGTAAGAACAAATTCTGATTGTATTTATTGTCAAAAGTATGCATAATGTTGTGTTAATTCCACGACAAGATATATGTAATGTTAATTACCTGAAATTATTCAGTTTTTTTGGGGGGGGGGAACCCTGCATATATCGTTATCGGTTGATATCGGTATCAGAAATTAAGAGTTGGACAATATTGGTATATCGGTATCGGTAAAAAAGCCAATATCGAACATCCCTACTCCTCTCTGAATCACCATTAGTGACTACATTATCCCCCGGAGGCTATGGTCCTTAGACATGAATCTGCTCTCCATCCCCTGACACACGCCTACAAAACTTTGAGGACAGAGTCTTCATCGTTCCCACCCTCTGGAACTCTCCCCTGGTCGCTCCTCGACATCCTTGGACTCCTTCAAACCCTGAAAACCCACCTGTTCACGAAGGCCTATGCCGGCCTCTAGTCGTCTCCCTGTCCTTCATTGTTATTATTAGCACAGGACACCTCTGCGTTTCGAGTGGAGCAGATCTGCTGCGACAACGTGACACAGTCCCCTGCGTTGTTGGGATCTTCAGCGTCACAGCGGCTGTCGGCTGGATCCAGCGTGCTGCACCGGCATCAAGGTACACAGGTGGATATGTACACAGGTGCACATATCCACTTGATGTAGACATCAATGTTCCAGTTTGCTGAAGGAAGATGAACCAGAGAAGATGGGGGAATATGTGACATTATATACCGTAGCCTTGGGGGCGTGGAACTGAAATGTCTGTGGCTATCGTTGTATTTGATTGGCTAGCTGGTAGGTAGACTGGTGTTCAGGCGCCAATGGCTGTTTGAGGAGTACCCATATTGCTAGCCTTGAAGCAAAGCACTAACTATGTACTTTAACCCTTTCACTACCACATTACCAAAGGGTTAACCCTTTCACTGTGACAATACAGAAGGTTAACCCTTTCACTGCCACAAAAAAAAGGTTAACCCTTTCACAGCCACACTACAGAATGTTAACCCTTTCACTACCACACTACAGAAGGTTAACCTTTTCACTACCACACTACAGAAAGTTAACATTTCACAACCACACTACAGAAGGTTAACCCTTTCACTACCACACTACAGAAGGTTAACCTTTTCACTACTACACTACAGAAGGTTAACCCTTTCACTACCACACTACAGAAGGTTAACCCTTTCACTACCACACTACAGACTGTTAACAACGTTTCGCTGTCGGTGCCTATTCTAGTCAATGCTGTTGTCCTGAGGGGGAGGGAGCGGTCTACTCTTCTATCTCAAAAGCATCCTACAATTGACTGACCGTGTGGCATTAAGAAGTGTCTTGTTCACACGAGTCTGTGGTAAACAACGAACAAAGTAAACAACAAGGCGTGGGTTTGATACCGTCGCCCCCCGCCACGACATTTCTCTCTGATCCTCATATCAGTGCCTGAAATGACAGCGCTGTGTGTAACGTGCAGAGAGAGGGGGGGCCTTAAAAATGCCAACGATAGATATGAAATCAATTTGCATCTCCCCCCCCCTCCGGGAACACGGCCCTGTCAGAGACCCCGGCGAGATCCGGCGGAGATAACGACGTGACGGAGGAGAGGAAAAGAAGGGGGGGATGAAATTGAAAGAGTGACGTTTTATGTTTCCCCCCCGATGATTGCGTCTCTCTCGGCTGGAGGACGAGGGCGCTTATTGGACGCGTCCTCGTCTGTCTCTGCACCCCATTAGCTTCGCTTGTTCCCAGCCAGGGGTTAAGACGGGACAGAGAGGTCCCCGACGCCCCGGCGCCTGTGAGGTGTGAGCCGTGGGATTTAGGCCGCTCTGCGCCACGAGCACAGAAGTGGAGAGAAGATATGATTTAATATTAAATGTAATTTACTACTCCCTTTTTTCTCCCAGAGTTTCTATATTTGCGTTGACCCGCAGTAACGGTCTCAAGTATTCCGGTCAATTAGAGGATTTACTAGTAATTAAGACATTAATGAGAAATATGTCAGACTTTTGTGCCACTTTTGGTGTTATGCCTTAATTTATTGATCTTAATTAAAAGGTTACTCGGAATTAGGCACCAAAAGAAGAAGAAAAAAAAAAGATAAAAGAAAAATAGATAATTGCCACCAAATTAGAACAGGGATGTGATCTTGTTAGTGAGACACCCAACATGGTAGCCTCTCACCGTGCTTTTGGATATGAATATCTTTTCAACTTTTTATCCTGGACTAATTGATATGTTCATATCAAGATACTGGGCTTGTATTTCATTTTCATTTCAAACCTTTATTTAAACTTGAGAGGCCACTGAGGTTTCCCCTCATTTACAGTTACGTTGAGTGTACATACAGAGTTAAAAAAAAAAGGCATATAAAATCACAGAGCATATAAAATCATAACAAAGAGACAACAAGACGAGGCAAAAGTAAGGATAACAAATCAATTAAAACACGTACAACTTGATTGACGAAGGTTGGAGATAAACGTTTTAAACTCTGCAACAGAGGGGCGAATCTCAAGCTTTAAGGACTGTTGGAGTTCATTCCATGTTAAGGACTGTTGGAGTTCATTCCATGAGCTAGAGGGGCATCATAGCAAAATGCAGATTTACTCTGTTTCAAGCAAACTCAGGGGACCTTAAGGACCAGCCAGTCACTCTAGAACGGGTTCCATAAGTTCTCAAATTCCATTCCAATAATGATGTACTGTAGTATAATGAGGTAGCTTACCAATAATGATGTAGTATAAAGAGGTAGCTTACCAATAATGATGTAGGAGGTAGCTTACTAATAATGATGTAGTATAAGGAGGTAGCTTACTAATAATGATGTAGTATAAGGGGGTAGCTTACCAATAATGATGTAGTATAAGGAGGTAGCTTACCAATAATGATGTAGTATAAGGAGGTAGCTTACCAATAATGATGTAGTATAAGGAGGTAGCTTACTAATAATGATGTAGTATAAGGGGGTAGCTTACCAATAATGATGTATTATATAGCTTACCAGTAATGATGTAGTATAAGGAGGTAGCTTACCAATAATGATGTAGTATAAGGAGGTAGCTTACTAATAATGATGTAGTATAAAGAGGTAGCTTACCAATAATGATGTAGTATAAGGAGGTAGCTTATCAATAATGATGTAGTATAAGGAGGTAGCTTACTAATAATGATGTAGTATAAGGGGGTAGCTTACCAATAATGATGTATTATATAGCTTACCAGCAATGGCGTAGTATAAGGAGGTAGCTTACCAATAATGATGTAGTATAAGGAGGTAGCTTACCAATAATGATGTAGTATAAGGAGGTAGCTTACCAATAATGATGTAGTATAAGGAGGTAGCTTACCAATAATGATAGTCAAGTCAAGTCAAGAGTTTTATTTGTCACGGCATACAAGTATACAATGAAATGCGGGTGGTCTTGCCCGCAACGATGTGCAATACAGTAGTAACAACATATAATAGAATCCAATAAAACAACATTGTGCAATAAACAAGTAACATAGTAGGGCATATCGGTATTTGTACATAAGTTAATTAAAGAGCATGGAGGACATGCTATTGTAGCCGGTTCAACATAGAACCTGCCACGACTTCGACCGTGCCTTGAGTGGGAGTCCAACCCCGGGCATCCGCACTGGGGCCAGCATCGCAAACCGCTGCGCCAAGAAAGGAATTCCTCGCTAAGCGCTCAGTTTGGATGCCTCTGGGGAGTGAGTTTTACTTCCATGCACCGTAGTCACACTATCGTGGTACATATCCGTTACATTCACCCCCCCTAAACTCACACCACCCAAGGCATCCGGGTCACGGCACCACTGTAGCCGGTTCAACGCTGAACCTGCCACTACTTCGACCATGCCTTGAGTGGGAGTCGAACCCCGGGCGTCCGCACCGGGGCCAGCATCGCAAACCGCTGCGCCAAGAAAGGAGCTCCCTTCTAACTAACCATGTCTATCCTGTCTCTGAGGATCAGGGGAGTGAGTTTTACTTCTATGTACCGCTACCGAGCCAGCCACGTCTCTGGTCACACTATCGCGGTACATATCCGTTACATTCACCCCCCCTAAACTCACTCCACTCCACCCAAGGCACTTCGATGCCTTTCCCATTCCTCTCGGGCAGCGTGTCAAAGTGTCCTTGAGCAAGACACTTAACCCCTAACTGTTCCCGATGAGCATGGTCGCCTCCGCCGTCGGTGTGTGAAACTGTGAATGGGTGAATGTGAGGAACAAAATTGCAATAAAAGCTGTTAAATAAATGGTTGTTGTTTTTATTAGATTTTTACATGTTTAAAACAAAATCCAGTAAAAATGAAAGGTTGAAATATATATATTTTGAAACTCTTCATCCTCTGTGACTTCACTGAGGTGGATCAGACTGCAGCTCTGGAGCCAGGTATCCTCTCCGTGTCCGTCCCCTTCAGAGGCAGATGGCCCCGTAGTGAAGGGCTAACTATCTGGCACTTTGTCCACTTTGTGAAAATATGAAGCTGTATAGAGAGCGATGGCCGTGATTAAAGGTGCCACATGGCAAAAACCGTACCCATACATCGCTGCCTCTTCCCTCTAAACCACATGATACAAGCCTACAAACCCAGAATTTGTTATAACTGTGGGAAATAGCAGGCGGCTGACCTCGCGGGGACATTTGGATGCAATCAGAGCCGCTCAGGCGCCTGCTTGTTATCGACTACAGTGTGCGCTGGGGGGGTGGGGGGATGGGTGGGTGACATCTCTCTCATGCCGCTGCCACGGAGGGAAAAACAACACTCTCTCCCGTCATGCTCGGATAAACTACAGGTGATTCCAGCCAGATTCCCCCTCACTTTGCCTGTGTTGCCGGGGTCCGTGCGAGACGACCGCGCTGACCCCCCGGGACCCCGAGTCAGACGGCCTCGTCGCTCCGTGACAGACAGAGAGGGAGAAGTTGCGGAGGCTTTAGTTGCTCGCCTGTTAATTGGCGGCTGGACAGGGGTGTTAGGGAGCGCTGCAGGCAGGAGGCGTCGGGTTCCTCTCTCCGGTTCTCTCCTCGTCTGCTGGCCCCCCTGGAGATGGGGAGAACGCTTTACATCATGGGATGGAGTGTGTTTTAAGCGTTTAGCTTAACTGCATTTAGTAGCACAAGTTGACTTTTGAATATTGGCATCGTCACAACTATCGCCGTAACTATATCAACTATTAGGGGCGACAGTAGCTCAAGAGGTAGAGTGGTCGTCTGGTAGTCGGAAGGTTCCCTGTTCGATTCCCGCTCCTTGAGCAAGACACTTAACCCCTAATTGCTCCCGATGTGCAGGTTGGCACCTTGCATGGTTGCCTCTGCCATCGGTGTGTGAATGTGTGAGTGAATGAGTAAAATGTGTGGAACAAATATTGTAAAGCACTTTGGATAAAAGTGCTATATAAATGCACCATTTACCATTTTTACCATTATATCAATATCTGAAATGAAAAACTAACCTTCTTACCGTCTTCTACTATCATGCACTCTTCCACTAAATAACCTTCTTACTGTCTTCTACTAGCATGCACTCTTCCACTAAATAAGCGTCTTACTGTCTTCTACTATCATGCACTCTTCCACTAAATAACCTTCTTACCGTCTTCTACTATCATGCACTCTTCCACTAAATAACCTTCTTACTGTCTTCTACTATCATGCACTCTTCCACTAAATAACCTTCTTACTGTCTTCTACTATCATGCACTCTTCCACTAAATAACCTTCTTACTGTCTTGTGTCTTCTACTATCATGCACTCTTCCACTAAATAACCTTCCTACTGTCTTCTATTATCATGCACTCTTCCACTAAATAAGCATCTTACTGTCTTCTACTATCATGCACTCTTCCACTAAATAAGCATCTTACTGTCTTGTGTCTTCTACTATCATGCACTCTTCCACTAAATAACCTTCCTACTGTCTTCTATTATCATGCACTCTTCCACTAAATAAGCATCTTACTGTCTTCTACTATCATGCACTCTTCCACTAAATAAGCATCTTACTGTCTTCGACTATCATGCACTCTTCCACTAAATAACCTTCTTACTGTCTTCTACTATCATGCACTCTTCCACAAATTAATCTTCCTTGCCTATATTACTACCTACTAGGGCTGACCCCTATTAATCGGTTAGTCGACTAATCGGTCGAAAGGGGCCGTAGTCGACTGGCCAACCTCTTAGTCGAATATAATTAAAAAAAAAAAAAAATAATAATAATAATATTAATATATATTTTTTTTTAATATTTTTTTTTAAAAGAAAAGAGGCATAGAAGCGTGGCTAACGCTAATGGCACGCATACCAGAGGCTAACTGCCTACGAAAACAGGCACAGAGGCACTGAAAGAGGATTTCACCCATCTAATGAACACACTAGACCAGGGCTATTCAACTAAATTGTTCAGGGGGCCACATTGTCAGAAACCCAAGGGGCCAGGGGCCGGACTGCCACGGCGCCTCCCCGTGCTATGAATATATGTACACTTGACACAACACGCAACCACATTTTCACAACTTTTATTTAAAGGGGAACTATTTTACTATTTCTTTCACTATTTGGGCACTTTTACACAATTCCTGTGGGTTTATGGAACACCTCTGTAATATATATTTTTTTTTAATTCATTGTTTTGTATTTCTAATCAAGTACTCAAAAACACGTTTTGAGCCTGGGCTCCAACCACTGTGGGAACTGTGTGGAAACTCAGCTGATTATCATGCAGCAGTGTCTCTCTGACATCACAAATCAGCACATTTTCAGATGACTCAGTTCAGTGAGGGTGAATATTGTGAGAGGAGAATTGGAAGAATGCGCCAATATGAGAATTAGAGACATAGATCATATTAATATAAGTCCACATAGCTAGGAAACAATGCTAAACACTGAAAAAGGCCATTTATAAGATCCCCTTTAACTACATTGCAAAAGTAGTATACTTTTCAAAAAAAGTGCTTCATTTATGTGTAACAACTGCAACATCTCCTCTTCAACATTTCAATATAAAAATAAAATAAAAAACAAACAAGTGCATGATGTGCATATGAACATTCTAACATCAACACTTGAACAAAAAAACACATTTATAGTGCAGCTGAGCTTATGAAAAAGTGCTTCATGTCTGTGCAACAACAGCAAATCACAGCATCTTATTAGCACTTATTGTCGACTCTTAACTCTCAAACATCAGGGGGGTGGGGGGCAGACAGGCCTAGCCTACATACACACATCTAATGAGAGCGATTGCACTTCTTTGACTGGGCAATGGCAGAGAATGAGGGTTCATAGGAAGTGAGGGCTACCCGCAAACAGTGATGCAGATGCTCATTTGTCAAGGAGGCATGGTTGCTTGTTTTAATGGCATTCATGTGAGAGAAACTGGATTCACAGGTGTATGTTGAGCCAAACATTGTTAGCACAGATATTGCCAGCGTTTTTATTTTGGGGAATGTCTTGACATGAATACACTTTATCCAAAATGTTGTGGTGGATTCATTCTCAAGTGCCTGCTTCAGAGCAGATGATGCTTGCATGTCAATTATTTCAAGTTGCAGGAGACCTTCATCAATGTGAAGTGATGCAAGGAACTCTTGTCCTTTTGTGGAAATAGCAGCTACATTGGCAAATGGGTTGCTCACAAAATGCATCAATTATCTGGACATGTCAAATTCATCAAATCAACTTGCAAAGTTTTCCCTCAATTTATCAATGAAATCTGTCATTAATTGAGTGACTTTTGGCTCAATTGTGCGTGTTAACGTTGACATGAAAAAAAAGTTAAAAATAAATAAAAAATAAAAAATATTTAAAATTTTTTTTTTTTTTTTTTTTTTTTATTATCGTGTAATCTTTGGCGGGCCGGTCAGAATCATCCCGCGGGCCGGATCTGGCCCGCGGGCCGCCAGTTGAATAGCCCTGCACTAGACAATATCAAGATGTATCCATCAGTGGACCAATTGCATGCTTTTGCAGAGGACAAGAAGCCTTCAGTCGACTCCTTCAGACATTAAGCACCCCCCACAGCCCAAATGGAATGATACAAAAAAAAAAAAAAAAATATTATACTTTTTTTTTTAGTCGACCAATAGTCGACTAACGGCAAATTTTGGCCAATCCTAGTCGACCATCCAAATCCTTAGTCGGGAACAGCCCTACTACCTACTATACTAACATGTCTCTACTACTATGCACTCAACACTGCAGCGCCCACGTCTCAAGACAGTTTGATGAACATTGTTACTCAGCTGAAAGAGTTGTACCCTTCCTGCTGACTTGTCATACAGAACTTTTAAGTCGCTTTGGATAAAAGCGTCAGCTACATGACTAAATGTAAAATGTAAATGTATCTTAAGTAATATTTGTGTAAAAATGTAGATATTTATATTTCCGTGTAATCGCTTGCGACTAGTAGTGCCCCTTTTCCTAATCCCCCCCACCCATCTATCTGATTTTGTACTGAACTTACTTTCAATCCAGCTTGAAAAGTCACACTAACTATTGGGTCTGATTTACTCCAAACAGATTCCCGTTGCCGTTGGAGACGTCACTTCCTGTTCTGCACCGGGTTGATATACCTGGGAGTGTCCTGCCAGATGCTGGTTATTAGAACTATTATCATTATCCTGGACGGGACATATAGTTCTGTTGTTGTAGAGATGGGGAGGAATAGTTCTGTTATAAAGATGTGGTGAGAGTTTACTTTGTATGTATATCCAGTGCCTATGAATCAGGTTAAAGAGTGTAGTATATGTATCTATGTATTGTAGCGACCCTGGGATTTGGGTTGGTTGGTCAGCCGAGCTGTCACTCTGTACTCCGCCATCGCGGGCTGGCGGTGACGCTATTGGTCACGCAAGGCACGGCTTGATAGAGTCGAGGGGGCAGGGGCTGACCTGGGGAAGGTATAAGAGGGTGTGGCACCCAGGGTGCGCTCTCTTGGGGCATGGGAAGTATAGCGATGAGTCTTAGCTTCCTCTCTCCACCCGTTTGGTTGCTTTTGTTTGTTTAGAAGCCTGCCTTTGTTTTTACACTTCCAACATTCATGCTGCACATACACTCTCATCCATGCACTGCTTACACAATGATATTCATCCATATTGGCTGACATGTTTTGTTCTTTTGGTACTTTTCTATAGTATATTTAAATAAATTCCTTTTGTTATTTCTTAAATTGTGCCTGTGTCTCCCTTCTTGTTACAAGCTTGAGCCAGCTCGTAACAAGTGGGGGCTCGCCCGGGATCTAATTTATTTTGAAACCCTATTGTTGTTTTTTCTTTCAGCTGTGAAAGAGTTAGAAAAACTCAGCCGTGAAGGTGCACTGGAGTTAGTGTGAAGTTGAAGTTGATATGACATTGCAACGGTATTGTTTAGATGTAATTAGAGATGGTAAACTTCCGATTGAAAATTAGTTTGAAAAGTCGGAGGCCCAACAGGCAGCAGTAACTCCCTCGTTTGATGTTTCTGCTAACCTGCGCATAGTTCCAAAATTCAATGAAAAAGATCCAGACACCTTTTTCCTGTTATTTGAGTGGTTGGCACATTCTCGTAAATGGTCTGATTTTGACCAGACGTTACTACTACAATTTGTATAGACAGGTAAAGCTCAGGAGGCTCTTTCTGCCTTGAGTACCGATGATAGTGGGAACTATTTGATTGTGAAGAGTGCGGTATTGAAAGCATATGAATTGGTTCCAGAAGCGTACCGTCAACGTTTGAGAAATTTCAGAAAGGGGGATAAACAAACCCATGTGAAATTTGCCAGAGAGTTAATAACTCAGTTTAACTGCTGGTGTGTTGCGTCTGAGGTTGAAAACCTAGAGGACTTGAGAGAACTTGTCATTCTGGAACAGTTTAAGAATACCCTCCCTGAACGTGTAGCCACGTATATCAATGAGAGGAAAGTGAAAACCGCCTATGAGGCTGCCATGATGGCAGATGAGTACATTCTAACTCACAAGGGAAACTTCATAGAGTGCGCACAGTGATTGGGCTCGCAGAGAGAAATATTTTGGTAGTCGCCAAAATGAAATGTCTGGGAGAGAGTCGGAAGTGTGATCCAGGTTCCTGTGGTAAAATAGACCCTAGTCGAGTTTGTAATTATTGTTTGGGGGAAGGTCATTGGAAGTGCCCAAATTGAAATTACCAGGTGAGGCCTGTCGCGTTGGCCGCACATGCTCTTATTGGTAGTAAGGCTGGTGCTATTGCTGCAGTTAGGTTTCATACAAAACCTGCTGCATTAACAGCTCCGATATTGGAAAGTGACTATGGTTATTCACCTTACATTACAGAGGGTTATGTTTCATTGGTGGGGAATGATTCCACGGTACCTGTTAGAATCATGCGAGATACAGGTGCATTGGATTCATTCATTTTGGAATCCGCATTGCCTTTTTCATCTGAGTCAGATACTGGGTAGGGGTCTGATTCGTGGGATGGGGTTGCAAGTTTTGTCAGTTCCTCTTCATGAACCCATGTTCTCCTCAGATCTGGTGCAAGGTGTGGTGTCCATGGGAGTTTGGCCCTTGCTGCCTGTTGAAGGAGTGGCAGTAATTTTGGGGAATAACTGGATGTACCACCTTCACTGGTGGTTACTTCAACACCTCATGTGGGGGAGCCCAACATGAGTGAGTGTAACCCAGAAGTGTTTCCAGTCTGTGCTGTGACACGAGGCATATGCCAGGAAAACACTGACCCAGGTAGAGATTGATGGATTGATTGATTGAAAATTGTATTAACAGATTGCAGAATGGGTACAATACAGTACAGCTCAATACACAAAATTGTTAAGCGGATGCAGACCAGAGAAAGACTTTCGTCTTGTTTACATCAGGGTCCCCCATTTCAAGTTTCTTTAATAGTTGTCATATAGAAGTACAGAATACTTTCATACAAAATGCTTCTTACTGTTACGCTCCAGAGACTGTGCTAGACAAGATAGTATCAAATAACATAGTATAGCATGTAAATTAGAAGTAGAAAATGAGGTCACAGTGTTCAGTATAGACATATGTACAATGTTCGATGCAGAGTAGACGTAACTGAGTTACCATATAATATACAATACTATGCAGTGTACTAATGTACAATACTATATAGTGCAAAGCAGAAATGGGATGAGGTACAATTTAGGTACAATTTACAGTAAGGTGTACGAGTTGTAGTGCAATCCTTCATCAATAAATATAAAGTGTGGGGAGTGGGTGCTACAGTGTGTTTGTTTAAAGTGAGTGTGTGCTATAAAGTGTGGGGAGTGGGTGCTACAGTGTGTTTGTTTAAAGTGAGTGTGTGCGTGTGGATGTGTGTGCTATGTGCGTTTGATGGTTGTTGTTGTGTAGTGTTCATTGTTCGTTGAGCAGCCTGATGGCCTGGGGATAGAAGCTTCTTCTGAGTCTTTCTGTGCTCGCCTTGAGACTCCGGTATCGCTTGCCTGACCGCAGCAGTTCAAAGAGGCAGTTGTTCGGGTGACTGGAGTCTTTAATGATTCTCTTGGCCTTGCCCCTGCACCGCTTGTTGTAAATGTTCTGGAGGGTGGGGAGCCCCCCTCCAATCGTGCGTTCGGCTGAACGTGTCACTCTTTGTAGTCTGCTTCGGTCTTGTGCAGTGCTATTCCCAAACCAGGAGTTGATGTTGCCAGTCAGGATGCTCTCTATTGTACATGAGTAGAAGTTCTTAAGGATCTTCTGACTGACTTGGAACTTCCTTAGGCGCCTGAGGAAGTAGAGGCGTTGTCGTGCCTTCTTCACAACACTGTCAATGTGTGTGGTCCATGTCAAGTCCTCGGATATGTAGGCTCCGAGGTAATTAAAGCTGTTGACTCTCTCAACCGGTGCCCCGTCGATGCTGAGGGGGCTGTAGTCCTTGACCCCCGACCTCCTGAAGTCCACAATCATCTCCTTTGTTTTGCTGACGTTTCAATTCATCATAACATATATGACATACATGACATACAGATAGACAGTACTGCTACATCTATACGTACATTATGACATACCAGATTTACAAATACAGTACTGTTTGTGATACAAGAAGAGTCTAAGAAAGATAGTGTATACATTTGACGAAGAAACTGTACATTGGAGGAGGTTGGTAGGTACTAGGTAGGATGTTGGTAGGTGGGGTGGAGGGGGGTGTTGGGTAGGTGGGGTGGGGTAGGGGGGGAACTGTACATTGGAGTTGGTGGGGTGGGGGGGGCGGTTGGGTAGGCGGGGTGGGGGGGGTAACTGTACATTGGATTATCGACAAAACCTTACTTGGTCCCAAGAAGAGGGTCTTGTGTATTATTGGGTTTAATAGGACATTTATTGTACATTGGAGGGGGTTGCGTTAGGACATTTACAGGGGCCAGTTTCGAATTGCAGTCTCTCGTAGGTGCTCTTTTACAGTGTCAAAGGCCTTTTTTAGGTCCAGCATGACCATGCCGCAGTATTTGCCCGCGTCCACCTCTTGTTTGATGTGGTCGTTCAAATAGAGAAGGCATGTGTCAGTGGAATGGGATGTTCTGAAGCCAGATTGGAATTCGTAGATTAAATTTTTTTCCGCAAGGTACTTTTCAACCTGTTCATATACAATTTTTTCCATGACTTTCGAGATGGAGGTAAGAATAGTAACAGGGCGGTAGTTGCCTGGGTCTAATTTGCTGCCCTTTTTATGCAGAGGTGTTACTCTCGCAATTTTGAAGTCTTTGGGTACGTGTCCCTGTTTTATGGAGAGGTTTATTATGTGTCTGATGACTGGGGTGATGGCGGCTGCTGAGTCTCTGAGGAATTTGGAGGGGATATTGTTAGGTTGGAGGGCGCTCAGTTTTCAAGTCAAGTCAAGAGTCAAGTTTTTTGAGTACCTCAGCGGTTGTTACCATGTTGTTACCATTTGAAGTCTTTGCGGACCCCTAGGTTATTGTAGTAGGCTATGATGTGTTCTACCCCAAAATGCCCTGAGTGGGAGGGTAGTTTGTTTACCAGTGTTGTGGCTATGTTTGTGAAGACATTTTTTAAGTAATTGGCTACATCCAGCTTGTCTGTTATGAGCGTGTTGTCCGTCTTTATGTTTATGTTTGAAAATCTGTTTTTAAGTTTTTTACTGCAGCCTAGTTGATTATTGAGTAATTTCCAAAGTTCGTTTTTGTTTTCCTCAGTTTTGTCATTGATGAAATTCTTTATTGCAGTTTTGATCATGGAGTTTACATCATTTCTTAGTCTGTTTCTTTCCAGTTTGAGTTCAGTCACGTGGGCTTGGAGTACACTGCTCGAGCTTTTGCTAAGCTTTGACTGACTTTTACGAAACTCAGAGATTCTTTTTGTCTCTGGTTTTCATAGTGGTCAGATATGTGTAACAAAACAGAAGATGTTGATTTTCCTGTGCCTGCTTTCCCATTGTCTGTTTCTCGTAGTGAGTTGGTGAATGAATGAAAGGATGATCCCACATTGCAGGACTTGTTTGCCCAGGTTCTCCCCACTGATAAGATGGAGAGTGCAGCTCATGGGTATTCCATTCAGGAGGGTTTGTTGGGATCGGATGTGAAAAAGGGCAGCTCTTGGAGAAAAGAGGAAACCGGAGACCCAGTCGGAGTGTAGCAAAGGAAAATCAATCGTGCAAGGACCTAAAATTGTTGATTCTTTTGACTTGCAGGGAGGAAACTGCTCCAGTCCTGTGAGAGGCTGTCCCCCTGTGATCCGCTCACCCAAGAACTCCTTTTCCCACTCTGCTCAGGGCTCCGCTGCAAGGCAAAACAGTTAATCTCCTACTAGTCTGTCTTTTGGGGACCAGATGATGTATCCAAAGCAACTAGTAATAAAATGTGTCCAGACTGACCATATGGGGCTGAGGTTGGCCACCCTTGAAAGTCATTTGAATCTGGACATTAAGAAGGAGGGGAAAATAGATGACTTGCTGAGGGCAAACTGTGATCTCAGGAGACAGATAGATGAACAACAAAGACTACTTAAAAAGTACAAGGAACGCCTGAATAAATGCATCACCATGAATAAGAAGCTGCTCATAGAGAAGGAAGCAAGGGAAGGAAGGGTTCCTAATAAAACAATGCATTGTGTTATATCAATTGATGAGAGAGACACATTTACATGAAAATATTTGAGATTATTATTACCAGGTGTCAGTGCATGTGAGCGGATCGGAGCGTGAGCGGCGCGGGGAGCGGAGCGGGCGGTTTTGACGTGAGCGAGGAGTGGGTTTTAAAAGGGGTCGGCGCGACGTCTTGAGCGAGAGTTCTCCTCCGCTCCAATCCACTCCGGGCCGCTCACACAGTGGTTTAACACTGATGTAATATGCATGTAGTACAATGCCAAAGCAACAGATGGCGATGTACAAACATGAAGGCCATTTTCAACCAATGAGAATTGAGAAGGGTGAACCTGTGATATCCTGTTCAGGCTTTGTCACTCACAGGATGTTAGAAATCTGAATCTGACGCCATTGTTGTTGTCGTTAGCTTACATGCTAACGTTAATGGCCGCGACCATAGCATTGTGGCTAGGCTAGCTATCATCGCTTAGTAGAGCTAGTGAATGGATAAACAACGTTATTTAACATTGCAGAATGGGTACAATTACAATGCGGCTCAATACAAACAATTGTTAAGGGGCCCAGGGGGTGTAGACTGTTGTAGTTTGAGCTAATTTACACCATGCTCCAAAAAATAAATAAAAATATGCCGAGCGATCTGGCGCGGGGAGCGGGGAGCGCTCGATTCAAGGTGAGCGGTGCGCGAGCGGAGAGCGGCTTGGGGGCGGGGTCAACATGAGCGATTAGCGGAGCGGACCAAGCTTTAAAGAGCGAAGAGCGGATTTCTCCCCCGCGCCGATCCGCTCACGTGGCCTGCCAGGTGTTAGGGAAACCAAATGAAGAATGTGATTCTTTTGTGTAGAAAAATAATAATTCAAATAATTCTTTCAACAGGCTGTAGATCACCCTCATACACTGTAGATATTAAATATTTCTCTTCAGAAAATATGTATTTGTTTAGTATCTTGATGTGGTTCAGTTGAGATGGTGACATGGTCCTTCCTATATATATATCTGTCTGTACATACCTGCATATAATCCCTTTTACATATCTGTAGATACTACAGTATATCTATATCTGTATATCCCATACCTAGTTACGCTGCTGGCCAGTATGACTTACTACCATAGTGTCTTTATACCTGTATCGTTGTACACATATTAATACTACAACTCTGTACATAAATCTGATTAGCACTATATTCAGTGATACTAATTAATATACTGTATTTTATACCCAGTTGAATCACCTGTACATTGTATTTTACTATTGCACTTTACTGTTACATTTGCACTCTGGTTGGGTGCCAAACGTCTTTTCATTGTACTGTACTTGTGCTGCATGATGACAATACATTTGAATCTAATCTAATTCAAGAAGAAATCATAGCAGTACAAATCTCAATGTCTTTATACCGTAAATCCTAACAATTGCTAGAATGAATGATTGCACAGTACAACACAGAATACCACTCTAATCACATTCACACTATAATCAGGTTTCTAACGTGTCCAGGTTTTCAGATCTTTGACCCGTGGATAATATTCCTCTTTTGTTTCCATACATCTCATTACTTCCTCGAATCAAGATCAGATTGGCTCAACTGTCGGGGGGGAAACACGGTCATATCTTCAGTATCTGAGAGGAAGGGCTGACAGAGTACACACTGTGGTTCTGATGAAGGACTGACAGAGTACACACTGTGGTTCTGATGAAGGACTGACAGAGTACACACTGTGGTTCTGATGAAGGACTGACAGAGTACACACTGTGGTTCTGATGAAGGACTGACAGAGTACACACTGTGGTTCTGATGCTTATGAAGGACTGACAGAGTACACACTGTGGTTCTGATGAGTATGAAGGACTGACAGAGTACACACTGTGGCTCTGATGCTTATGAAGGACTGACAGAGTACACACTGGTTCTGATGCTTATGAAGGACTGACAGAGTATACACTGGTTCTGATGCTTATGAAGGACTGACAGAGTACACACTGTGGCTCTGATGCTTATGAAGGACTGACAGAGTACACACTGGTTCTGATGCTTATGAAGGACTGACAGAGTACACACTGGTTCTGATGCTTATGAAGGACTGACAGAGTACACACTGGTTCTGATGCTTATGAAGGACTGACAGAGTACACACTGTGGCTCTGATGCTTATGAAGGACTGACAGAGTACACACTGTGGTTCTGATGAGTATGAAGGACTGACAGAGTACACACTGGTTCTGATGCTTATGAAGGACTGACAGAGTACACACTGGTTCTGATGCTTATGAAGGACTGACATAGTACACACTGTGGTTCTGATGAGTATGACGGACTGACATAGTACACACTGTGGTTCTGATGAGTATGAAGGACTGACAGAGTACACACTGTGGTTCTGATGAGTATGAAGGACTGACAGAGTACACACTGGTTCTGATGCTTATGAAGGACTGACAGAGTACACACTGTGGTTCTGATGAGTATGAAGGACTGACAGAGTACACACTGGTTCTGATGCTTATGAAGGACTGACAGAGTACACACTGGTTCTGATGCTTATGAAGGACTGACATAGTACACACTGTGGTTCTGATGAGTATGACGGACTGACATAGTACACACTGTGGTTCTGATGAGTATGGAGGACTGACAGAGTACACACTGTGGTTCTGATGAGTATGAAGGACTGACAGAGTACACACTGGTTCTGATGCTTATGAAGGACTGACAGAGTACACACTGTGGTTCTGATGAGTATGAAGGACTGACAGAGTACACACTGGTTCTGATGCTTATGAAGGACTGACAGAGTACACACTGGTTCTGATGCTTATGAAGGACTGACATAGTACACACTGTGGTTCTGATGAGTATGACGGACTGACATAGTACACACTGTGGTTCTGATGAGTATGAAGGACTGACAGAGTACACACTGTGGTTCTGATGAGTATGAAGGACTGACAGAGTACACACTGGTTCTGATGCTTATGAAGGACTGACAGAGTACACACTGTGGTTCTGATGAGTATGAAGGACTGACAGAGTACACACTGTGGTTCTGATGAGTATGAAGGACTGACAGAGTACACACTGTGGTTCTGATGAGTATGAAGGACTGACAGAGTACACACTGTGGTTCTGATGCTTATGAAGGACTGCCAGAGTACACACTGTGGTTCTGATGCTTATGAAGGACTGACAGAGTACACACTGGTTCTCATGCTTATGAAGGACTGACAGAGTACACACTGGTTCTGATGCTTATGAAGGACTGACAGAGTACACACTGTGGTTCTGATGCTTATGAAGGACTGACAGAGTACACACTGGTTCTGATGCTTATGAAGGACTGACAGAGTACACACTGGTTCTGATGCTTATGAAGGACTGACAGGACCTAGAATTGAACAGGACCTTTAGTTATTGATAAAAAATCTTGATTGGGCATAACCCAACTTTACACACTGACGTCTCCCTGATAGATAATCTTGGAACCAATCTTGGAACCAATCACATGTATTTATATCCAAACCAATAGTAGCTAATCTTTTTAAGAGTAAATGGTGATCAACTGTATCAAAAGCTTTTGACAGATCAATCAATAAAAACTAGCCATAACCTTAACCCTAAACGTAACCACCCTGTTACCTAACCATAACCTTAACCCTAACGTTCTATCTCAATTGTTAATCGTTGAAATGTCATCATAGTATTTCTGTGTTTGTATCAGGGTGGGTGGGTGGATTAGTCTAGTGGTGAGAGCATGCGTCTTAGTCTAGTGGTGAGAGCACTGTGTCTTAGTCTAGTGGTGAGAGCACTAGTGGTGAGAGCACTATGTGTCTTAGTCTAGTGGTGAGAGCACTATGTGTCTTAGTCTAGTGGTGAGAGCACTAGTGGTGAGAGCACTATGCATCTTAGTCTAGTGGTGAGAGCACTATGTGTCTTAGTCTAGTGGTGAGAGCACTATGTGTCTTAGTCTAGTGGTGAGAGCACTATGTGTCTTAGTCTAGTGGTGAGAGCACTATGCATCTTAGTCTAGTGTTGAGAGCACTATGTGTCTTAGTCTAGTGGTGAGAGCACTATGTGTCTTAGTCTAATGGTGACAGCACTATGTGTCTTAGTGGTGAGAGCACTATGTGTCTTAGTCTAGTGGTGAGAGCACTATGTGTCTTAGTCTAGTGGTGAGAGCACTATGCGTCTTAGTCTAGTGGTGAGAGCACTATGCATCTTAGTCTAGTGGTGAGAGCACTATGTGTCTTAGTCTAGTGGTGAGAGCACTATGTGTCTTAGTGGTGAGAGCACTATGTGTCTTAGTCTAGTGGTGAGAGCACTATGTGTCTTAGTCTAGTGGTGAGAGCACTATGCGTCTTAGTCTAGTGGTGAGAGCACTATGTGTCTTAGTCTAGTGGTGAGAGCAATATGTGTCTTAGTCTAGTGGTGAGAGCAATATGTGTCTTAGTGGTGAGAGCACTATGTGTCTTAGTCTAGTGGTGAAAGCACTATGTGTCTTAGTCTAGTGGTGAGAGCACTATGTGTCTTAGTCTAGTCTAGTGGTGAGAGCACTATGTGTCTTAGTCTAGTGGTGAGAACACTGTGTGTCTTAGTCTAGTGGTATGTGTCTTAGTCTATTGGTGAGAGCACTATGAGTCTTAGTCTAGTGGTGAGAGCACTATGTGTCTTAGTCTAGTGGTGAGAACACTGTGTGTCTTAGTCTAGTGGTGAGAGCTCTCGCCCATGACCACAATCATTGTTAGTTTGACTCCTGGTCACGCATACGTTTATACAATAAGTAAATATATTACTTATGACCATAACATAACATACATTATGGACCTTTTTTCCTGTGGTCGATCAGTACTTTATTTACAGTTTCTGATGAGAGCGTGTTGCCAGTCCTGTTAGCGCACGGGGGGGTCTGCCGGGGCTCATTCCAGCCTTGACACTAGACGGCCCTCTTAATGAAGGGCTAGTTAGGATCTGTGGGAGAGACGGCCGGATAATGAGACGTCCAGGTTCTAATCAGGGAGCGTCTGAAGAGCAGCGGTGACGTGTCCAGTGCACCACAAACAATTTTCAATGAATAGATATGTAATTTTGTCCGGCCCCTTAGGGGGTCCGCGGGATAGATCAGTGTCGCACACAACTCTGGACAACTTCCTCTTCCTCCTATGGCTGTGTGTAGGCATGTACACACACACACACACACACACACACACACAAGCATGCATACACAAACGTGCATACACACACAGACGCCCGTACAAGCAGACCCACACACAACTCAGACCCACGCACACAAAAGCGAGGAATTCCACGTGTCTGTGTGGTTTGTTAGCAGCTGAGAGATAAAACTTTACATGTTGCTCCCAATTAGCACAGCAGTGACCAAGCAACATTTTCCCTGCACGCTCATCTTTCCTGCTCAAGAGCGGCTACTTACTAATGTGACGATTCGCGAGGAGAATGAAAGAGAGAGAGGAGAGGAGAGGAGAGAGAAGAGGAGAGATATGGACTGCGAGAGAGTGTGTGTGTGGTGCCTGCATGAGAGAGAGAGGGAGAGGGAGAGAGAGAGAGAGATGAAATGGCTTAAGCATTCATTTTGAGTGGAGAGACAGGTCCTATTAACATTTAACAGCATTTGTGCAACTTGGTGCCGAGGTTATGATGCAAATGAGGAAGAATTAAAAGTGTCCGGAGGTTTTGTCAGTGATGGATTGCAGTCTGGAAGGTGCTCACACTTCCCACAGTGTCCATCAGAAGCGATTACTGTGTAATTAAACCTTATTTCTGGACTCTCCAGTACATAATTACTTTGTGAATGTAACCGTCATCTGAAGAGAGCTAGCAAAACGCTTTAGCATTTAGTCCGGCTGGCATATCCATGGGCTTGTGTCAGATATAGCCATCAGACAGTGCAAAATAACTGCCACTTTTAATAAGAGGCAAAGAAAAATTTAATGAAACACTATGCTTATTACAAAAAAATTTGGCTTTTAAGAGTCTTTTCTGTTATTTGCATAATTTATCCCCCCCTCCCCGCCACACACACACACACACACACACACACACACACACACCCACACACATACACACAGACAGATACACACAAAGACACAGAGAGAAAGGGAGAGAGAGAGAGAGAGAGAGAGAGAGAGAGAGAGAGAGAGAGAGAGAGAGAGAGAGAGAGAGAGAGAGAGAGAGAGAGAGAGAGAGAGAGAGAGAGAGAGAGACACATACAGCGCAAGCTTTAGGCAATTCCCTCCCCACATTTAAATAGATTGCACGTTTAAGGCTATTTAAGGAAAATTATCACTTTGCATATTTTAATTGTTATGAAGGAAGTGATTTGAGAGGTCCGCGCCTCCTCATCCTCTTGAGCCTGATGGTGGTGAAGCCGTCTGATTCCGCTGCTCAGCGCTGCACAGCCACAGATAACCTCAGAGTTCACACACATCCACTCCAGTTTCATCAGGATGCAAATTAAACACAGAACACTGGGACAAGTGGATCTTTGATATTTACAAAATAGCCACTAATAACTTGAGTGTAATTTGCTTGAATTTTCTGTTATCAGTCCTTATATATATATATATATATATATATATACATCATAAATTGTATGTATTTATTTTGTGTATGTGTCTACCTTTGGTCTAATGGCTATTTTCTTTAAAAATACATTTAATTTAATTTAACAATCAAAGGTAAAGGTATAAGGTAAAAATATGACTGTGTCTAGTCAAGTACCATTGTTGTAGGGGTAAATCCATAATTTTTCACATTAGCAAAATATAAATATGAAAAACCATGCTAATAATAATATAAAATAAACTAGTAAATAGAATATGTCTGTGACTTGTTGCTAACATATTTCTGCAAATGTTGTGTGTGTATATGTGTGCATGATGGAATGTGTGTAGGTGTTTAGGTGTGTTATCCTTACTTTGTGATGAGTGTTGGGGAATTCCACTTGATGCTGATGTACAGACAAAAAACGAACCTTCTTTCCGTCTTTTATTATGTACCTTACTACTAGGTTATGCTACTATACTTATACTACTACCTAT
This sequence comes from Notolepis coatsorum, assembly GCF_963971535.1. Lineage (NCBI taxonomy): Eukaryota > Metazoa > Chordata > Actinopteri > Aulopiformes > Paralepididae > Notolepis > Notolepis coatsorum. Next base: position 166,665,914 of record NC_140167.1, read on the forward strand.
CATGCTAGTATGTTTATGGTATAGACATACTAGCATGATCGGTAGTAGTATAAGTATAGTAGCATAGTAGTATAGACTATCTATCATGCTAGTATGTCTATACTACTATGCTACTATACTTATACTACTACCTACAGTATCATGCTAATATGTCTATACTACTAGTACTATGCACTCAGAGTGTAACATTCAAGTTTGATTGTTCGAACACTTGAAGCATTGTTTTTCGAAGTTCGAACACTCCTGCTAACTTGTTGTTCACAATTGGTAAGTCATGTTGGATAAAAGCGTCAGCTAAATGTACATTTAAAATGTAAATTTACAGTATGAAACCCTCCAGGTTTAAATGCTACAATCACACTACAATTACATTTTGTTTGTATAGATTTACTGATATGTGGGCGTCAGTCACTCTTGTCAACTTGAGGGACACTGACTATAGGGTTATGGTTTTATATAGTATAGGCCTACACTAGAGACTAGGGGTGTAACGATGCGACCTCATAACGATTCGATTACGATTATTCAGGCAACGATTCAATGCATCATGAAATCTCTTCATTTGACCACGATTCGATTCGATACATTTTCGATACATTTTCGATACATTTTCTATCAGTTAATTCCCCCAAAAATGTTGAATACACAAATGTGGCTGGGGGAACTGATTCACTCAGCATGAATGGACTATAGGTAAATAAAAACAATACACACAAACAAATAAATTATTTTTTTATTTCGATTAATTTAGATTATAATCGATTCTAACATATTCAAATCGATGCATCGATTCTAACACATTAGAATCGATGCATTTCGATTAATCGATGCATCGTTACACCCCTACTAGAGACTGATACTGACTATAGGGTTATGGTTTTATATAGTACAGTAGGGACTGACACTGACTATAGGGTTTTGGTTTTACAGTAGGTTAGGTGCAGGGAGTGGGTTAATAGTTTATGACAGATGGCTATTAAGGAAGAGATTCTCCTATTATCATCATACAGCAACACTGATCCTCATCTCCATATGCAATGTTATTTACCAATGTAAATAACATTAACAAACATTAACAAATGTGAATGGAAACCTTGATAGTTGATAGGAGGATTAACTCATAAACATGAGTTTTATTTTTACATTTATTTAATGTATTTGTATGGCTGTAAAGGGTTTGTGTACATTGGTAATGTTTGTCAACGGAGTGGTAAAATAGTACATATTTTCTGAATTACAAGGATTAAGTACAGATCAAACTCTTTTATATTGTATGTGAATCTATTTATTCTATTTAGTATCTATCTATTCTTACAAATGTGCACTACCCCTTCTACCTCAGTTTTGCATATTTCTTTTTTAGCATTTTGTACATTTTAGTAATGTATATTGTATATTTTGTAGTGTTTGGTCTTTTATTATTTTACTCTTTTACTGTAAGAAGCACAATCTCAGGGGGCTCATACAGAACCAAGCATTTCACAGTTATGTGTTACGATTCTGGTTCCTGACTACGGTCGGGAACCACCCACCTTCTCTGTCATCTGTCACCTGACTGCTGTCACTTGTTTTTCCCTGTCATTTAGTGCTGTCACTTAGAGGTTGGCTTCTGATTGGCTGTCACGGGGGTGTGTGTGTGGAATGTTGGTATTTGGTGGCTATTTAACATTCCTTTCCTCTGCTTGTCATTCGTCAGGTCTTCACTATAGGCGTTCGGAGATAACGCAGCCGGTTCCAGTTCTGGACCACCACTAAGCTCCATTATCTATTCTCTCGTTCCTTTGCCTTTGGCATAGTATCCTAGTATTACTCTTTGTGTTCTTTACTATTAAAGTCGAACCTGTTCAAGAGTATACCTTCTCCGTCTCTGTGATTGCCTACAACAATTGGAACTCACCTACCTCCATCCTGACAGAAGACCTGACCATCAGAGTTCCATGGAGGCAATCATGGAGATGCTCCGGGCACAGAAGAGTGCACAGGAGCGCATGGAGGAACACCAACATCTGGTCAGCGCCGAGTTGGTTCGGCTGGGCGGGATCGTCAGCTTGTCGCAGGAGACGGCGCAGTCGGCGCTACTCACAGCCCAGCAGGCACAAGTCGAGGTGGCTGGGGTAAGGACGACGGTGGGAGAGACGGCGGCAGGAGATGCAGCGTTCAACACCACGTTCAACACCGAGGAGAGTCGGGGAGCTCTTGGGCACCAGGATCGGACCCAGGAGCCACGGCTACCCGCACCAGGCCGCTACCCGGAGGGATGCAGGGAGTTCATCACCCAGTGCTCACTCGTGTTCCAGCTGCAGCCACGCTCATTTCCCTCTTCCAGAGCACAAGTCGCATATATTATCACCCTCCTCACCGGTCAAGCACTCTCCTGGGCTACGGTCGAATTGGAGAGCGGTTCGTCTATCTGCGACTGTGTGGACGACTTCACCGGGGAGTTGAGAAGGGTATTCGACACTTCCCGAGTACTCTCGATCTTCGAGGCCGGTGGGCGGCTTCTCGCCTGCCGGCAGGGCCTCCGCACGGTCTCAGATTACGCCATCGAATTTAGAATCGTGGCTCGGGAGGCAGCTTGGCCGGAAATTCCTTGTGTGGTCCTGTTCCTCAAGCGACTCTCCGCATGGATGAGGGACGAGTTCGCCGTGCGTGAGATCCCTGAGCAGCTGGAAACGCTCATCAACACCGCCATACGGATGGACAACCGACATCGGGAGAGAGAGGGAGCGTGAAGATACTACCCAGGTACGTGTCCCTTCTCCTCCCGTTGTTGATACTTTCCCGCATTACACGAGTGGGCCACTGGGTGATGAATCCATGCAGCTTGGGGCGCTGTCGCTCTCAGACGAGGAGCGGTGGCGCTTCATCGAGGAGCGACGCTGCTTCCGGTGCGGCCGCACTGGTCATCGTTTCGGCAGCTTTCGGGAACAGGCTGGCTCAAATCGGCGCCAGTCGCGAAGAGGAGGTGCTCCGCCGGGCCTCGAGAGGGCGCCAGCAGGTGGGCTCACCCCAGCACTACCATCAGACACACGTACATTTCTGGAGGTGGCGGTTAACTGTGGGGGTAACGTTAGGGGAACGAAGGCTCTCATTGACTCAGGGGCGGCGGGCAATTTCATTCACTTGGGGTTGGTGAGAGAATGGGGAATCCTGGTAGAAGAGTTGGGGGTTCCTATTCCGGTCTACGCCCTGGGCGGTCAGCCCCTGGGCAGTGGGAGCGTCACTCAACGCACTGTTCCTATACACATCCGGGTGGCGGGTGGGGGGTGGGAGTGGGTTCAATTATTTGTCATTGTCTCCCCCTATTCTGTAATGGTGTTGGGTCATCCCTGGTTGTCTTCATGTATACATAATATTAATTGGAGCACGGGCAAGCTCTCAACGGAGGTCGACGTGAAGTCGGTCGTCGGCGAGAGTTTGTCCACTCCGGCAGGAGCTATTTGATGGTTTTTGTGCTTAGTTTGTAGTTTGTTAAGTTCATCACTGGGTGGCAGCACGGAGCACTGGGTGGCAGCACGGAGCGCATATGTTTTGAATAAAGGCACAGGTGTAGGCTATGTTCAATCAAGGTATCTAGGTATGGGTGACGGAGAGATCTCACGGTTTTTACCGCATGAACACACGCACGTACCCTCGCTCGGTTTAAGTATTATTAACAGCATTATGAAGTAATTATTGTTTGACTCATCACTTGTATTATGCTAAATACTTGAATTAAATGAGAACTTCACCCAACGGCAGGTGACACAGACTCGACATTGTATATTTTCTAAATTGCGCGTCAAAGACGAGGCATCCCCGCACCCAACCGAGCGTCTACCAGGACATCAGGATAGTCGCTACACAAGTAAAAACCAGATCTTACTTGGACAATGGAGGACTTTGGAACCTGGCTTGGAATGCTGCTTCTGGATAAGGATCATCATCCCGAGATAGCACACCAAAGGAGGACGGGTTAGTGTATCCGTATGGGTTGCTTGCTAATGGAGCAGCAGCATTGAAGGTTTGTTATTATTGTATTGACTTTTTTTCACGAAAGAGACTGTAGCCCCAGTCTCTTAAAGGAACAGTACGTATTATCAAAAATGGATTCACGTCATGATATTGTGGAGCCCAGCCAAGGGCAAAATGTTTGTGAGCCAAGAATAAGAAAGCCTTCTTTAAAGGGATTATCAATTTTGATTGAAAGGCTCCAAACGGACAGAAATGCATATTGTACTGTAATGGCAGAATTTCTTCGGAGTTTCGTTTACCATTTCGTTTTCAGTGCGTGCAGCAAAAAGTTTCACACTCGTGTCCAATGGCTAATACAAATCTGTATCCACAGTTATGATGTACACTCACGGACTCCAGGATTAAGTTTGAAGGTTCTTTACTTTCTTTGGGCAGTCACACAATATACAACATCATTCTTCAACAGGATATAGATCGAATTAGGATCGGTGGACTTCGTTTTGGACTACGGTCAAAAAGTTATGTGCTTCTATACTGCATGGGCACTGTCTCACTACTAACTAGGCACTTCAAGTTCACTGCATATAAAGACTCTCGCACATGCGCAGTAACACATCTAACGTACATGTAATGTTAATTCTTAGAAATAATTCGCAACTAAACTATAAATATGGCTTATAGCATACCACAGCATTACAAATTAAACTACTGCTCGTTTTCTAAATATATAGAATACAAATATATTCAAAATATAAACTTTCAATGTTTGGCTCTTACATTTCGGCCTCTAATTGGAAGACAAGCAGGCTGCCAATTACTCAATAAACACACTAGAGCCAACGTAAATTTCCAAACATAAAGCATTATCCTATATGCTAATCAGATTCTAGCGTGAATGTAATGAACGTACAAAGGATACGTAGATCAAAGTTCTTTTGTTTAACTGTCCTTCTCATAGATGAGACACAGCTTGTCGACAGGTCTTTCAAGGGTGTTCGTCTTGACCAGCACACGCCTCACAAGTCCGTTTGCATCGGGAATGATCTGAGCGACTCTTCCCAGCAACCATGAGCTCCGTGGCGCTGATTCATCCAAGATCATGACGACATCTCCAATTGACAGATTCTTCTTGATCTGGGTCCATCGCTGACGCTCTTGCAACTGGGGAAGGAACTCATGCACCCATCGCTTCCAGAATAAGTCGGCGAGATATTGTATCTGCTTCCATCTTCTGCGTGCGTATGAATCCTCCTTGCTGAACAGTCCAGGCGGCATGACTGGCTGCTTCTTCATCAGTAGTAAGTGGTTAGGGGTCAATGCTTCGAGGTCTGAAGGGTCGTCTGTTGTTGTTGTGAGTGGTCTGTCATTTAGTATGTATTCCACTTCACACAGCAATGTGTGTAGACACTCATCACTGACTGTTTGTTCCTTCAGCACAGATCTCATTACTTTCCTTACAGATCGGATCTGTCTCTCCCAGACTCCTCCAAAATGTGAGCCTGCAGGTGGGTTGAAAACCCATTTGATTCCTCTTTGCATCAGTGCATCTTGAATCTTTGTTTGATTCCACTGCTGAATCGACTCTCGCAGCTCACGCTCAGCGGCTACGAAATTTGTCCCATTGTCTGAGCGCATAATTGCTACTTGTCCTCTCCTGCACAGAAAACGACGGATTGCATTCACACACGAGTCAGTGTCAAGCGAGTGCGCTACTTCAAGGTGTACTGCTCGCGTAGTGAGACAGGTAAACAGGACGCCATATCTCTTCACAGTGCTGCGGCCCTGCTTCACGTCAAACGGACCAAAATAATCCACCCCTACGTTAGTGAAAGGGGGCTTGTCAGGTTCTAGCCTGTCTGGAGGCAAGTTTGCCATCTTTTGTCCGAGGGTCTTGCCTTTGACTTTTCTGCAGACCACACATCTTGACAAGAACTTCCTCACCATTGAGTTCGCTGAGGGGATCCAATACCTTTGACGCAAACGTGAGAGCATATAGTTTCTTCCACAGTGTCCGATTTTCTCATGAGTGTCTCTCAGAATCAGTGTAGTGACGTGCGAATCCTTTGGGATGATGACCGGATGCTTCACATGCTCCGGCATAGCAGATGCACAGAGATGGCCTCCGACCCTCAGAACTCCATCCTGGATCACTGGGTCAAGCTTTGTTAGATGACTGCTCTTCTTCACATTGCTTCCTTTCTCCAGCATGAGTACTTCTTCAGGGAAATGCTGGGTTTGAGTGAATCTGATGATCTCCATCTCAGCTCTCGTTAGACATTCAACTGTCAAGGTGCCCAGGTCTGGCATCGTCTTGTTGTCGTTCTGGTTGTCAGTTCTTGTTTGACGATCGGGATCTGTTTGTAGATCTGTCTTCTTCTTCCTACAGCGCTGTAGCAGCATATCCTTCAGTCGGAGAATCCAGGCGACGGCTCTTTTCAATCTGTACCAGCTGGAATAGTGGTTGATCAGCTTGTTCACAGCGTCTGTGTCTTCGACTGCGTGTGTAAGGTGTACGTGTCTCACCTCGCTGTCGTCCTCTTCGACCTTCATCTCGGCAGGTCTGTCCGGCCATTGACTCTCTGGTTCTCGAAGGAAAGCTGGACCATGAAACCAGCTAGGGCTCTCCATGAACTTGGTAGGTGTAAGCCCCCTGGAAGCACAGTCGGAAGGGTTGATTGAGGTATTGACATACTTCCATTGGTGCGCCTTCGTTGCATCTCTGATGGTGGCGACACGGTTGGCAACGAAGGTCTTGAAACGCAGTGTTTCATTCTCTATATATCTCAACACGGTTGTGCTGTCAGTCCAGAATGTCGAGTCATGAAGGTCCATCTGGAGCTCTCGTCTCAACATCTTGTCAGTGTTCACGGCCACTACCGCTGCTGTCAATTCCATTCGTGGAATAGTAGTTTGCTTTGTTGGAGCAACACGGGCTCGTCCCATCATGAAGGCGCAGTGAACCTGTCCATTGCCGCTTGTCAGTCTGAGGTAGGAGACTGTCCCGTATCCATTTTCAGACGCGTCAGAAAAGTGATGAAGCTGTGCTTCTGCAACAGGTCCGAAGTCCACTGGTCTTACACATCTGGTCACACCCACTTCTGACAGTTGGTGAAGCTCTTGCAGCCACGTTGTCCATTTTTGGGCAAACTTTTTAGGAATTTCGTCGTCCCATGCAAGCCTTTCTTTGCACAGCTGCTGCATGAGCATCTTTGCAGGGAGGATTGCTGGGGCAAGGAAACCCAGAGGGTCGTAGATAGAGCTGGTTACTGAAAGGATTCCTCGTCTTGTGACGGGTCTGTCTTTAAGATTGATCCTGAACTTGAATGAGTCGGACTCGATGCACCACAACACTCCTAAGACCCTTTCCACAGGGAGAGCATCGTTGGTCAGATCCAGGTCTCTCAGTTCGTTTGCTCTTTCGTTGTCTGGGACAGACGCAAGCAGCCTGCGACTGTTACTTGTCCATTTGGTCAGGTGAAAACCTCCGTCGGCGCACAATGCGGTGAGGTCTGCTCGTAGGGCGATAGCTTGAGTTTCGTTGGAGACCGACTTTAGACAGTCGTCTACATAAAAGTTCTTGAGAACTGTGTCTACAGCCTCAGGTGGCGCCTTGCTCCTATTCTCTTGTGCTGTCCTCTGTAGAGCAAATGTGGCGCAGCTGGGTGAAGAGGTCGCACCGAAGAGGTGCACAACCATCTTGTACTCAGCGATGTCCTGGGTGATGTCTCCCTCGGGCCACCACAGGAAGCGCAAGAGATCGGTGTCTTCATCAGGCACGCGCACTTGGTAGTACATCTTTTCGATGTCAGCCATCATGGCGACCGGCTCCTGTCTGAAGCGAGTCAACACTCCGACCAGGGTGTTCGTTAGGTCTGGTCCTTGTAGAAGCTCACTGTTCAATGAGACTCCTTGGTAGCTGGCGCCACAGTCAAACACCACACAAATCCTTTTCTTCTGTGGGTGGAAGACTCCATGATGGGGAAGGTACCATACTTTTCCATCCTGACGACTTAACAGTCTTGTTGGTACTTTCACTGCATATCCTGCGTTAATCATGTCACACATGAAGCTGGTGTACTCTGCATGGAACTCAGGATTCCTCTTCAGCTTGGTCTTGAGCTTTAGTGCTCGCTGCATAGCAGCACTTCGATTGTTTGACATTTGGACACTCGCTCTCTTCAGCGGAAGATTTATGTAGTAATGTCCATCCACATAGCGTGCAGAGCCTGACACAAAGTCCATGAAACGATGGTCCTCTTGTGACATCTCTAACTTGTCATCACAGTTTCGTTCGGGAAAGTCATGGTTATATTGCTGGAGAAGAAGCCGTTCTATATCATCAGTCTCGACAGCAATTCTGTTCACTGCAGCACTTGATTGTTCACCGTCACCTGCTGTAGTGTCCGTTGGCTCTTCCAGTGGACCATTCAGAATCCACCCAAGAGCAGTTTTGACCGCATATGGTCCGTTTGCTTGGCTGTGGATCACTTTCCATGGCTCTAGCAGCTTGTGTTCTCTTGTTCCAATGAGAAGCTCCACTTCGGCGTTGATGCGTGGCAACCTGACTTCGTTGAGGTACGGCCATTTGTCAACATCCTTTTGTTGTGGAACGTTCTTCACGGAGACGGGGATGTTCCTCTGTGTGAACACCTTGGACAGTTCAATGAAGTTATTCTCCTCTAACCCACTAACTTCCAAGTCAGTGAGGATGTAACTCTCCACTCGCTTCTTTGCATTGATGGTGCTTAGCACTAGCTCCGTCTTTCTGCCTTGAATGTTCAATCGCTCTGCCAGTGTCTCTGTACAAAACGTTGCAGAGCTGCCTGGGTCCATGAATGCATAGACCTCCACAGCTTTGTTGCTTTTCTTGTTCTTTACTCTGACTGGCACTATGGCGAGCACGCAGTTGTCTCCGGCCCCAGTGCAGGCACTTAACACTTTGTTTTCCTCTGTACTGGCTTGGGAGGCGGGTTCATCTTCTTTTGAGGCAACTTCTGTTGTCTTCTCCTTTGCACCTTTGTCTTGCCTTGCAAAATGTAGCATGCTGGGATGCTTCATGGAACAGTGTTCACATGTCATTTTCTTTTTACACTCCTTGCTAAGGTGGCCTTTCACCAGGCAGCCGAAACAGAAGCCGTTCCTCTTCAGAAACTCCACTCTTTCCTTATGTGGTTTGTCTCTTAGCTTGCGACATTCTTCGAGGAGCGGTGGCGCTTCATCGAGGAGCGACGCTGCTTCCGGTGCGGCCGCACTGGTCATCGTTTCGGCAGCTTTCGGGAACAGGCTGGCTCAAATCGGCGCCAGTCGCGAAGAGGAGGTGCTCCGCCGGGCCTCGAGAGGGCGCCAGCAGGTGGGCTCACCCCAGCACTACCATCAGACACACGTACATTTCTGGAGGTGGCGGTTAACTGTGGGGGTAACGTTAGGGGAACGAAGGCTCTCATTGACTCAGGGGCGGCGGGCAATTTCATTCACTTGGGGTTGGTGAGAGAATGGGGAATCCTGGTAGAAGAGTTGGGGGTTCCTATTCCGGTCTACGCCCTGGGCGGTCAGCCCCTGGGCAGTGGGAGCGTCACTCAACGCACTGTTCCTATACACATCCGGGTGGCGGGTGGGGGGTGGGAGTGGGTTCAATTATTTGTCATTGTCTCCCCCTATTCTGTAATGGTGTTGGGTCATCCCTGGTTGTCTTCATGTATACATAATATTAATTGGAGCACGGGCAAGCTCTCAACGGAGGTCGACGTGAAGTCGGTCGTCGGCGAGAGTTTGTCCACTCCGGCAGGAGCTATTTGATGGTTTTTGTGCTTAGTTTGTAGTTTGTTAAGTTCATCACTGGGTGGCAGCACGGAGCACTGGGTGGCAGCACGGAGCGCATATGTTTTGAATAAAGGCACAGGTGTAGGCTATGTTCAATCAAGGTATCTAGGTATGGGTGACGGAGAGATCTCACGGTTTTTACCGCATGAACACACGCACGTACCCTCGCTCGGTTTAAGTATTATTAACAGCATTATGAAGTAATTATTGTTTGACTCATCACTTGTATTATGCTAAATACTTGAATTAAATGAGAACTTCACCCAACGGCAGGTGACACAGACTCGACATTGTATATTTTCTAAATTGCGCGTCAAAGACGAGGCATCCCCGCACCCAACCGAGCGTCTACCAGGACATCAGGATAGTCGCTACACAAGTAAAAACCAGATCTTACTTGGACAATGGAGGACTTTGGAACCTGGCTTGGAATGCTGCTTCTGGATAAGGATCATCATCCCGAGATAGCACACCAAAGGAGGACGGGTTAGTGTATCCGTATGGGTTGCTTGCTAATGGAGCAGCAGCATTGAAGGTTTGTTATTATTGTATTGACTTTTTTTCACGAAAGAGACTGTAGCCCCAGTCTCTTAAAGGAACAGTACGTATTATCAAAAATGGATTCACGTCATGATATTGTGGAGCCCAGCCAAGGGCAAAATGTTTGTGAGCCAAGAATAAGAAAGCCTTCTTTAAAGGGATTATCAATTTTGATTGAAAGGCTCCAAACGGACAGAAATGCATATTGTACTGTAATGGCAGAATTTCTTCGGAGTTTCGTTTACCATTTCGTTTTCAGTGCGTGCAGCAAAAAGTTTCACACTCGTGTCCAATGGCTAATACAAATCTGTATCCACAGTTATGATGTACACTCACGGACTCCAGGATTAAGTTTGAAGGTTCTTTACTTTCTTTGGGCAGTCACACAATATACAACATCATTCTTCAACAGGATATAGATCGAATTAGGATCGGTGGACTTCGTTTTGGACTACGGTCAAAAAGTTATGTGCTTCTATACTGCATGGGCACTGTCTCACTACTAACTAGGCACTTCAAGTTCACTGCATATAAAGACTCTCGCACATGCGCAGTAACACATCTAACGTACATGTAATGTTAATTCTTAGAAATAATTCGCAACTAAACTATAAATATGGCTTATAGCATACCACAGCATTACAAATTAAACTACTGCTCGTTTTCTAAATATATAGAATACAAATATATTCAAAATATAAACTTTCAATGTTTGGCTCTTACATTTCGGCCTCTAATTGGAAGACAAGCAGGCTGCCAATTACTCAATAAACACACTAGAGCCAACGTAAATTTCCAAACATAAAGCATTATCCTATATGCTAATCAGATTCTAGCGTGAATGTAATGAACGTACAAAGGATACGTAGATCAAAGTTCTTTTGTTTAACTGTCCTTCTCATAGATGAGACACAGCTTGTCGACAGGTCTTTCAAGGGTGTTCGTCTTGACCAGCACACGCCTCACAAGTCCGTTTGCATCGGGAATGATCTGAGCGACTCTTCCCAGCAACCATGAGCTCCGTGGCGCTGATTCATCCAAGATCATGACGACATCTCCAATTGACAGATTCTTCTTGATCTGGGTCCATCGCTGACGCTCTTGCAACTGGGGAAGGAACTCATGCACCCATCGCTTCCAGAATAAGTCGGCGAGATATTGTATCTGCTTCCATCTTCTGCGTGCGTATGAATCCTCCTTGCTGAACAGTCCAGGCGGCATGACTGGCTGCTTCTTCATCAGTAGTAAGTGGTTAGGGGTCAATGCTTCGAGGTCTGAAGGGTCGTCTGTTGTTGTTGTGAGTGGTCTGTCATTTAGTATGTATTCCACTTCACACAGCAATGTGTGTAGACACTCATCACTGACTGTTTGTTCCTTCAGCACAGATCTCATTACTTTCCTTACAGATCGGATCTGTCTCTCCCAGACTCCTCCAAAATGTGAGCCTGCAGGTGGGTTGAAAACCCATTTGATTCCTCTTTGCATCAGTGCATCTTGAATCTTTGTTTGATTCCACTGCTGAATCGACTCTCGCAGCTCACGCTCAGCGGCTACGAAATTTGTCCCATTGTCTGAGCGCATAATTGCTACTTGTCCTCTCCTGCACAGAAAACGACGGATTGCATTCACACACGAGTCAGTGTCAAGCGAGTGCGCTACTTCAAGGTGTACTGCTCGCGTAGTGAGACAGGTAAACAGGACGCCATATCTCTTCACAGTGCTGCGGCCCTGCTTCACGTCAAACGGACCAAAATAATCCACCCCTACGTTAGTGAAAGGGGGCTTGTCAGGTTCTAGCCTGTCTGGAGGCAAGTTTGCCATCTTTTGTCCGAGGGTCTTGCCTTTGACTTTTCTGCAGACCACACATCTTGACAAGAACTTCCTCACCATTGAGTTCGCTGAGGGGATCCAATACCTTTGACGCAAACGTGAGAGCATATAGTTTCTTCCACAGTGTCCGATTTTCTCATGAGTGTCTCTCAGAATCAGTGTAGTGACGTGCGAATCCTTTGGGATGATGACCGGATGCTTCACATGCTCCGGCATAGCAGATGCACAGAGATGGCCTCCGACCCTCAGAACTCCATCCTGGATCACTGGGTCAAGCTTTGTTAGATGACTGCTCTTCTTCACATTGCTTCCTTTCTCCAGCATGAGTACTTCTTCAGGGAAATGCTGGGTTTGAGTGAATCTGATGATCTCCATCTCAGCTCTCGTTAGACATTCAACTGTCAAGGTGCCCAGGTCTGGCATCGTCTTGTTGTCGTTCTGGTTGTCAGTTCTTGTTTGACGATCGGGATCTGTTTGTAGATCTGTCTTCTTCTTCCTACAGCGCTGTAGCAGCATATCCTTCAGTCGGAGAATCCAGGCGACGGCTCTTTTCAATCTGTACCAGCTGGAATAGTGGTTGATCAGCTTGTTCACAGCGTCTGTGTCTTCGACTGCGTGTGTAAGGTGTACGTGTCTCACCTCGCTGTCGTCCTCTTCGACCTTCATCTCGGCAGGTCTGTCCGGCCATTGACTCTCTGGTTCTCGAAGGAAAGCTGGACCATGAAACCAGCTAGGGCTCTCCATGAACTTGGTAGGTGTAAGCCCCCTGGAAGCACAGTCGGAAGGGTTGATTGAGGTATTGACATACTTCCATTGGTGCGCCTTCGTTGCATCTCTGATGGTGGCGACACGGTTGGCAACGAAGGTCTTGAAACGCAGTGTTTCATTCTCTATATATCTCAACACGGTTGTGCTGTCAGTCCAGAATGTCGAGTCATGAAGGTCCATCTGGAGCTCTCGTCTCAACATCTTGTCAGTGTTCACGGCCACTACCGCTGCTGTCAATTCCATTCGTGGAATAGTAGTTTGCTTTGTTGGAGCAACACGGGCTCGTCCCATCATGAAGGCGCAGTGAACCTGTCCATTGCCGCTTGTCAGTCTGAGGTAGGAGACTGTCCCGTATCCATTTTCAGACGCGTCAGAAAAGTGATGAAGCTGTGCTTCTGCAACAGGTCCGAAGTCCACTGGTCTTACACATCTGGTCACACCCACTTCTGACAGTTGGTGAAGCTCTTGCAGCCACGTTGTCCATTTTTGGGCAAACTTTTTAGGAATTTCGTCGTCCCATGCAAGCCTTTCTTTGCACAGCTGCTGCATGAGCATCTTTGCAGGGAGGATTGCTGGGGCAAGGAAACCCAGAGGGTCGTAGATAGAGCTGGTTACTGAAAGGATTCCTCGTCTTGTGACGGGTCTGTCTTTAAGATTGATCCTGAACTTGAATGAGTCGGACTCGATGCACCACAACACTCCTAAGACCCTTTCCACAGGGAGAGCATCGTTGGTCAGATCCAGGTCTCTCAGTTCGTTTGCTCTTTCGTTGTCTGGGACAGACGCAAGCAGCCTGCGACTGTTACTTGTCCATTTGGTCAGGTGAAAACCTCCGTCGGCGCACAATGCGGTGAGGTCTGCTCGTAGGGCGATAGCTTGAGTTTCGTTGGAGACCGACTTTAGACAGTCGTCTACATAAAAGTTCTTGAGAACTGTGTCTACAGCCTCAGGTGGCGCCTTGCTCCTATTCTCTTGTGCTGTCCTCTGTAGAGCAAATGTGGCGCAGCTGGGTGAAGAGGTCGCACCGAAGAGGTGCACAACCATCTTGTACTCAGCGATGTCCTGGGTGATGTCTCCCTCGGGCCACCACAGGAAGCGCAAGAGATCGGTGTCTTCATCAGGCACGCGCACTTGGTAGTACATCTTTTCGATGTCAGCCATCATGGCGACCGGCTCCTGTCTGAAGCGAGTCAACACTCCGACCAGGGTGTTCGTTAGGTCTGGTCCTTGTAGAAGCTCACTGTTCAATGAGACTCCTTGGTAGCTGGCGCCACAGTCAAACACCACACGAATCCTTTTCTTCTGTGGGTGGAAGACTCCATGATGGGGAAGGTACCATACTTTTCCATCCTGACGACTTAACAGTCTTGTTGGTACTTTCACTGCATATCCTGCGTTAATCATGTCACACATGAAGCTGGTGTACTCTGCATGGAACTCAGGATTCCTCTTCAGCTTGGTCTTGAGCTTTAGTGCTCGCTGCATAGCAGCACTTCGATTGTTTGACATTTGGACACTCGCTCTCTTCAGCGGAAGATTTATGTAGTAATGTCCATCCACATAGCGTGCAGAGCCTGACACAAAGTCCATGAAACGATGGTCCTCTTGTGACATCTCTAACTTGTCATCACAGTTTCGTTCGGGAAAGTCATGGTTATATTGCTGGAGAAGAAGCCGTTCTATATCATCAGTCTCGACAGCAATTCTGTTCACTGCAGCACTTGATTGTTCACCGTCACCTGCTGTAGTGTCCGTTGGCTCTTCCAGTGGACCATTCAGAATCCACCCAAGAGCAGTTTTGACCGCATATGGTCCGTTTGCTTGGCTGTGGATCACTTTCCATGGCTCTAGCAGCTTGTGTTCTCTTGTTCCAATGAGAAGCTCCACTTCGGCGTTGATGCGTGGCAACCTGACTTCGTTGAGGTACGGCCATTTGTCAACATCCTTTTGTTGTGGAACGTTCTTCACGGAGACGGGGATGTTCCTCTGTGTGAACACCTTGGACAGTTCAATGAAGTTATTCTCCTCTAACCCACTAACTTCCAAGTCAGTGAGGATGTAACTCTCCACTCGCTTCTTTGCATTGATGGTGCTTAGCACTAGCTCCGTCTTTCTGCCTTGAATGTTCAATCGCTCTGCCAGTGTCTCTGTACAAAACGTTGCAGAGCTGCCTGGGTCCATGAATGCATAGACCTCCACAGCTTTGTTGCTTTTCTTGTTCTTTACTCTGACTGGCACTATGGCGAGCACGCAGTTGTCTCCGGCCCCAGTGCAGGCACTTAACACTTTGTTTTCCTCTGTACTGGCTTGGGAGGCGGGTTCATCTTCTTTTGAGGCAACTTCTGTTGTCTTCTCCTTTGCACCTTTGTCTTGCCTTGCAAAATGTAGCATGCTGGGATGCTTCATGGAACAGTGTTCACATGTCATTTTCTTTTTACACTCCTTGCTAAGGTGGCCTTTCACCAGGCAGCCGAAACAGAAGCCGTTCCTCTTCAGAAACTCCACTCTTTCCTTATGTGGTTTGTCTCTTAGCTTGCGACATTCTTCGAGGAGCGGTGGCGCTTCATCGAGGAGCGACGCTGCTTCCGGTGCGGCCGCACTGGTCATCGTTTCGGCAGCTTTCGGGAACAGGCTGGCTCAAATCGGCGCCAGTCGCGAAGAGGAGGTGCTCCGCCGGGCCTCGAGAGGGCGCCAGCAGGTGGGCTCACCCCAGCACTACCATCAGACACACGTACATTTCTGGAGGTGGCGGTTAACTGTGGGGGTAACGTTAGGGGAACGAAGGCTCTCATTGACTCAGGGGCGGCGGGCAATTTCATTCACTTGGGGTTGGTGAGAGAATGGGGAATCCTGGTAGAAGAGTTGGGGGTTCCTATTCCGGTCTACGCCCTGGGCGGTCAGCCCCTGGGCAGTGGGAGCGTCACTCAACGCACTGTTCCTATACACATCCGGGTGGCGGGTGGGGGGTGGGAGTGGGTTCAATTATTTGTCATTGTCTCCCCCTATTCTGTAATGGTGTTGGGTCATCCCTGGTTGTCTTCATGTATACATAATATTAATTGGAGCACGGGCAAGCTCTCAACGGAGGTCGACGTGAAGTCGGTCGTCGGCGAGAGTTTGTCCACTCCGGCAGGAGCTATTTGATGGTTTTTGTGCTTAGTTTGTAGTTTGTTAAGTTCATCACTGGGTGGCAGCACGGAGCACTGGGTGGCAGCACGGAGCGCATATGTTTTGAATAAAGGCACAGGTGTAGGCTATGTTCAATCAAGGTATCTAGGTATGGGTGACGGAGAGATCTCACGGTTTTTACCGCATGAACACACGCACGTACCCTCGCTCGGTTTAAGTATTATTAACAGCATTATGAAGTAATTATTGTTTGACTCATCACTTGTATTATGCTAAATACTTGAATTAAATGAGAACTTCACCCAACGGCAGGTGACACAGACTCGACATTGTATATTTTCTAAATTGCGCGTCAAAGACGAGGCATCCCCGCACCCAACCGAGCGTCTACCAGGACATCAGGATAGTCGCTACACAAGTAAAAACCAGATCTTACTTGGACAATGGAGGACTTTGGAACCTGGCTTGGAATGCTGCTTCTGGATAAGGATCATCATCCCGAGATAGCACACCAAAGGAGGACGGGTTAGTGTATCCGTATGGGTTGCTTGCTAATGGAGCAGCAGCATTGAAGGTTTGTTATTATTGTATTGACTTTTTTTCACGAAAGAGACTGTAGCCCCAGTCTCTTAAAGGAACAGTACGTATTATCAAAAATGGATTCACGTCATGATATTGTGGAGCCCAGCCAAGGGCAAAATGTTTGTGAGCCAAGAATAAGAAAGCCTTCTTTAAAGGGATTATCAATTTTGATTGAAAGGCTCCAAACGGACAGAAATGCATATTGTACTGTAATGGCAGAATTTCTTCGGAGTTTCGTTTACCATTTCGTTTTCAGTGCGTGCAGCAAAAAGTTTCACACTCGTGTCCAATGGCTAATACAAATCTGTATCCACAGTTATGATGTACACTCACGGACTCCAGGATTAAGTTTGAAGGTTCTTTACTTTCTTTGGGCAGTCACACAATATACAACATCATTCTTCAACAGGATATAGATCGAATTAGGATCGGTGGACTTCGTTTTGGACTACGGTCAAAAAGTTATGTGCTTCTATACTGCATGGGCACTGTCTCACTACTAACTAGGCACTTCAAGTTCACTGCATATAAAGACTCTCGCACATGCGCAGTAACACATCTAACGTACATGTAATGTTAATTCTTAGAAATAATTCGCAACTAAACTATAAATATGGCTTATAGCATACCACAGCATTACAAATTAAACTACTGCTCGTTTTCTAAATATATAGAATACAAATATATTCAAAATATAAACTTTCAATGTTTGGCTCTTACATTTCGGCCTCTAATTGGAAGACAAGCAGGCTGCCAATTACTCAATAAACACACTAGAGCCAACGTAAATTTCCAAACATAAAGCATTATCCTATATGCTAATCAGATTCTAGCGTGAATGTAATGAACGTACAAAGGATACGTAGATCAAAGTTCTTTTGTTTAACTGTCCTTCTCATAGATGAGACACAGCTTGTCGACAGGTCTTTCAAGGGTGTTCGTCTTGACCAGCACACGCCTCACAAGTCCGTTTGCATCGGGAATGATCTGAGCGACTCTTCCCAGCAACCATGAGCTCCGTGGCGCTGATTCATCCAAGATCATGACGACATCTCCAATTGACAGATTCTTCTTGATCTGGGTCCATCGCTGACGCTCTTGCAACTGGGGAAGGAACTCATGCACCCATCGCTTCCAGAATAAGTCGGCGAGATATTGTATCTGCTTCCATCTTCTGCGTGCGTATGAATCCTCCTTGCTGAACAGTCCAGGCGGCATGACTGGCTGCTTCTTCATCAGTAGTAAGTGGTTAGGGGTCAATGCTTCGAGGTCTGAAGGGTCGTCTGTTGTTGTTGTGAGTGGTCTGTCATTTAGTATGTATTCCACTTCACACAGCAATGTGTGTAGACACTCATCACTGACTGTTTGTTCCTTCAGCACAGATCTCATTACTTTCCTTACAGATCGGATCTGTCTCTCCCAGACTCCTCCAAAATGTGAGCCTGCAGGTGGGTTGAAAACCCATTTGATTCCTCTTTGCATCAGTGCATCTTGAATCTTTGTTTGATTCCACTGCTGAATCGACTCTCGCAGCTCACGCTCAGCGGCTACGAAATTTGTCCCATTGTCTGAGCGCATAATTGCTACTTGTCCTCTCCTGCACAGAAAACGACGGATTGCATTCACACACGAGTCAGTGTCAAGCGAGTGCGCTACTTCAAGGTGTACTGCTCGCGTAGTGAGACAGGTAAACAGGACGCCATATCTCTTCACAGTGCTGCGGCCCTGCTTCACGTCAAACGGACCAAAATAATCCACCCCTACGTTAGTGAAAGGGGGCTTGTCAGGTTCTAGCCTGTCTGGAGGCAAGTTTGCCATCTTTTGTCCGAGGGTCTTGCCTTTGACTTTTCTGCAGACCACACATCTTGACAAGAACTTCCTCACCATTGAGTTCGCTGAGGGGATCCAATACCTTTGACGCAAACGTGAGAGCATATAGTTTCTTCCACAGTGTCCGATTTTCTCATGAGTGTCTCTCAGAATCAGTGTAGTGACGTGCGAATCCTTTGGGATGATGACCGGATGCTTCACATGCTCCGGCATAGCAGATGCACAGAGATGGCCTCCGACCCTCAGAACTCCATCCTGGATCACTGGGTCAAGCTTTGTTAGATGACTGCTCTTCTTCACATTGCTTCCTTTCTCCAGCATGAGTACTTCTTCAGGGAAATGCTGGGTTTGAGTGAATCTGATGATCTCCATCTCAGCTCTCGTTAGACATTCAACTGTCAAGGTGCCCAGGTCTGGCATCGTCTTGTTGTCGTTCTGGTTGTCAGTTCTTGTTTGACGATCGGGATCTGTTTGTAGATCTGTCTTCTTCTTCCTACAGCGCTGTAGCAGCATATCCTTCAGTCGGAGAATCCAGGCGACGGCTCTTTTCAATCTGTACCAGCTGGAATAGTGGTTGATCAGCTTGTTCACAGCGTCTGTGTCTTCGACTGCGTGTGTAAGGTGTACGTGTCTCACCTCGCTGTCGTCCTCTTCGACCTTCATCTCGGCAGGTCTGTCCGGCCATTGACTCTCTGGTTCTCGAAGGAAAGCTGGACCATGAAACCAGCTAGGGCTCTCCATGAACTTGGTAGGTGTAAGCCCCCTGGAAGCACAGTCGGAAGGGTTGATTGAGGTATTGACATACTTCCATTGGTGCGCCTTCGTTGCATCTCTGATGGTGGCGACACGGTTGGCAACGAAGGTCTTGAAACGCAGTGTTTCATTCTCTATATATCTCAACACGGTTGTGCTGTCAGTCCAGAATGTCGAGTCATGAAGGTCCATCTGGAGCTCTCGTCTCAACATCTTGTCAGTGTTCACGGCCACTACCGCTGCTGTCAATTCCATTCGTGGAATAGTAGTTTGCTTTGTTGGAGCAACACGGGCTCGTCCCATCATGAAGGCGCAGTGAACCTGTCCATTGCCGCTTGTCAGTCTGAGGTAGGAGACTGTCCCGTATCCATTTTCAGACGCGTCAGAAAAGTGATGAAGCTGTGCTTCTGCAACAGGTCCGAAGTCCACTGGTCTTACACATCTGGTCACACCCACTTCTGACAGTTGGTGAAGCTCTTGCAGCCACGTTGTCCATTTTTGGGCAAACTTTTTAGGAATTTCGTCGTCCCATGCAAGCCTTTCTTTGCACAGCTGCTGCATGAGCATCTTTGCAGGGAGGATTGCTGGGGCAAGGAAACCCAGAGGGTCGTAGATAGAGCTGGTTACTGAAAGGATTCCTCGTCTTGTGACGGGTCTGTCTTTAAGATTGATCCTGAACTTGAATGAGTCGGACTCGATGCACCACAACACTCCTAAGACCCTTTCCACAGGGAGAGCATCGTTGGTCAGATCCAGGTCTCTCAGTTCGTTTGCTCTTTCGTTGTCTGGGACAGACGCAAGCAGCCTGCGACTGTTACTTGTCCATTTGGTCAGGTGAAAACCTCCGTCGGCGCACAATGCGGTGAGGTCTGCTCGTAGGGCGATAGCTTGAGTTTCGTTGGAGACCGACTTTAGACAGTCGTCTACATAAAAGTTCTTGAGAACTGTGTCTACAGCCTCAGGTGGCGCCTTGCTCCTATTCTCTTGTGCTGTCCTCTGTAGAGCAAATGTGGCGCAGCTGGGTGAAGAGGTCGCACCGAAGAGGTGCACAACCATCTTGTACTCAGCGATGTCCTGGGTGATGTCTCCCTCGGGCCACCACAGGAAGCGCAAGAGATCGGTGTCTTCATCAGGCACGCGCACTTGGTAGTACATCTTTTCGATGTCAGCCATCATGGCGACCGGCTCCTGTCTGAAGCGAGTCAACACTCCGACCAGGGTGTTCGTTAGGTCTGGTCCTTGTAGAAGCTCACTGTTCAATGAGACTCCTTGGTAGCTGGCGCCACAGTCAAACACCACACGAATCCTTTTCTTCTGTGGGTGGAAGACTCCATGATGGGGAAGGTACCATACTTTTCCATCCTGACGACTTAACAGTCTTGTTGGTACTTTCACTGCATATCCTGCGTTAATCATGTCACACATGAAGCTGGTGTACTCTGCATGGAACTCAGGATTCCTCTTCAGCTTGGTCTTGAGCTTTAGTGCTCGCTGCATAGCAGCACTTCGATTGTTTGACATTTGGACACTCGCTCTCTTCAGCGGAAGATTTATGTAGTAATGTCCATCCACATAGCGTGCAGAGCCTGACACAAAGTCCATGAAACGATGGTCCTCTTGTGACATCTCTAACTTGTCATCACAGTTTCGTTCGGGAAAGTCATGGTTATATTGCTGGAGAAGAAGCCGTTCTATATCATCAGTCTCGACAGCAATTCTGTTCACTGCAGCACTTGATTGTTCACCGTCACCTGCTGTAGTGTCCGTTGGCTCTTCCAGTGGACCATTCAGAATCCACCCAAGAGCAGTTTTGACCGCATATGGTCCGTTTGCTTGGCTGTGGATCACTTTCCATGGCTCTAGCAGCTTGTGTTCTCTTGTTCCAATGAGAAGCTCCACTTCGGCGTTGATGCGTGGCAACCTGACTTCGTTGAGGTACGGCCATTTGTCAACATCCTTTTGTTGTGGAACGTTCTTCACGGAGACGGGGATGTTCCTCTGTGTGAACACCTTGGACAGTTCAATGAAGTTATTCTCCTCTAACCCACTAACTTCCAAGTCAGTGAGGATGTAACTCTCCACTCGCTTCTTTGCATTGATGGTGCTTAGCACTAGCTCCGTCTTTCTGCCTTGAATGTTCAATCGCTCTGCCAGTGTCTCTGTACAAAACGTTGCAGAGCTGCCTGGGTCCATGAATGCATAGACCTCCACAGCTTTGTTGCTTTTCTTGTTCTTTACTCTGACTGGCACTATGGCGAGCACGCAGTTGTCTCCGGCCCCAGTGCAGGCACTTAACACTTTGTTTTCCTCTGTACTGGCTTGGGAGGCGGGTTCATCTTCTTTTGAGGCAACTTCTGTTGTCTTCTCCTTTGCACCTTTGTCTTGCCTTGCAAAATGTAGCATGCTGGGATGCTTCATGGAACAGTGTTCACATGTCATTTTCTTTTTACACTCCTTGCTAAGGTGGCCTTTCACCAGGCAGCCGAAACAGAAGCCGTTCCTCTTCAGAAACTCCACTCTTTCCTTATGTGGTTTGTCTCTTAGCTTGCGACATTCTTCGAGGAGCGGTGGCGCTTCATCGAGGAGCGACGCTGCTTCCGGTGCGGCCGCACTGGTCATCGTTTCGGCAGCTTTCGGGAACAGGCTGGCTCAAATCGGCGCCAGTCGCGAAGAGGAGGTGCTCCGCCGGGCCTCGAGAGGGCGCCAGCAGGTGGGCTCACCCCAGCACTACCATCAGACACACGTACATTTCTGGAGGTGGCGGTTAACTGTGGGGGTAACGTTAGGGGAACGAAGGCTCTCATTGACTCAGGGGCGGCGGGCAATTTCATTCACTTGGGGTTGGTGAGAGAATGGGGAATCCTGGTAGAAGAGTTGGGGGTTCCTATTCCGGTCTACGCCCTGGGCGGTCAGCCCCTGGGCAGTGGGAGCGTCACTCAACGCACTGTTCCTATACACATCCGGGTGGCGGGTGGGGGGTGGGAGTGGGTTCAATTATTTGTCATTGTCTCCCCCTATTCTGTAATGGTGTTGGGTCATCCCTGGTTGTCTTCATGTATACATAATATTAATTGGAGCACGGGCAAGCTCTCAACGGAGGTCGACGTGAAGTCGGTCGTCGGCGAGAGTTTGTCCACTCCGGCAGGAGCTATTTGATGGTTTTTGTGCTTAGTTTGTAGTTTGTTAAGTTCATCACTGGGTGGCAGCACGGAGCACTGGGTGGCAGCACGGAGCGCATATGTTTTGAATAAAGGCACAGGTGTAGGCTATGTTCAATCAAGGTATCTAGGTATGGGTGACGGAGAGATCTCACGGTTTTTACCGCATGAACACACGCACGTACCCTCGCTCGGTTTAAGTATTATTAACAGCATTATGAAGTAATTATTGTTTGACTCATCACTTGTATTATGCTAAATACTTGAATTAAATGAGAACTTCACCCAACGGCAGGTGACACAGACTCGACATTGTATATTTTCTAAATTGCGCGTCAAAGACGAGGCATCCCCGCACCCAACCGAGCGTCTACCAGGACATCAGGATAGTCGCTACACAAGTAAAAACCAGATCTTACTTGGACAATGGAGGACTTTGGAACCTGGCTTGGAATGCTGCTTCTGGATAAGGATCATCATCCCGAGATAGCACACCAAAGGAGGACGGGTTAGTGTATCCGTATGGGTTGCTTGCTAATGGAGCAGCAGCATTGAAGGTTTGTTATTATTGTATTGACTTTTTTTCACGAAAGAGACTGTAGCCCCAGTCTCTTAAAGGAACAGTACGTATTATCAAAAATGGATTCACGTCATGATATTGTGGAGCCCAGCCAAGGGCAAAATGTTTGTGAGCCAAGAATAAGAAAGCCTTCTTTAAAGGGATTATCAATTTTGATTGAAAGGCTCCAAACGGACAGAAATGCATATTGTACTGTAATGGCAGAATTTCTTCGGAGTTTCGTTTACCATTTCGTTTTCAGTGCGTGCAGCAAAAAGTTTCACACTCGTGTCCAATGGCTAATACAAATCTGTATCCACAGTTATGATGTACACTCACGGACTCCAGGATTAAGTTTGAAGGTTCTTTACTTTCTTTGGGCAGTCACACAATATACAACATCATTCTTCAACAGGATATAGATCGAATTAGGATCGGTGGACTTCGTTTTGGACTACGGTCAAAAAGTTATGTGCTTCTATACTGCATGGGCACTGTCTCACTACTAACTAGGCACTTCAAGTTCACTGCATATAAAGACTCTCGCACATGCGCAGTAACACATCTAACGTACATGTAATGTTAATTCTTAGAAATAATTCGCAACTAAACTATAAATATGGCTTATAGCATACCACAGCATTACAAATTAAACTACTGCTCGTTTTCTAAATATATAGAATACAAATATATTCAAAATATAAACTTTCAATGTTTGGCTCTTACATTTCGGCCTCTAATTGGAAGACAAGCAGGCTGCCAATTACTCAATAAACACACTAGAGCCAACGTAAATTTCCAAACATAAAGCATTATCCTATATGCTAATCAGATTCTAGCGTGAATGTAATGAACGTACAAAGGATACGTAGATCAAAGTTCTTTTGTTTAACTGTCCTTCTCATAGATGAGACACAGCTTGTCGACAGGTCTTTCAAGGGTGTTCGTCTTGACCAGCACACGCCTCACAAGTCCGTTTGCATCGGGAATGATCTGAGCGACTCTTCCCAGCAACCATGAGCTCCGTGGCGCTGATTCATCCAAGATCATGACGACATCTCCAATTGACAGATTCTTCTTGATCTGGGTCCATCGCTGACGCTCTTGCAACTGGGGAAGGAACTCATGCACCCATCGCTTCCAGAATAAGTCGGCGAGATATTGTATCTGCTTCCATCTTCTGCGTGCGTATGAATCCTCCTTGCTGAACAGTCCAGGCGGCATGACTGGCTGCTTCTTCATCAGTAGTAAGTGGTTAGGGGTCAATGCTTCGAGGTCTGAAGGGTCGTCTGTTGTTGTTGTGAGTGGTCTGTCATTTAGTATGTATTCCACTTCACACAGCAATGTGTGTAGACACTCATCACTGACTGTTTGTTCCTTCAGCACAGATCTCATTACTTTCCTTACAGATCGGATCTGTCTCTCCCAGACTCCTCCAAAATGTGAGCCTGCAGGTGGGTTGAAAACCCATTTGATTCCTCTTTGCATCAGTGCATCTTGAATCTTTGTTTGATTCCACTGCTGAATCGACTCTCGCAGCTCACGCTCAGCGGCTACGAAATTTGTCCCATTGTCTGAGCGCATAATTGCTACTTGTCCTCTCCTGCACAGAAAACGACGGATTGCATTCACACACGAGTCAGTGTCAAGCGAGTGCGCTACTTCAAGGTGTACTGCTCGCGTAGTGAGACAGGTAAACAGGACGCCATATCTCTTCACAGTGCTGCGGCCCTGCTTCACGTCAAACGGACCAAAATAATCCACCCCTACGTTAGTGAAAGGGGGCTTGTCAGGTTCTAGCCTGTCTGGAGGCAAGTTTGCCATCTTTTGTCCGAGGGTCTTGCCTTTGACTTTTCTGCAGACCACACATCTTGACAAGAACTTCCTCACCATTGAGTTCGCTGAGGGGATCCAATACCTTTGACGCAAACGTGAGAGCATATAGTTTCTTCCACAGTGTCCGATTTTCTCATGAGTGTCTCTCAGAATCAGTGTAGTGACGTGCGAATCCTTTGGGATGATGACCGGATGCTTCACATGCTCCGGCATAGCAGATGCACAGAGATGGCCTCCGACCCTCAGAACTCCATCCTGGATCACTGGGTCAAGCTTTGTTAGATGACTGCTCTTCTTCACATTGCTTCCTTTCTCCAGCATGAGTACTTCTTCAGGGAAATGCTGGGTTTGAGTGAATCTGATGATCTCCATCTCAGCTCTCGTTAGACATTCAACTGTCAAGGTGCCCAGGTCTGGCATCGTCTTGTTGTCGTTCTGGTTGTCAGTTCTTGTTTGACGATCGGGATCTGTTTGTAGATCTGTCTTCTTCTTCCTACAGCGCTGTAGCAGCATATCCTTCAGTCGGAGAATCCAGGCGACGGCTCTTTTCAATCTGTACCAGCTGGAATAGTGGTTGATCAGCTTGTTCACAGCGTCTGTGTCTTCGACTGCGTGTGTAAGGTGTACGTGTCTCACCTCGCTGTCGTCCTCTTCGACCTTCATCTCGGCAGGTCTGTCCGGCCATTGACTCTCTGGTTCTCGAAGGAAAGCTGGACCATGAAACCAGCTAGGGCTCTCCATGAACTTGGTAGGTGTAAGCCCCCTGGAAGCACAGTCGGAAGGGTTGATTGAGGTATTGACATACTTCCATTGGTGCGCCTTCGTTGCATCTCTGATGGTGGCGACACGGTTGGCAACGAAGGTCTTGAAACGCAGTGTTTCATTCTCTATATATCTCAACACGGTTGTGCTGTCAGTCCAGAATGTCGAGTCATGAAGGTCCATCTGGAGCTCTCGTCTCAACATCTTGTCAGTGTTCACGGCCACTACCGCTGCTGTCAATTCCATTCGTGGAATAGTAGTTTGCTTTGTTGGAGCAACACGGGCTCGTCCCATCATGAAGGCGCAGTGAACCTGTCCATTGCCGCTTGTCAGTCTGAGGTAGGAGACTGTCCCGTATCCATTTTCAGACGCGTCAGAAAAGTGATGAAGCTGTGCTTCTGCAACAGGTCCGAAGTCCACTGGTCTTACACATCTGGTCACACCCACTTCTGACAGTTGGTGAAGCTCTTGCAGCCACGTTGTCCATTTTTGGGCAAACTTTTTAGGAATTTCGTCGTCCCATGCAAGCCTTTCTTTGCACAGCTGCTGCATGAGCATCTTTGCAGGGAGGATTGCTGGGGCAAGGAAACCCAGAGGGTCGTAGATAGAGCTGGTTACTGAAAGGATTCCTCGTCTTGTGACGGGTCTGTCTTTAAGATTGATCCTGAACTTGAATGAGTCGGACTCGATGCACCACAACACTCCTAAGACCCTTTCCACAGGGAGAGCATCGTTGGTCAGATCCAGGTCTCTCAGTTCGTTTGCTCTTTCGTTGTCTGGGACAGACGCAAGCAGCCTGCGACTGTTACTTGTCCATTTGGTCAGGTGAAAACCTCCGTCGGCGCACAATGCGGTGAGGTCTGCTCGTAGGGCGATAGCTTGAGTTTCGTTGGAGACCGACTTTAGACAGTCGTCTACATAAAAGTTCTTGAGAACTGTGTCTACAGCCTCAGGTGGCGCCTTGCTCCTATTCTCTTGTGCTGTCCTCTGTAGAGCAAATGTGGCGCAGCTGGGTGAAGAGGTCGCACCGAAGAGGTGCACAACCATCTTGTACTCAGCGATGTCCTGGGTGATGTCTCCCTCGGGCCACCACAGGAAGCGCAAGAGATCGGTGTCTTCATCAGGCACGCGCACTTGGTAGTACATCTTTTCGATGTCAGCCATCATGGCGACCGGCTCCTGTCTGAAGCGAGTCAACACTCCGACCAGGGTGTTCGTTAGGTCTGGTCCTTGTAGAAGCTCACTGTTCAATGAGACTCCTTGGTAGCTGGCGCCACAGTCAAACACCACACGAATCCTTTTCTTCTGTGGGTGGAAGACTCCATGATGGGGAAGGTACCATACTTTTCCATCCTGACGACTTAACAGTCTTGTTGGTACTTTCACTGCATATCCTGCGTTAATCATGTCACACATGAAGCTGGTGTACTCTGCATGGAACTCAGGATTCCTCTTCAGCTTGGTCTTGAGCTTTAGTGCTCGCTGCATAGCAGCACTTCGATTGTTTGACATTTGGACACTCGCTCTCTTCAGCGGAAGATTTATGTAGTAATGTCCATCCACATAGCGTGCAGAGCCTGACACAAAGTCCATGAAACGATGGTCCTCTTGTGACATCTCTAACTTGTCATCACAGTTTCGTTCGGGAAAGTCATGGTTATATTGCTGGAGAAGAAGCCGTTCTATATCATCAGTCTCGACAGCAATTCTGTTCACTGCAGCACTTGATTGTTCACCGTCACCTGCTGTAGTGTCCGTTGGCTCTTCCAGTGGACCATTCAGAATCCACCCAAGAGCAGTTTTGACCGCATATGGTCCGTTTGCTTGGCTGTGGATCACTTTCCATGGCTCTAGCAGCTTGTGTTCTCTTGTTCCAATGAGAAGCTCCACTTCGGCGTTGATGCGTGGCAACCTGACTTCGTTGAGGTACGGCCATTTGTCAACATCCTTTTGTTGTGGAACGTTCTTCACGGAGACGGGGATGTTCCTCTGTGTGAACACCTTGGACAGTTCAATGAAGTTATTCTCCTCTAACCCACTAACTTCCAAGTCAGTGAGGATGTAACTCTCCACTCGCTTCTTTGCATTGATGGTGCTTAGCACTAGCTCCGTCTTTCTGCCTTGAATGTTCAATCGCTCTGCCAGTGTCTCTGTACAAAACGTTGCAGAGCTGCCTGGGTCCATGAATGCATAGACCTCCACAGCTTTGTTGCTTTTCTTGTTCTTTACTCTGACTGGCACTATGGCGAGCACGCAGTTGTCTCCGGCCCCAGTGCAGGCACTTAACACTTTGTTTTCCTCTGTACTGGCTTGGGAGGCGGGTTCATCTTCTTTTGAGGCAACTTCTGTTGTCTTCTCCTTTGCACCTTTGTCTTGCCTTGCAAAATGTAGCATGCTGGGATGCTTCATGGAACAGTGTTCACATGTCATTTTCTTTTTACACTCCTTGCTAAGGTGGCCTTTCACCAGGCAGCCGAAACAGAAGCCGTTCCTCTTCAGAAACTCCACTCTTTCCTTATGTGGTTTGTCTCTTAGCTTGCGACATTCTTCCAGGGTGTGACCTTTCTCACAGAACACACATGGCTTTGTAAAGGCACGGTTGAAGTATGTAGCATCCTTTGATTTTGATGATTCACCTTTTTCATCATCCACTTGTTCAGCACTGGTAGCGAAGCTGCTTCCCCTTTTAGCTTCTCTTTGATCTTTCTTTCCGTGCTGAGGTTTCTTTGTATCTTTCTTGTCCGCTGTTGCAGAGTCGAGATCTCCAAAGAGAGGGTCAGATGTGATCTTTGCTTGGCGATCTACGAAGCTCACCAGATCTGTAAACTTGGCTCGCCACCGACGGCGTTCTTGAAGGTCATATGCATGAACTCTCCATCTCTCTCTCATCTTGAATGGCAGCTTAGCAACAACCGCCCTCATGGTCGTCGGATTGTCCATCTCTTCCATGTAATCGACATCTTCCATAGCGTTGCGACAGCTCACAAGAAACACTGAAAAAGCGCTGAGGGCTTTCCCATCCTCTGACTTTATCAACGGCCACTTGCAAGCCTTGTTGATCAAAGAGTCTGCGATCTTCAGCGGGTCTCCGTAACGTTCATGAAGCAGTCTCACTGCCTCTGCATATCCACGCACTGCAGTCATATGGTGGCAGCTCTTCACGAGGTCCTGTGGTTCCCCTCTGGTGTACTGCTCTAAGAAGTACAGTTTGTCAGCGCTGCTGTCGGCTCGTGCATCAATAGCGTGATTGAAAGCTCTCATGAAGGATCTGAACTCTAATGGTTCTCCACTGAACACTGGCACGTCTCTTTGTGGCAAACGAGAGAGCTCCTGGTTCTTTGCGAGCATTTCAGCGAGGTCTGTCTGTCGCTGCATGAGCCGATACATTTCTCTAGCACTGTCCATTTGTTGCGGACTGTCATCGTGTAGTTGATGATCATCACATTGTTCTGTATCAGGTCTCAGATGAGTATGTTTTTGCTTGGAAGTACTTTTCACTGGAAACGTGGAAATGTCTTTCTTTTGTGGCTTGGCGGGTTGGGCGCCACTCGTGCAGCCATACCCAGCTCCAGACTCCGATTTTACCTGGCGCAGCGTAGTCGACACGCGTTTGTTCCTGCTCACATTGCTCCGCTGTTCCTCACAGTCCTGATACACTTTGATCTTTGCATTGGATACTGCTAGAGCTGTATTGATCTCTAGCTTTGCTTCTTTTTTGTCTAATGCCTGCATTTCTGTCAGGGCTGTCTTCTGTGCCATGAGGGCAGCTCTGGTTGCTTCTTCTTTAATGCGTGCTGAACTTGTAGTAGAAGCACCTGTGGCTGCATTAGACACACTGTCCTTACTTGTCACCTCATTGTTACATATTGCAGCCTGAATCCATTCTTGTATCTTTGTGATAAAGTGTTCACATTTATCTGCTTTAGGCTGAAACCACAGGTCTTGATCAGCATTCTTTTCTTCTTCATCACTGAGATATAACAGCACCAGGTGATTAACGTGTGTAAATTATTGATAGAATGCGTCATACATTCTTATTTCCCTTTGCACAATAGTTATATCAGGGGCTTGTTCTTCTTCATTTGCCAGAAGGCTTTCTATTTCGTTTGACTTTGCAGTTAATTGTCCTAGCTTGCATCTTCTGGCTTTTATAAGCCCAGTCAGCTTGTCCTCTAATCCCTTGGGTGTTAGCTCCCTCTTGCGGACCTTTTGTGTAACTGCACCCTCTGGCTCAGGCTCCGTGAGTTTGGCTCCAGTATCACTGTCGGCCATCTTTGTTGTTGTTCGATGAGGCGATACACAACGTGAGAAGAGACAGTAATGATTTAAC
The DNA here is from genome assembly GCF_963971535.1 of Notolepis coatsorum. Classification (NCBI taxonomy): domain Eukaryota; kingdom Metazoa; phylum Chordata; class Actinopteri; order Aulopiformes; family Paralepididae; genus Notolepis; species Notolepis coatsorum. Next base: position 166,695,765 of record NC_140167.1, read on the forward strand.
TCTTTGAGTTATATTCTTCTTCAGGTGTCACTTGAGACACTTTTGACACTTTTCTTTATTCAGTTGACATGCACAATGTTCTTATTTGTTTCGTTTTTGCAACGTCGTCATCCAGTTTAGCTCAGCAAAGTAACGTTAGATTCTAAAGCTGACGTCACGTCACGAGTTGCTAGCTCCCGCTTTCGTCGTCAACGAGGGGCTTCTTTAACTAACTCTTCCAATAGCCAGTTTATTTTCTTGATAACGATGTCAATAGCAATATTTCCTCTTGGTTAGACAACTTTTTGACTAATGTAATGGCAGAATTTCTTCTGAGTTTCGTTTACCATTTCGTTTTCAGTGCGTGCAGCAAAAAGTTTCACACTCGTGTCCAATGGCTAATACAAATCTGTATCCACAGTTATGATGTACACTCACGGACTCCAGGATTAAGTTTGAAGGGTCTTTACTTTCTTTGGGCAGTCACACAATATACAACATCATTCTTCAACAGGATATAGATCGAATTAGGATCGGTGGACTTCGTTTTGGACTACGGTCAAAAAGTTATGTGCTTCTATACTGCATGGGCACTGTCTCACTACTAACTAGGCACTTCAAGTTCACTGCATATAAAGACTCTCGCACATGCGCAGTAACACATCTAACGTACATGTAATGTTAATTCTTAGAAATAATTCGCAACTAAACTATAAATATGGCTTATAGCATACCACAGCATTACAAATTAAACTACTGCTCGTTTTCTAAATATATAGAATACAAATATATTCAAAATATAAACTTTCAAGGTTTGGCTCTTACAGTACACAAGCAAGGAAATTGAAAAGGAAAATCATCACTCTTCTAGTTTCCAACGACAATGCAAATCTTGTGCACAAAAATCTAAAACAGTTCAAAGCTCTATGTCAAGTTGCCTCTGAGGCACATAATACATTGATGACTGAGTATCCTACAACTGAGGATACGCAGAGAAAGCAGGACGAATGGTTTTATGCAACAAAGGAAACAAATGATACATTTGTAAATGAAGTGTCAACATGGTTGAGCGAAAATGGGATTTTTCAGGTCAATGATGATAATGCTGAATTGGAAAAAATGTAATCTGATTTGCATGAGGAAATTAAAGCTGGAGACAGTGCGTCTAATGTGTCTAGTAAAAGGTCAAGCAGAAGAAGCAATGCCAGTAGAGCATCAGGTTCTAGTACTGCATCTGCACGCTTAAATGTCATGGCAGAGAAAGCAGCTTTAATGGAGCAAACCGCTGCTCTGCAAAGGAAACATGAAATAGAGGCACAAGAGGAGAAACTCAGACAGGAACAAGAGAAACTCAGAAAAGTTAAGGAGCAACTGGAGCTTGATACACAAATGGCTGTTGTTACTGCAAGACTTTCTGTGCTGGAAGTCAGTGCTGTTGGAGGAAAGGTCCCTTCAGATGGAATGAATTCCTACCTGAGCAAATCTATGAAAGAGCTGAGACCTCAATTCAACCTACAGGCAACTGCATTTGTGCCGAAGGAGAACACCCTGATTTCGGATCAAGGCTCAAGAGTGCCACCTATCTTTTCCACATATGATGTGCAACCAAAGGTGAATATGCACACACACTTTCAGGAGAAAGTACAACATCATGGAATTCCACAAGCAAATTATACTACTCTCATGCCACAGTGGCAACCAAACACTGGCAGAAGGCAGAATGAACTCACCACATTGCTCATTCAACAGCAAATGTTATCTACTTTACCAAAAAGAGATATAACCGTATTTGATGGTGATCCATTGCACTTAATTTCCTTTGTTAGGACATTTGAACATTGTGTTGAAGAGGTAACATGCAGTTATCAAGACTGTTTGTATTTTCTGGAGCAGTACATCAGGGGGAAGCCCAGAGAGCTGGTGCGAAGCTGCTTACACATGCCACCACAACAAGGATATCAAAGAGCAAAAGGTCTTTTGAAAGAACACTTTGGTAATGAGCACAGGATAGCAACAGCTTACATGGAAAAAGCCTTTCGCTGGCCTGTTGTTAAAGCAGAGGATGTAGAGGCGCTGCAGGATTTCACGCTGTTCCTAAGAGGGTTGTTCTGAAGGTCCAGATTAACACTGAAAGTCTGCGTTTATTATTTTGTATAACTTATATATTGTTTATATATATAAGATATATATCTTTACGTCATCTGTTTGCCTAACAGTACTTATCATTCGCCTTATTGTATATGTCCCATTCTGAACGCCGTAGGCGCCAGGTGCGCGCCCCCTCTAGACATGTTTCAGAACATGTTCAGGCATGCCCGGACAAGGGAGCTAGCGCATTGATCTGTACAGGTGAACAGGCTGAGTCCACAGGAAAACTAACAGAGTGAGAGAGAAGACGTCTGGTGCAGTTGTGCACAGACCGAGAGCAGTGTATCGTTATAGAGAGCCGCATGGCTAATTAGATACCACTATAATATTGTCGAGCCATTATTGGCACAGTATAGTGACTTGTGTAAGCGAAGTAACGTGGAGAGACTTATAGTTAAACCCAGCGACGTTCTGGACATAACTACTCATTGGAGACCGCCTGCGGGTTAGCTTCAAGTACAGACGGAGCTAACTAGCTATCATCTATGCCAACAGGCTTTTGGATTAATAGCTATTAACCCTGCCATCGGGCGCTAGGAATACAAGGACCGGTCCGTACGAGACCCCTTCTCCCAGCGACGACAGGATTATCCCACCAGTCTACAGTTTCTCTGGAGCCGGAGCTCTAGAGAGAACCACCGTCTCCAGCCACCATCTTGCTTTTCCCTGTGCCGCCTCGCTTCGTCTCACTCCATTCAGAGCTCCACCGGTCGAGTATCCGTAGTATAGGAACTATCGTTACCTCTGACTTTGTTGCACTGACATTATATTATTAAAAGAGAACCGTGATATATAATATGTATGTTGCTATGACTATTAAAATGCTTGTTCCACTTGTATCCCTGTCCCTGCGCCGTTAATAGAGTGTCCGCCATTTTGTGTACTTATACTGTCTGGCCATTAACATATTCTTTAGCAGTGGTTTAATCTAACATATCTCAATACAGTCAGGGTTGTGTAGCCCCTTAGCTACAATTGGTCCTTCGAGCCGGAGGGTATCAGTAATAATAATAATATTAGTGATAATATGGCCAGCCCTAGGCGCCAGCGTCAGCCTCCTCCCTACTTGGAGGGCTACGCTGTAGAGTTACCTCCTAGCTTATCTACGAGTATGTTAAACAAGGATAGCATTGGTAGCTCAAGTATGCCCAACCTTATCGACCTGTCAACCCCAGATGTAGAGACCCAAGCTAGTTTAAGTGAAACTGACTTAGCTTACGGGGGGGGGACAAGTTTCAAGTTTCTTTAATAGTTGTCATACAGAAGTACAGGGCATGACTTGACTATACCCATAGAACGCCGCGCCCCCGAGATGGACCTCGGAGCGCACGAAAGTAAAGAACGCCGCGCCCCCGAGATGGACCTCGGAGCGCACAAAGGTAAAGAATGCGCCCCCGAGATGGACCTCGGAGCGCACCAGAATAAAGAGCACTGCGCCCCCGAGATGGACCTCGGAGCGCGGGAGAAGACAAAGTACAGCGCCTCCGAGATGGACCTCGGAGCGCGTGAGGAGACCAGGTCACCGCCAAGCCCTGCCAACTCCAAATCACCATCATCAGCGTCATCCCCAAGCAAGGCCGACCAGAGGCTAGCGCAAGTCCTGATCGCCACGATAACCGCTTCAGCGGAAAGAGATCGCCTCCAGGCACAATGAGAAAGTGAGCGTGAACATTCCAGAGTGGAAGAGAGATGCCTCCAGGCGCAACAAGAGAGCGAAAGCGAACACCTCAGAGTGGAAGAGAGACGCCTCCAGGCGCAACGAGAGAGCGAAAGCGAACATCTCAGACTGGAAGAGAGGCGCCTCCAGGCTGACGCCACGGCGCAACGAGAGAGTGAGCGCGAACATCTCAGACTGGAAGAGAGGCGCCTCCAGGCTGACGCCACGGCGCAACGAGAGAGTGAGCGCGAACATCTCAGACTGGAGGAGAGACGCCTCCAGGCTAAAGAAACCATGGAGCGAGACCGCACCAATGCGCAGCGCAAGGTGGAGCGAGACCGTCTACAAGCACAAATGATGACGCAATCGCTCCAGAATGGGACTCCCCACTCCTCCACCCGGAGCTCTTGGAGATCATCACGACAAGGGACTAGGGCACCCTCCCCTCCCCGACAAAGCTACACGGGACCCCGCCTACGGGAAGAACCTGCTTACGTTGCAGAGCAGGTAGCCGAGCGACTACAAAGCCTGACGGAGGACGAGGGAGGACAGAAAGCCCACCCGCACTACTCCATCTCAGACCAGGAAGCTCAGCGCAGCCCCGGTCTCAGTCCCGACACGCTGCGTTATGAACCCCCAACACGTCCCAGTGGGGAGTTCGAGCACCAGACGGCACCGAGGAATAGTGCCTGGGAACCCAGCCCCTGGTTCCCGCCCAGCACGAACCAACGACCCAACGTACAGGGAGACTCGCCGTGGGTGCCTCTCCCCCCACGTGCATCAGTGTCACAGCCATCCATGGCACCCTACATTAGGATCCCCACATTCCCAGACTTCACAAGAGAAGACCGAGCGCAGTACACCGAGCTGCGTATGTGCCTAGAGACAATCATGTCAGGAGTACAAGATGAGTCATACAAGTACGCCATTCTCCTTAAGCATCTCAAGGTAACTAGAGCTCACAACATTGCGCTGGCATACTCCAATTCACGGACTCCCTACTCTGACGCCCTGGCGGCCCTCGACGCACGTTACGGACGCACATGGGACTATGTCATTCAGGAGATACGTGAGATCGAACGTCTCCCCCCGGCTAGAGACAACCGAGCCCTCGACGACCTATCCGTCAAGGTACAGTCCCTAGTAGGGATGCTCGGGTCCCAACGAGAACGGGGGATGTACGAGTTGTATGCCAACTCCAACGTGGAGCGCATATTGGAGAAGCTCCCCCCATTCCGCCAAGAACGCTTTCGGCGGCAACGAAACTACCGTGACCCGAATGGCCCAGAACAGTCACTGCTGGATCTTGCTGACTTCCTAGCCAGGGAGGTTAGCAGCCTAAGAATTGACACCTTCGCATGGGGTGGCTCGAACTCTAAAGAGGGACCGAGGAGGGCTAAAGACCACCAAAGCAGGCCCATCACAGTGATGCACCAGGCCGAGTCGGTGTCACGACAAAAGAGTCACAACCCCCCCGCCAAGGAAAAATGGAAGATCACATGTCAATACTGCGACAACGAACACTGGCTGTCACAGTGCGATGCATTCAAGAAACTGACCACCGTCGAAGTAAGTCAGTGGATTAAAGCTAACCGCCGCTGCTTCCGCTGCGCGTGCGGCCACATGGCAGCAGAATGCCGCCTTAAGAAGAAGTGTGGCAAGTGTGACGGCGCTCACCTCGAAGCGCTGCACGAGAGCAACAAGCGAAACCCAGCTCCACAAAGCAACTCGAGAACAGAAGTACTCTACATTGACCCCGCGAAGAGTGGGAGCTCCAGAGTGCTCCTCAAGGTGGTACGAGTACTCCTCAGTCACGGGGACAAGGTACTCGACACCTACGCCGTCCTCGACGACGGGTCGGAGAAGACACTCCTCCTCGCCTCCGCCGCGACCCAGTTGGACTTGCGGGGTCCAGAGGAGACCATGACCCTCCGTACCATTCGTCGAGACTTAAAGACAATCAAAGGTGAAAACGTCTTGTTCACCATTGCAGCGATCGACCAGCCTGAGAAGCGGTACAGCATCAGCAAGGCGTTCACGAGCTACGACATAGGTTTGTCACGCTAGGATTACCCCATCCCACAGTTGAGGGAAAAGTATGACCACCTACGCCAACTGCCCATACCGCTCATCAGCGGCGCTACACCGACCCTGCTCATTGGCTCCGACCACGCGGACCTCATTGTCTCAACTGATGCGGTCCACATCGGACCCAGAGGATGCCCAGCCGCGGTTAAGACCCGACTGGGATGGACGCTCCAGGGCCCCCTCTCCGGGCCTTCCAGCCGACCAACGTCCACACGCTGCCTTTACACCAAGGTGAGCGACAAGGAAGACAAGCCTTTACTGAGGTTTCTGTGGAGGGAGAGGCTCGACGACGAACAACCCTCGATATACCAATGGGAGGTACTCCCCTTCGGCACCACCTGCAGCCCGTGCTGCGCCACGTTCGCGTTACAGAAGCACGTGGCCGAAGACCCCGGAGCTGACGATGATGTCCGACACAGCGTTGAACGAAGCTTCTACGTGGACAACTGCCTACAGAGCGTATCCACGCCAGAAGGAGCAGAGAGCATCCTAATGAAGCTACGGGCTTCGTTAGCCAAAGGTGGATTCGACCTCCGACAATGGGCCAGTAGTGACCCTCAAGTTCTCCAGCACCTCCCTCCAGAGACTAAGGCCGCGAGCAGCGAGACCTGGATGGCGCACACCCCCGGCGAAGCGCAAGAGATGACTCTGGGCCTCATCTGGCGCTTCAAGGCGGACTCGCTTCACTACCGACACACACCTCTGAGGACGGATCAGGAGACGTCCACGACTAGACTGACCACTCGGCGGAGTGTGTACTGAACACTCGCCAGCCAGTACGACCCAATGGGGTGTATCCTTCCCTACACCACCCGGGCGAAGATGCTGGTGAGAGAACTGTGGGCCAAGGAGCAGGGCTGGGACGACCCCATACTCGAGCACCTAGCTACCACATGGAGAGAGTGGGAGGATGAACTTGTATTACTCCGCGAGGTGGCCATCACGCGGAGTTACTTCCCCCCTACAGTGCGGCTGGAGACGTGTCAGATAGACCTGCACGACTTCAGCGACGCCTCTGAAGTGGCGTACGGATCAGTGGCCTACCTGAGAGCTCGAGAAGAAGGAGGAGAAGTCCACGTGGCCTTCGTCCTGGCCCGCTCGAGGATAGCTCCTCGCAAGCAGCAGTCGATCCCGCGACTAGAGCTCTGCGCAGCTCTGGTAGGCGCGCAACTCGCCAAAATAGTGCAAAGTGAACTCACCATACCGGTGCGTGAGATCATCATATGGTCAGACTCCATGACCGTGCTCACCTGGATCCAGTCCGCCTCCTGTCGTTACAAAGTTTTCGTCGGAGTCCGAGTAACCGAAATCCAAGACCTGGTAGGAGCGGCATGTTGGAGATATGTTGACACCAAGCAGAACCCGGCGGATGTCATCACACGGGGGATGTCCCTAGCCGACCTCACCCGTCCTAACCCATACAGTGATGGCCCAGAGTTCCTCAAGCTCCCGGAGGAGAAGTGGCCTATCTCCTGTTTCAGAACATGTTCAGGCATGCCCGGACAAGGGAGCTAGCGCATTGATCTGCACAGGTGAACAGGCTGAGTCCACAGGAAAACTAACAGAGTGAGAGAGAAGACGTCTGGTGCAGTTGTGCACAGACCGAGAGCAGTGTATCGTTATAGAGAGCCGCATGGCTAATTAGATACCACTATAATATTGTCGAGCCATTATTGGCACAGTATAGTGACTTGTGTAAGCGAAGTAACGTGGAGAGACTTATAGTTAAACCCAGCGACGTTCTGGGCATAACTACTCATTGGAGACCGCCTGCGGGTTAGCTTCAAGTACAGACGGAGCTAACTAGCTATCATCTATGCCAACGGGCTTTTGGATTAATAGCTATTAACCCTGCCATCGGGCGCTAGGAATACAAGGACCGGTCCGTACGAGACCCCTTCTCCCAGCGACGACAGGATTATCCCACCAGTCTACAGTTTCTCTGGAGCCGGAGCTCTAGAGAGAACCACCGTCTCCAGCCACCATCTTGCTTTTCCCTGTGCCACCTCGCTTCGTCTCACTCCATTCAGAGCTCCACTGGTTGAGTAACCGTAGTATAGGAACTATCGTTACCTCTGACTTTGTTGCACTGACATTCTATTATTAAAAGAGAACCGTGATATATAATATGTATGTTGCTATGACTATTAAAATGCTTGTTCCACTTGTATCCCTGTCCGCGCGCCGTTAATAGAGTGTCCGCCATTTTGTGTACTTATACTTTCTGGCCATTAACATATTCTTTAGCAGTGGTTTAATCTAACATATCTCAATACAGTCAGGGTTGTGTAGCCCCTTAGCTACAAGGGTGCTGCAACGCTATAACAGAGATACAGTACATGGAGGAGATGAACGTTCCATCAAACATGAGGAATGTTGTGATGAAATGGCCATACAAGCTGCAGGAGAGATGGAGGTCTACAGCTTGTGAGATACAAGAACGGCAAGGCTTCAGGGCCACCTTCCCAGAGATGGTGAACTTTTTAGAGAAACAAGTCAAAATCTTGTCTCATCCCATTTTTGGTGACATTTCAGATTCACGACCAAGCATCACAATAAAGCCTGTAAATAAGAGCGCGCCGCTACCCAGGAGCAGCATTAAAGGAAGCAGTTTCGTAACAACCATTGCAACCAACCAAGATGAAACTGCTAAACCAACAGTGCACATGATGCCAAAGCAGCCTACTGTAACTAAGGAGTTGTCCTCAGAGTCCTGCCTTTATTGTGAAGAGTCGCATCCATTTTTCAAGTGTTTTAAACTGAATACGATTTCTCAAAGGGAGAAAATTGATTTTCTGAGAGGAAAAGGAATTTGTTTTGGATGCTTAAAGGCTGGTCACATGAGTAAGGAATGCAGAAGTCGTCTGACCTGTGATGAATGCAATCTTAAACACCCGACTATTCTGCATGTCCACAACAACGTCAGATTGACCAAGTCACAAGAAACACCAGTCAGTAGTGCACTTGTGTCTCTTCAGGCATGTGGTTGTACTGGGGCCGGAGACCACAACTGTACCCTTTCCATTGTTCCAGTACAGTTGAGATCGAAGAAAGGAAATGGAGTGCTGCAGACCTACGCCTTCTTAGACCCAGGAAGTACAGCAACCTTCTGTACCAACCATCTTATGAAGAAGCTGAATCTACAGGGTACAAATACCAACATTCTTATGCGCACTATGGGTCAAGAAAAGGTAATTGAAAGCCAAATCCTTACAGGACTGGAGGTGTCCAAGTTGGATAATAACCACTTTATGGAGCTCCCAGAAACGTTCACACATGAAACAATCCCTGTTTCAAAGAGTAACATCCCTACTCAGCGAGATATTGAAAAATGGGAATATCTGAAGGGTATCAGGATCCCAGAATTGGACGCTGATGTTGAACTTTTGATTGGAGCTAATGCACCACAACTCATGGAACCCTGGGAAATTATAAACAGCCAGGGTGATGGACCTTATGCCGTGAAGACCCTATTGGGGTGGGTCGTCAACGGTCCTTTGAGGGGTAATAATGGTTGTCAGAGAAGCTGCTCGACCATATATGCCAATAGGACATCCATTGTCAAACTGGAGGAGCTGTTGGTCTCTCAGTACAACCAAGAGTTAAACGAGAAGTCAATGGAGGAGCAGCAGGAGATGTCAAGAGAGGACCCAAGTTTTATGGAGATCTTGGAGAAGTCTATTTGCATGCAGGAAGGACATTATTGCATGGACTTGCCGTTTAAAATGGATGACATCACCATGCCAAACAACAGGTGCATTGTGGAACAGCACCTTCAGAGTCTGAAAATAAAGTTTGAACCGAATAAGGGCTACCAAAATGAGTACACAGATTTTCTTACTCATGCGATTGACAGTGGCTATGGAGAAATTGTGCCTCAAGTCCAGCCGGACTACAAAAATGGCAGTGTGTGGTATCGCCCTCATCACAGGGTGTGCCACCCAAAGAAGGAAAGACTGAGAGTGGAAAAGCGAGCACACGCCAGACGTGGAATTTTTCCAATCGTCAGTCCCAGTGACCATGGCCGCCTAGTTATAGTTGAAAGTGGGGGTGCAAGAATAATTTTTTTATTAATTTTTTATTTTTTATTATAATTTTTATTTAATTTTTTTTTGGACAGGCAAGGGGTGGTTTGGAGGGGGCCCGGCACGACCCCCTCCATGGCAGACTTTTTTTTTTAATTTAATTAACCTGTACGTGCAATTTCCTGCAATATAGAGCCTTCAATCTTGACCAATAAAGCTGCTCTTTTCACTATAAAACTCAGTTTATATTGCAGTCTGATAGCCAATTACTATAATAATAATATATTATACTGTATATACACTGTATATTGATTTTTCGCTCATTCATTTTTATTAAATCAATCTCCTTTCAAATAGACCAAGTTTTTAATAAGAAAGAGAAAAAAGATATATTTCCATTACCTGTAAATCTTGTGTCTCTTTCTCTCCTTCTCTGCCTCCTGCCTGAGTCTGCAGTGCACAATCATGACATCGATCTAAAAAAAAAAAAAAAAAAAGAAGTAAAGTAAAAAAGAAAAAAAAAAAAAATGGAGGCCCCTCGTCACTATAGGCCCACGGGCCGCGGCCGTCGTTAATCCGGCCCTGCTCGTCTGCCATATAGATAGCGTTAACGTTTGGAAATGAAGGCAACGTCATCCAGCTCACACCACATATCTAGATAACGTTAGCTAGCGGCTAGCACTAAAGCTAACGCCAACCAGAGAGGGAAACGTTATTATTATTTATTCGAGGAAACCGTATGACCAGATCGCAATTCGGGACCGTGAAACACTTTTATTGTATTGCGTGGTAGAACCGTAGAAGTTCTACTACCACTCAATAGTAACTTATGTCTAACATAATCCTTTTATTTGAACAACTTACTGGAAAAGCCTGCCTGCCTGCCACCAATATTATGACACACTCTGTGGGCTTTGATATTTACACTGACTCAGCCTACCTGCAGCCAGACTGCAGCGCTGTGTGTGCACCAAGGTCTACGCGCTGGAGATGGGAGGAACTGGATCAAACCATAATGGGGCAGGGGGGGGGGGGGGGGGGTTCGCAATCTTTGGAAACTTAAAAACGTGTTATTAAGTGTCATTGCGCATTATTAATTTGATTGAAATTACGTAGTTATGGTTAGATTTATATATTGGGGGGGGGGGGTATATCATATTTTTCATATGATCAAAAAGTGGTGGAGCAAGATCATACCCTTGCTCCCCCAAGTTCAATAGTGGGAGAGCAGCTGCTCCGCGTGCTCTTAAGGCCAGGCGCCTATGCCAGTGACCAGTTGGGGTTCTCGTCACCATTTACCTTGCTACCAAAACTGTTGATGCAAGAAATGTGTCAGATTCAGAATTCAGATTCAGAATTTTTATTTGCCACATGGAAGCAATACAATCATACAGTTTTCATACAAAATCATAAATAGAGTTCTACCATGGGCAAAAGGAGCAGGAAGAAGAATAAATCTTATGGTTACCTGCCCCCTATTCTTAAACTAAACAAGTATCAGTATCAGTTTCATTTTTCATTTCAAACCATACAACCTATACAATACAAGACAACCACAAAACAACACTACAACCACCACAAAACAATAGACAACAGCAACAACAGACACCACCCATGGTCCGAAAAGTGGGATGGAAGAAGCCAATCTGTGAACTTCCATTCCCCACACCCCGGCCATCACCTTCTACATACAACATGTAACACAGCTCCGCTTCCCACATCCCCCGACATCTCAACAAGACACACATGAGTCTGACCAGTCAATACATATTTTATATACATACTCCTTTTAATGCCAAACATCATGTTCACCCTCCTCCTTATACCTTTCCAATATTCCTTTTTTTAACTTTCTTTTAAACTGGTATATGTTTTTACTCAGTTTAACGTCCTCGTCCAATCCATTCCATAATTTTACTCCACAAACAGATATACACATAGATTTTAGAGTGGTTCTTACACCCGGTTGCTGTAGTTTCTGTTTCCCTCTAAGATTATAATTCCTGGTTCCTACCCTCTCAGTGAACCGATATTGGATGGGGGTTGGAAGAGAGTTATGTGAAGCTTTGAACATGATTTCGGCAGTTTTAATTTTGATCAAGTCCCATAATTTAAAAGCTGATGCTTGTAAAAACAATGGTGTAGAGTGTTGGTTGTACTTAGCACTGTACACAATCCTTATGGCCTTTTTTTGCAGAATATAAAGAGGTGATATATTGGAACGATAAGTATTTCCCCATACTTCCAGACAATAATTTTAATATGGGACTACAAGTGCATGGTAGAGGATGAGAAGTGACCTTTGGTTGACAAAATTCTTGGATCGATACATAATCCCCACACGTTTGGCCATCTTGGATTTTACATGACTGATGTGAGGTTTCCAGCATATCCTGTCATCTATGATTACACCCAGGAATGTGGTTTGCTTTACTCTTTCAATACATACATTGTCTATCATAACTTTCACTGTTAAATCACTATTTCGCTTTCCAAATAACATTAATTTAGTTTTACTCAAATTCAACTACAATTTATTCTCATCAAACCATTTTTTTACTTTATCAACTCCTGTGTGATCACCTGCAAAATATCCTGCAAATTTTGCCCTGAACAAATTATATTAGTGTCATCTGCAAAAAGGATGAATTTCATGATTGATGATACTCTACATATGTCATTAATGTATAATAAAAACAGTATCGGACCCAAAATTGACCCTTGCGGTACTCCGCAGACTATGTTCCTCAATGATGACCTATGTTTGTCAATTTGTACAAATTGTTTCCTGTCTTCCAAATAACTTTCCAACCAATTTAGAACTGTTCCTCTAATACCACATCGATCCAGTTTTTTTAATAATATACCATGATCTATAGCAGGGGTCAGCAACCTTTTTGACATGGAGTGCCTGTTTGAAATATAGTTGTAACTAGTGTGCCTCAACAATATTCCATGCATCGTAATTTTTTTTTCTCATAATCAGGTCTTTTTAATGATAATTTTTACATTATTACATCATTATTGTTATTGTTATTATTAACAATATTATTATGATGGTTGTATCAACCCTAAATCTGAGTTGGGGGGGGGGGGAATGCAATGCAGACAAACAGCTGCATACAGTGCGACCATTTCACTCACATTTGCCCATTCATTTTTGGACACATCACACACCATTGGTGTGTGTACTGTACGTGTGCTGTCATAGTTCCACCTACAGGCCTAATGGAGAACACCAGGAGAACACCAGGATGTGAATGGAGGGTGAATGTGAGGTATATCGTGTAAATAAGTTTTGATTGATCGCAAGACTACACTGTAAAAAAAAATTATTAGTTACCAGAACTTAAAAATATTGATTTCAGTTACTGTGCATTAAGGTTTTCAGTTTTCAATCCATAATAAGTTAACAGAAAAATAAGTACACAACCACATTATTTCAACCTAATAAAACTATGTTTATTGTCATTGTTTTAAGAACACAAGTTGACTTGGTAATACTCACATTTTGAGTAAAAAAATGGCTTTTAACATGTGCAATGTTCAATGAAATAGAAAAATAAATAATACAATTTGTTGATTAATCCCACTGGTCACAATGGTGACCGTAATAATGTTTTTGTTATAAGGCTCTGCAAATGTTACTGAATGATGTAGCAATGTATTTCCAGCTAAATTGAAATAATAAACAAATAAAGGGTCTCAATTAAATATGTGGAAGTAAAAAGAACCTGTGGGAGGATTTCAACAAGATAAATGCGACAACAGTGCAAAATAGTTCACTATAATATTTCAAAAAAAAAAAAAAAAAATTAATAAAAAAAAGAATTAAATTTGTATTTTTTTTTTTTTTTAGTGCTGCCCCCTGTGCCTATGCAAATGCCCCCGTGTGCCTATGCAGGCACGCGTGCCTAGGGTTGCCTACCCCTGATCTATAGTATCAAACGCCTTCTTAAAATCTATAAATATTCCTACAGCTAATTTCTTATTGTCCGTACATGTGGTGATTTCCTCAATTAGGTCTGTAAGCGCCAATGAAGTTGATCTATTTTTTCGGAAACCATACTGACTGTCGGAAAGCAAGTTATTTTTTTCAATAAAACTGAAAAGTCTTATTGAAAAGAGCTTTTCTAGAATTTTTGAGAACTGAGGTAGGAGAGAGACTGGACATGTCGAAGGAACATGTCTTGGGATGACCCCATACCCCAGACATTCTCACAACGATGGGCAAAGGGCTTGTACGGGCAGTAAGGTTGAAGACCAAGACAGGGCAGTTAGAGCGGCCCATATCCAAGCTCTTTCTGCTTCAAGAAGTAGTGTAAGGTCTGGCGGTAAAGGTCACGACCCAACGTTGAGTTACGTGCTGGTAACCTCTGGCTCAGAGAAGAACCAAGAACACTTGTTACAGCTCCTTTTTTCTTCTTTAATGTAATTGTTTTCCACCTTCACATTTGGGGCCGGGGTGTAGGAGCTATTTGATGGTTTTTGTGCTTAGTTTGTAGTTTGTTAAGTTCATCACTGGGTGGCAGCACGGAGCACTGGGTGGCAGCACGGAGCGCATATGTTTTGAATAAAGGCACAGGTGTTCAATCAAGGTATCTAGGTATGGGTGACGGAGAGATCTCACGGTTTTTACCGCATGAACACACGCACGTACCCTCGCTCGGTTTAAGTATTATTAACAGCATTATGAAGTAATTATTGTTTGACTCATCACTTGTATTATGCTAAATACTTGAATTAAATGGGAACTTCACCCAACGGCAGGTGACACAGACTCGACATTGTGTATTTTCTAAATTGCGCATCAAAGACGAGGCATCCCCGCACCCAACCGAGCGTCTACCAGGACATCAGGATAGTCGCTACAACTCCCTTGTCTCCCTCCCCCTCTTCTCTTTTTTCTCCTTCCTCTCTCCCCAGGATGGTGGGGAGCGTCGCAGATTCTGTTCCACCCTCTAATCCCGATTTGATAGGGGTTCCTGAGATCTATTGGGACCTGGCGGACGTTTTTAGCAAGACGCGTGCTAAAGCACTACCGCCTCATAGATCATACGACTGTCCCATTAATCTCCTACCCGGTACCTCCTCGCCTCGCGGGCGAATGTTCTCTCTCTCACGCCCCGAGACCTTGGCCATGAACACCTACATTGAGGAGGCATTGCTTGCGGGGCACATACGTCCTTCCACATCCCCGGCCGGCGCTGGTTTCTTCTTTGTTGATAAAAAAGATGGGGATCAGCGTCCGTGCATTGATTATAGGGGATTGAATGACGTTTCCATCAAGAACCGATATCCTTTACCTCTCATGGACACGGCCTTTGAGTGCTTACAGGGGGCGCAGGTCTTTTCTAAACTTGACTTACGTAATGCATACAATCTGGTCAGGATTAGAGAAGGAGACAAGTGGAAGACTGCATTCAATACGCCTAATGGTCACTATGAGTATTTGGTCATGCCCTTTGGTTTGGCTAATGCTCCGGCAGTCTTCCAAGCCCTGGTTAACGACGTGCTGCGAGACTTGATTGGGGTGTCAGTGTTTGTTTACCTAGATGATATCCAAATTTTTTCTCGCGATATGGTGCAACACCAGCTGCATGTTCGGGAGGTGCTAGACCGTCTCCTCAAGCATCAACTATTCGTTAAGGCCGAGAAGTGTGTGTTTCACACTGATACCGTTTCCTTCCTGGGCTTTGTGTTGACGAAGGGTGATCTACGCATGGATTCGGCCAAGGTGAGTGCAGTCTTGGACTGGCCACGGCCTTCGTCGCTCAAGGGGTTACAACGTTTTTTTGGGCTTTGCAAATTTTTACAGCCGCTTTATTCGCAACTTTAGCGCCTTAGCCAATCCGTTAACAGCTCTCACTAAAGCCTCTCTCCCTGGCTTTGAATGGTCGCCTAGGGCAGAGTCGGCCTTCTGCAATCTCAAACGTCGGTTTACATCCGCTCCTGTATTGATCCGCCACGATGCAGAGGTTCCATTCATTGTGGAGGTGGATGCCTCTGACATCGCGGTGGGGTGGGGTGCTCTCTCAGAGGTGCTTAAAGGATGGGAAAGTGCACCCGTGTGCTTTTTTTTCTCACCGTCTGTCACCAGCCGAGCGCAACTACGACGTGGGTAATCGGGAGTTGTTGGCTATCAAATTGGCACTGGAGGAATGGAGACATTGGTTGGAGGGGGCGGCACATCCTTTCATTGTTTGGACCGATCATAAGAACTTGGCTTACATCCAAGGGGCTAAACGCCTTAACGCTCGCCAGGCCAGGTGGGCGTTATTCTTCACACGATTTCGATTTACCATCTCCTATAGGCCCGGGTCCAAGAATATCAAACCCGACGCGTTATCGCGCCAGTTTGATCTTCCTGGTTGGGAGGAGCAGCCCCATCCTATTATTCCACCGGCCTTGATTTTGGCACCCGTGTCTTGGGGCATAGATAAGGTAGTAAGGTCGGCGCTGACGTGGGAGCCCGATCCTGGCGGGGGCCCTCCGGGGCGGTCGTATGTGCCCAAGGCGGCAAGCTCACGTTTGCTGCAGTGGGCACATGCCTCATCCCTCACCAGCCACCCTAGGGCCACCAGGACCCTGGAATTTATCCGTAGGAGGTTCTGGTGGCCGACAGTGGAGGGGGATACGCGTTCCTTTGTGGCGGCCTGCCCGATGTGCGTGCGCAGTAAGACCTCTCGCCGTGCACCAGCAGGTCTCCTCTGGCCGCTTCCTATTCCTAAACGGCCCTGGTCGCACATATCCCTGGACTTTATTTCTGGCCTCCCCCTTTCGGACGGGTTCACCGCCATTTTGGTGGTGGTGGACCGGTTCTCTAAGGCGGCTCACTTTGTTCCTCTCCCCAAGCTTCCATCGGCCCGAGAGACTGCTGATCTGGTGATACAGCATGTCTTTCGGGTCCACGGGCTTCCGGTGGATATCGTATCGGACCGGGGTCCTCAGTTCGCTTCCAGGTTCTGGAAGGCGTTTGCCGTTGGTCTCGGCGCCTCCGTCAGCCTTTCGTCTGGGTTTCATCCTCAGTTGAACGGGCAGACGGAGCGTGTCAACCAGGACCTGGAGGGGGTCTTGAGATGTGGAGTAGGAGGTTGGCATGGGCTGAATACGCGCATAATACCCTCCTCTCCTCCTCTACCGGTATGTCTCCCTTTCAGTGTCAGTATGGTTTTCAACCTCCTCTGTTTCCCGAGCAGGAGCAGGAGGTGCCCTTGGCCCAGGCACACGTGGCTCGCTGCCGCAGGACGTGGAAGCGGGTTCGGGCGGCGCTGCAGAAGGTTTCGGTTAGTACCCAGCGGCAGGCTAACCGCAAGCGTTGTCCAGCTCCGGTTTACCGTCCTGGGCAGCGGGTTTGGCTTTCCACCCGGGATCTCCCTCTCCGGGTGGAATCCAGGAAGCTGGCTCCTCGCTTTATAGGGCCCTTTAAAGTGGTACGTCGGGTGAATCCTGTGGCTTACAGGCTACGGCTTCCGAGCTCTATGAGGGTTCATCCGACGTTTCATGTGTCCCTGTTGAAGCCGTTCCTCTCATCGCCCTTGGCCCCGCCACTGCCTACGGTTCCTCCGCCTCGGTTTATTGGTGGTCAGCCCATTTACACGGTGCAGAGGATACTGGGTTGTAGGCGGAGGGGTAGGGGGTTTCAGTTCTTGGTGGATTGGGAGGGGTATAGGATAGAAGAGCGTTCTTGGGTGCCTCAAAGGGATATTTTAGATCCCAGCCTGATCGTTGATTTCCGGCGGCTGAATCCCGAGGCCCCCAGGTGAACATCTGGTGCCGTTCGTCGGGGGAGGGTACTGTTACGATTCTGGTTCCTGACTACGGTCGGGAACCACCCACCTTCTCTGTCATCTGTCACCTGACTGCTGTCACTTGTTTTTCCCTCTCATTTAGTGCTGTCACTTAGGGGTTGGCTTCTGATTGGCTGTCACGGGGTGTGTGTGGAATGTTGGTATTTGGTGGCTATTTAACATTCCTTTCCTCTGCTTGTCATTCGTCAGGTCTTCACTATTCATCTGGGCCATATGACGTCACAGTGATTTAGCGTGGCCATCTTTGTGTCCTGTATTGTGTCCGACAGGTGAATGAGGAGAGAGGTACTCCTGCGCGCCACAACTAGAGAAGAGAAGTTGCGCGAAACACAACTAAAGTTCATACAACTTCATACAATATGCCCGGGATATGTTGTGCAGTTGGCTGTAACAACAGTCGTCAGAGAAACCCCGAACTACAATTGTATTCCATCCCAAAGGAGTTAGATCGGCGCAATAAATGGTTGGCTTCAATCAGAAGGGACCACTGGCAGCCAACATCTAATTCTAGATTGTGCAGTCAACACTTCGTATCCGGTAAATTTACGTTTGCTTTGCCCTCAACGTATCTAACGTTATATTATTATTTTAATCTTTTAGCTCAGGGAAACACTTGAAACACTTAAACATAATTAACGTTAGCAGTGTCATCCAAACACATAATGCTAATTTGAGATAGATTCAGACTGTGTAGTGGTTAGATTTATTACACTAATCACATACCTAGCTACTTGTCAAAAAGGAAACTGTTATTAAACCCAGTTGTAAAGCTACTCTTACTTACCTCTGCACTTAATTAAATATACAGTACAATATACTGCAGTATATATGTGAATAAGAGAGAACAAATTCTGAGAAAAAGATGGTCAATATTTTGATGGTATGCACTATGCACACATTTAATAGTCTACCATTCTTGTCTCTCTGTCTGCTTAGGCAGAAAAAGTGAGAACCCCATGAGTCCTGATTATGTACCAAGCCTGTTTGCACACACTTCAGCTGGACAAAGGCAGAAAACCATCTATGCCAACAGTAGGTTTGAGCATACCCAGCAGATGAAACGGAAAAGGACTGAGACAATGGCCCCTAGCAGTGATGACCATGAGACTGTGGCCCCCTCCAGCACCAGCGATGACACTGAGCATGACAACACCATGCAAGTACGGGCAGAATGCATGAAGGATGAGCACAATTACTCCCAAGCCATTCATAGCCCAGGCATCGTGGGACCATGCTCGAATGCAGCCTGCCAAGCTACAGTCAAGGCATTGACAAATGAGTGTGCACGACTTAGGGCAGAGGTTCATCGTCTAAAAGACAACGTTGATGAGCTGTCTTTGAATGAAGAGGCCTTTAAAGGAAATGATGACATGGTACTGGAACTCACAGGCCTTCCAAGCTATGCTAAATTAATGGTTGTCTTTACTTTCCTGTCAGGATTTCTGAAACCTAGTCCAAGACTGACTCCCTTTCATAGCTTTCTGTTAACACTGATGAGAATGAGGCTTAATTTACCTCTATATTTTTTTGTCTATTTATTTCGTATGTCTAAGACAAGTGTTGGCAGAATATTTAATAGTACATTAGATGTAATGTATGTTAGAATGTCACCACTTATCTTTTGGCCATCAAAAGAACAAATTCAGGTCAGTCTGCCCATGTGTTTCAGGGATAATTTTAAAAACTGCACCTCTATCATTGACTGTTTTGAAATATTCATAGAGAAGCCAAAAAACTTGAGAGCTCGTGCACAAACATACTCTCAGTACAAGCATCACAACACTGTAAAATTCTTGATTTCAATAACACCGCAAGGTGTTATATCCTTTGTGTCAAATGGCTGGGGTGAACGCACAAGCGACAAGCACATCACAGAAAACTGTGGTTATCTTGAGAAAATATCACCAGGAGATGTCATTCTTGCAGATAGAGGCTTCAATGTCAAAGATACGGTCGGCCTGTATTGTGCACAGTTGAAAATCCCAGCATTCACCAGAGGCAAGCAGCAACTGCACCCCCTGGAACTAGAAGCAACAAGGGGACTTGCTGCCGTTAGGATCCATGTGGAAAGAGTCATTGGCCTGGTCAGGAACAAATACACCATTCTTCAGACCACCATCCCACTGTCGCTCTGCCAAACAGCCGCTCAAGGACAACCTACCTCCATTGACAAGATGGTAACAGTTTGCTGTGCTCTTTGTAATATTTGCCCATCTGTGGTGCCCACAGAATAGACAGGCAGTAGTTGCTTACCATGTGAAATGGATCTATTACTGACTGCACTTAGCAAACAGGCAAATAAAAGTAATTTAGTTTAAAGTACAATCTTGGCTGTCTTTTTCTCTCAACGCTTTAATAGGTAGATCTTGCCTTCACCAAAAAAAAAAGTGATCTTGGGCTTAAAAAGGTTGGTGACCACTGATCTACGGTATTTGAATATATATGATTCAGTGATGTCAGATGAATGTGTACACATTACACAAATACATGACCAAAAGACAGAATAGTTTCTTTCAGAATTTATTTGACCTTACTCCTAGAACCCACCTCACCCCTGCCCATTTTGACAACCTAGGATGGCTTAGAGTAGACGACAAAGTACAGCAACTTGCAATGGGCCTGGTCTACAAGATACACTACACGACCAATGTACATCGACCAATGTACATGTTCAATCAATCAATCAATAAACTAAATGAATTAGAATTAAATAACACGTTACATCGATTTTTCTATGGCTGTATATGGAATAATGTATGGAATATCAGCCATTCTAGGGTGAACCCGACTCTGTGGTATCGACTCAATTAACTTGTTGAAACCTGCAGATACCCGAAGGGCCTATGTTATTATCTGTGGAGCTTATTTCTTGTTTGTTTGCTTCTTGCACTCTAAACATTTCCAAGTCTTTGGTACCCTGCTCAGCTTCAGACAAGACTTGTGGAAGTGTTTTCGCTTACATTGCTCAGATGTGCAAGAGAGGAGGTTGTCTGTGTCACCAGTAGGTTTACCACAGTAACATCCCATTACTGTCTCCTCAGAGGTTGCAGTGGCTGAGAGGCGTGGCACAGTAAACCATTTACCCAACAGCTCTGGTAGTATCCCTGTTCTAATGAAGTCAACCACCTTCAAATACCCATTATCAAAAAATGTGCCATCAAACGGGATACGCTGTATAAAAAGTTCTTGAGGTGTCCACACCACAAAATCACAGTATGTTACCTCTGCTACACGCATTTGGGCCTGCACTTGATACATGTAACTGTGATCTAGCTTTAGGCTCATCAAACCTTCCTCAGTGACAGTCAAGCAGAACCGTGAGTCTTTGGCACATTCATTTAGAGTGCGGCCTTTTGCACTGAAAGGACACTTAATCTCTAACATGCCAGGCTCATGGCAAGCACAGGTCACCACGCCATCTGGTGATGCACCCATCCATGGCAGCTCTGGATTGATGATAAGCCCAGATGCTGCAACGGTGAGGTCTGCATGGCGATCTTGCATCGTCATCAGGTACGACTCTCTGGCAGTGTCCTCGTTTTCTAGACCCCATCTGATGAAGATAATGCAAAAGTGAGCCATGTTATTTTGAACATTTGAGAACAACTCCAGACTAGGACCTAAACAAAACAGTGAGGTTCTAACCTGAGAACACCTGACTGTGGTGAAATTTATTTATTTATTAATTTTTCATCATTAAGCCTTGTGTTTAATTATTTAATTATTGTTTTCATAAGTAAGTGTAATAAACTGAATCATTCGAAGAGATGTTCATTATTGCAAAATAAACACCAACAGGGTATGGCTCTCTTTACATTATCCCAAACATACTGTAATTAGAATGTTAACATTTTGTTTTCCCCACCTAATATATAGTTTCTCAATCCAGTTCTCAATTTTATTTATTCATGATAAAGTAGTGAAAAAAAGGCATGATTTCATATTGCTTAAAATTATATATATATATATATACCTGGTCGCTTCAGTCGAAAACTGAGAGGAGCGAGGATAACAAACTCTCTTAATCAAAGATAGAGATTTCTTTGTCCTGGCTGCCTCATGGAACGACGATGCAGTAACTCTTCCTGCTCTCTGATCAAACCACATCCTCGACTTTCTCTGTTGCCGGGTCTTCTCCTCAACTAACAAACACTAAAAAAAGAATTCAACTATCAAAACAGCTGTAATTATCACAAAGGAATTAAGCTATTCTTAATGAATTTGGTGATGTTTATATATTGGGATTGTGACATTCTTGTTTTAACGAGCCATTCTCATTTCTTACCTGCTCTGGTGTGAGATGCAGCTCATCAAAGATCATGGCACCCTCCTCCAGCAGTGCGGGCAAATCCATTTCAAGCCTGGTGCTTGCATACAGTGTTGACAGAGGTGTTGGCAGATCCAACTGTACAGTCTTGGGCATGTATCTGAGGGAATGGCCTTCGATGACTGACAGGATCGCACTTTTCTTGGGCTTTGCCTCTTGGTCCTCACTTTGGTGGAGCTGTTCACAGAAGAACTTTAACTCATCAGCAGATGGTCTCATGTGCTGCAAATAGTCTTTTTCACCTTGCTCTTGGTTAGCAAAGATGTTAGACAACTCAGCATACTCAACTTTTTTCGTGCTTGGCTTGGTCCATGCACATGGCTTCTCGGTGCATGTCTGTCCTTCTCTCTTGTCAACAGCAGCCAAAACTGTGAACATCAGTGCAGCAGCGTGGGAACACACCTCGCCCAACCCAGCCATACATGTGCAATGTGCCATCACCACTGTCCCTTCCTCCTGCACAACTATCCATGGACATGTTGCCTTTGTGTTCAGAGCCTGGGAATGATTCACCTGTTAAGTGAAAAATGTGAACGTTAATATACAGTCAAAGCTAAACTCCCCTGAGCTTAAGAAGCCCCAAATGTTAGCTGGGCCATACACAGAAAGCAATAACTTTTTTAAACAAATAAATAGTGGTTAATTAACTTAGACCTGCCAGTAAAAAATAAATATAGCCTAGAGAACTTTGTATTATTAGAAAACAGAATAAAATATTAAACTGCCTAATTGATTGATACGTTTATTAACAGATTGCAGAATGGGTACAGTACAGCTAAATACACACAATTGTTAAGGGGATGCAGACCAGAGAAAGACTTTCGTCTTGTTTACATCAGGGTCCCCCATTTTCAATTCATCATTTTCACCCCATCATCAATTCACCTAAACTGCAACTGTTAACAAAATTGTTCAAATACATAACGATATAATATTTGAACTCGTGTGGTAACGTTAGTCTGTTATTGTTTTAAAGACTAGTAAGGCTTAACGTTCTGGCAGTCAACATGGAAAGTCGCATAACTACTCTCTATAACATTAGCACTCTAGACTTAACGTTAACCACCACCAAAATAACACGGTTGATAATGGTTGTTGAATTACTTACACGTCCTGTGATTACATATATATTTTTGGTCTCCAGATGCCATATCTTGGTGTCGTTCACCCATCCTGCAACGGAATATTGATAAGCATCGGTGCTCTTGAAAGCCTTCAGGGTCTCTCCGGTGAATGGGGATGGATTATGTACAAGATAGATGTAGATGTCGGGAAAAGTAAGTTGGGGCAGACGTTCCGCTGATTTTAAGGGACAAAATAAAGTTGAAGGTAATAAATATGGATCACAACCAATAATCGACGTCTTCTCCAAATATCGCTGTCTTTCGCTCTCATTAAGATGTGCTGTGTTGACTGCCATGATGGTCAATGTCGCTAAAAAAGTAGGTCACAAAGATGGCGGCTGGCATTCCGGAAGTGACGTCTTCGGTACCCATGAATAGGCGTTCGGAGATAACGCGGCCGGTTCCAGTTCTGGACCACCACTAAGCTCCATTATCTATTCTCTCGTTCCTTTGCCTTTGGCATAGTATCCTAGTATTACTCTTTGTGTTCTTTACTATTAAAGTCGAACCTGTTCAAGAGTATACCTTCTCCGTCTCTGTGATTGCCTACAACAATTGGAACTCACCTACCTCCATCCTGACAGTTATGTACATGTACATGTCCCTACAGTTGTACCCTTCCTGCTGACTTGTCATACAGAACTTGTAAGTCGCTTTGGATAAAAGCGTAATGTAAATGTACCTTATATGTGACAAATAAAACAAAACTTGAACATGAAACTTGAATTCATATAATATGGTGAAAAGAAGATTGCGGATTGGGGCTTTAACGCTGATAGCAACTGTGAATGTCACCAGGGTGGCATCTCCTCTAATGTTATGCCTGGGCTAACCAGCTGCTGCAGTCTAATATATAATTATTACGGATTAAAGTCATAGTAAATACATGACACTTTTTAAAGCATTCTCACACCAAAATGTAAACACCATGCTTGAGTGTGAGTGTGTGTGTGTGTTCCCTGAATAAATATGCCCAAGTGTTTACAAAGTATTACAATAAATTCACCCGTTAATGTGTTTATCCTCTAAAGGGACTGCAATTAAAGTGTTGTAAAAGTGTTTACTTACAGGAGGTGTTACGGGTGAAAGCATGATATAAAACGCCATCTTCTGTGTCTCTGTTGTGAATTATCATTATTTCCCCATGAGATAAGGGAGAGACGCACTAGAATAGATATTGTTTTAAAGATCTGTGCGCTCGGTTCATGACGGCATCAACGCGCTCACAGGAGAGAGGGAGAGCGAGAATTACAAACACCAGGCCCCGTTCCCCGTACCTGCATGGATAACTGAGTTAGCCGGATAATTTCCAGTCTAGTCTGACTTAAGCCGGACCTTTCCATTCCCCGACGCTCGATTGTCCAAATCACCATGACAACAGATCAAAAAGTTTGAGCCTGGTCGAGAGCAGGGTTAACTTCAGTTAGCCGGATGAACCATGGCCACGCCCCCGCAAATAAATGACAGCTCGCTTCCTGAAATGATTCTCACAGTCTAGAGATCCCATTTATACCATTCTGAATTATGTTTCTGTGCTTCGTTTTCCTAGAGGGGGCTTTTGAAATGTATAATAATAGAACTAAATGCTGATAATAAATCATATTGAGCCTATAGATTTACTTTGTCCTAAATAAAATAATGCGCGTCATATACGGCGCTCCGAGTCGCGATACACGCTGCATGTGGTTATTTTAATAACGGCGCATTGCAAATGTGAATCCCGCGGGGATATTTTTAATGAATGAAACCTATCGGCCGTTTGGCTCTGATTAGTTTCATATATTCTCCGCTGTAGATTTGCTTAACGGAGCGCCCGGATTGTGTTTCATTCAAGCATAAAATTGAAGTGTCTATGCGTGGATTGTGGTTTTTGTGTGATATTGTAACTGGGATTAAAATGTCTGATGAGATGCGCTGTTTGACGGATTTGAGAAATTGAATGAGCCGTTGACGTCACATTAATGCATTTGAGAATAAAGAGATAAAACTTCATTCAAAAGAAAAAATATTCTAAACACGGGTCTCTCGTCCATTAATGAATAAACAATGAATATATCCCGTCTGGCACAGTGGCGCAGCGGTAGTGCTCAATCCTGGCAACCGGGTGACTGGTGTTCGAAACCCCGCGTTTCCAATATAATTTTTTGGAATATAATATTAATGATTATACGCAAAAGTAGCCTAGTTTTAAGTTAAAATATTATAAATCTACATGCATTGATGATGTCATTCTTTATATAGCTCTCAACGTGTACCAAATTGAATTATTCCTACATTGCAAAAAGAAGGAAAAGACTAGGAGAAGTGGGATTCGAACCCGGGCCATCTGCGTGAAAGTCCAAACCACAATCCGTCACACCACAGTGCAGATAAGAAAAAGATCCACCATACATCAATCAATGGGTAAGAGAGCCGTATCCTTATTCTGTATAACAGTTTAACTAATTATTTTCGCTAGCAAGATCTCATTTGATTATTCAATCCATAAACCTACTGCCAGCAGGCAAGTTTAAAGAAATATAATCTGATTGATTGGGGTAATGAGGGACTTAAAATTAGCCTATAGATAACGCATTTAACTTGTCGGCGAGGCTATTGAGCCGTACTGCAATCTGTTAATAAAGTTTTAAATCAATTAATCAATCAATGCCGTTAGAAAATCAGGATCTCTGCTATCGATACGTGCTGGCTTTTCAACTGAAGCGGCCGCGCGCACTTATCCTGGGTCTCAAGTCTGGTTCGAGTTAACGAGACTGAATCCACCTTCGAGGAACAGGAAAATCCCGGCTTCAAACATCGGGTTAATTGAATCTGGATAATGGGACTCTTGATAGACGTAGTTGAACCAGGTACGGGGAATAGGGCCCAGCGGAAAAATCCACTGTGACTTTTCTCCTTAATGTTAATTGCGCTGCCGCTTCCTACGCATGAGCCTCCTACAATTTAATACCATAAAAAAAGAAACTGTACACATAAAAGTTCATTTTACATACAAATCATTAGAGTCGCTGTGGGTTTATATGCAGAGGGAAGTGATGGCCTAATCCTTTAACATTATTACGAGTCAAGAGCATTATGACATCATTGAAAGGTAACAATGTAACCGATTGTAACAAAAGTAGTACACAGTCAAAACCGCTTTCAAAGAACACAAACCGCCTTAAAGATCAATAATCCACCGTTTGCTAATGGATGGTGCATCGTAGAGGTCTCGTGTTCAGAAATACTGTCGCTCTCTTGAAGTGAAATCACAGTAAAATACAAATGACTGAAGTGACGATACAAAACACGTTTGGTTTTCGGGAAAAAACAAACATCTTTATTCAGTATTTGAATGACCTTTGTAATGTACCTTGAATAAGATGAAAATACATGTATGTGGACTGTAGTTATGGCGATACATACACACATATAAATATGTATACTGTATGTGGTGCATTTTAGTATGTATACTGTATATCATTAGCAAATGTACATTTAAGTACAGCTATGTGCAAGTTTATTCTCTGTACATGTGTATGAAAAGTAGAAATTCCAATTTCTCATATCTTAATATGATAACCCCTCACACTTACATGTTAGAATTGTAAGTGCACACACATACACATTAACATGCGCACTACAACGATTCACAAAGGATTAAAGCAATTTATTATAGTTAAAAAAATGAGTTTGCATTGGAGACCTATAAAGTCCACAATATTATCTTTTTTTCTTTACAGAAATGTGAAATTGTAAATATAACATAAGTAAAAGTCGTACATTATCGTAACCTTCACACTCACTGTGTGTGTGTATTATCTTTTCTGCAACCAGTAAAGACCAGTGTAAAGACAGCCTTTATGAGGTAGACTGCTCAAAGTCAAGCTTTTTATTGATTTTTTTTATTAACATTTTTTATTGATTTTTATCAGCTTTTGTTGTTTTTGTTTTTTTTCTCTTCACACAAATGCATGACATTCAAAACGACAGAACATAAGTACTACATGTACAATATGTAGCAATGAGGTAGAAATGGTTATAAAGAATGTTTGAACAACCGATACCGTATAGGACTTACATAAGATGACGCGGAGATTTGAAAGCAGATCTGTACAGAAACAAACTTAACACGAGATTAATCTACAGATTGTTCGGAGAAACTAAATTCAAGTGACTCGGTCGGCAGCTATATGAGAGACTCTGTGTGCTTTTATCGAAGGTTCTGCTCGAGTGACGTTCTACACGCCTGGCCCATCCGTCATACTGTTAATAACAATGAAATGCTTCCACGATGACACCTACAGCTACACTACATGGTCTGTACATTGTATTTAAAAGAACATGTTCTGTGACCGTTTCACCGATCCCTTATTTTGTTCTACATCTAACAAAAAACCAAACGACGGGATTAAAAAGGCTTCTCATCCGTGCGTCTTGTAACACCGCCCTGCGTCACGCTACATGAGCTCTTATGGAAAGTGATTCCCACGGGGGCACGATATGGGGAGTAAATAATATTATGTGTCCAAATCTGATGGTTTTAAAAGATATCGTCTCAAAACACTTATGGGGAGTCAATTGTTGTTATAAGCAGTATTTCACTTTGTTAGAAGAGCGTCTTCAGTCGTTTATTAGTATCCATACTTCCATGTGAGGTCATGAACAGATGACCTTTGACACATACTGCCCTGTAAGGCTGTGGTCAGCACTCGTTATCAGTGACCCTCCTCCCACCGACTTGTTACTGATACTTCAAAATGAGAAAGAAATACCTCTGAAATATTGCAATAATGGCCAGAGAATAAGCTATAGGGTCATGGCGTGTATGTGTGTGATAGGGGTATTATTTCATAATTTGTTACCAGGGTTATCCGAGGCAGCCTGTATCAACAGACGCCGGTTTGTGAGTTTAAATGGGTGAATGTGTAAAAGTAAAAATTTTCTACAACAGTGGAAAAATCACTAGGATTTTGAGACAATAACTGGAACTATTCCAGTTAAGACTGAGTGCTGGGAAAATTTAGCAAATTCCAAATTTCAAAAGCGTCATTCGTCAAGTGGCATTAAGGAAATACAGAAATGTACGAGTTCTTCAAAAACATCTTCATGACAGACTAAACGAAAGCTTCTGTTTCACTTTGGCTTCAAGGGAGACTCAGATAAAAACTGTGTAATAACACGGACACCACAAAGTGCATTGATTAATGACACGGACAGTAAAGAGGCATTCCGTCATGTTTTTAGTTGTCTGCTCTCTTTGTACGTCTCTCACTGACCTATCTCAAGCCCCGCCCTCCTTTATCGATCCTCCAATTGCAACTCCAATCCGAGGAAAGCAACAGCTGTGATTGGAGGATCAGGAAAAGGGGGCAGGGTTTGAGATGGGTACAATTTACTTTAACCAAGACTTCTTCTGTTATGTCACCTGCTTTCAAAACAAGACAGCAGAAAAGTATCTTATCGTAATATAAATACACGTCCCCAATTTATTGCGCATGGTTTAAAAATAATTAGCTCTCAAACTTGTTCCTACCTAAGTAGCAATACCCCCAAATACAAAAGGCTGGGGATGCCTAGCAAGGTATCTCTCTATGTACTCAGCGACCTGTCTACTCTTATATAAATACTGCCAACCAGCAAGCAAAAGGAAAATAAACAAATCTTTGATTCCCAAAGAGGTATAAATATAGAGAGTAGGCCTACCTCTTCGGACCTTGCAGTGATAAGATGGTTAGTAAAATGAAGCCAACTACACTAAAAAAAACATGTCCCTATAACTAAACAGTAAACACACACACATGGTGTCACGAAGGACAATACAACAGGTCAGTTTCTTTTACCACATCTCTGTGTTTAGTCAGGGACGATGCACCTTTTTTATTTTAAGTGTATAATTTTCTTATGCTCAGGAGTAAAGATAAAAGATGCCATTTTGCTTTAAGGTTTTTAGGATGTTATAAACCTGATCAATGCTGTTTGTTGTTTGATTTTATATTTTTACTGTGAAGATGAGCTGCAAATAACAGTTATCGCTGGGCAGGCGTTGTGGTTTTATATTAATTTACGACTCAGGACAGACTTGAAAATCGAATTGAAATAAGAAAGGGAAAATGTCTTACATTAACCCTTTCACAACCACACTACAGGTTCACCTTTCACTACCACACTACCCGTCTGTAGTGTGGTAGTGAAAGGGTTAACCTTCTGTAGTGTAGTTGTGAAAGGGTTAACCCTTTGTCGTGTGGCAGTGAAAGGGTTAACTTAAAGGGGAGATGAAGCAGTGAACAATGTGATCCTAGTTTGTTTGTTGTGTACCTTGTGTAAGACAGGGTCCTATAATAAAATGTGAAATCCTGCTTATTTGTCTGAAAAATCAAATATAATTTCCCTGTTTTCGGGCGGCGCCATTTTGTTGCTGACTTCACGGTGTTGGTTTGGTGTATACACTGCTGGTTAGCTGCCTATAGTGAATGGGTCAGTCAGTAAATAAAATGTTGCCTACAAAACAACGGGACCGCGGTGGTTCTTTTTGTATTGCTCCTGGCTGTTCAAACTAATTTTACCGTGTGAAAGAGAGGAAAGTTGGTTAATTTCCACAAACTACCAGTGAAAAAAACAGTGTTGTTGGCACGTTGGCTCAGGCTGGCTGCACTCAGGCGGCGCGACCAGCCTGTTGGACAGGGAAGGAGGATCTGCAGCGAACACTTCATTGCCTTGGATTATGTTGTTTGGGGTGGGAGGTTTGTCCAGAAAACCACTAATCAGCTGAAGCCGGACGCGGTTCCCTCGGTCTTCGACAGACAGACCGGCCCAGGCAGTTCAGCGTCGCGGAGCATTCAGCCTGCTGGCTACCTAGCTCCACTTCAACCAGCGTTGCGGAGCATTCAGCCTGCTGGCTACCTAGCTCCACTTCAACCAGCGTCGCGGAGCATTCAGCCTGCTGGCTACCTAGCTCCACTTCAACCAGCCGAGCGTCGGGAGCTCCAGCAGCTTGTCGATGTGCTAATAGCCTGGAGCTAGCTACCGTTAGCTTGCCGAGGCTCCAGCACACCGACAAGCTGCTGGAGCCAGCTACCGTTAGCTTGCCGAGGCTATTAGCACACCGACAAGCTGCTGGAGCCAGCTACCGTTAGCTTGCCGAGGCTATTAGCACACCGACAAGCTGCTGGAGCCAGCTACCGTTAGCTTGCCGAGGCTATTAGCACACCGACAAGCTGCTGGAGCCAGCTACAGTTAGCTTGCCGAGGCTATTAGCACACCGACAAGCTGCTGGAGCCAGCTACCGTTAGCTTGCCGAGGCTATTAGCACACCGACAAGCTGCTGGAGCCAGCTACCGTTAGCTTGCAGAGGCTATTAGCACACCGACAAGCTGCTGGAGCCAGCTACCGTTAGCTTGCCGAGGCTATTAACACACCGACAAGCTGCTGGAGCTCCCGACGCTCGGCTGGTTGAAGTGGAGCTAGGTAGCCAGCAGGCTGAATGCTCTGCGACGCTGGTTGAAGTGGAGCTAGGTAGCCAGCAGGCTGAATGCTCCGTGACGCTGGTTGAAGTGGAGCTAGGTAGCCAGCAGGCTGAATGCTCCGCGACGCTGAACTGCCTGGGCCGGTCTGTCTGTCGAAGACCGAGGGAACCGCGTCCGGCTTCAGCTGATTAGTGGTCTTCTGGACAAACATCCCACCCCAACAACATAATCCGAGGCAATGAAGTGTTCGCTGCAGATCCTCCTTCCCTGTCCAACAGGCTGGTCGCGCCGCCTGAGTGCAGCCAGCCTGAGCCAACGTGCCAACAACACTGTTTTTTTCACTGGTAGTTTGTGGAAATTAACCAACTTTCCTCTCTTTCACACGGTAAAATTAGTTTGAACAGCCAGGAGCAATACAAAAAGAACCACCGCGGTCCCGTTGTTTTGTAGGCAACATTTTATTTACTGACTGACCCATTCACTATAGGCAGCTAACCAGCAGTGTATACACCAAACCAACACTGTGACGTCAGCAACAAAATGGCGCCGCCCATGTTCATAAATGCTACATAAATTACAAATCGGACATTACAAATCGTTTTTTCTTAGAAACGCCTTATTTTTATAACGTGATTTTTTCTGTGGTTTATCTAAATACGAATTTGATGCTATGACTATGTGTTTATCGCTATGCTTCATCTCCACTTTAACCTTCTGTATTGTCGCAGTGAAAGGGTTAACCCTTCTGTAGTGTGGTAGTGAAAGGGTTAAAAATAAAACACGTATGCAGTGTCATGTCCTGTCATAGCCTACTCTTAAGTGAAGCCAGCGGGATGAGGAAGAAACACGTAACGTTGCGCTAAACGGGCGTTCACGTTTCTAGACTGCTTCCGGTTCCCTCCAGTTCTGCAGAATATAGAGTAGAGATTATCTCGTGGGTCTTCATAACTCGTGTAGCAGTGCATTGTTTTGAATGTAATGTACCAGGGAGGCAGGCGCATAGAAGATGTTCATCCTTTCCAAACCATTCTGTCCACCCAGTGGGACACAAATCATGTGTCAGAGACGGACCGGTCAACGGACGTAGAGAGGGACGAACACAATGGATCGATGTAGCTGAGGACCTTTTCGTCTGTGACCCTCAGATCCTCGGTTCATTGTTCATGCCGGCGCTAACTAGTAGGTTCGGTAGCTTTTGTCAAAAACACTGCGTTCCATGAGAAAATGCCGTCACAAAGCCAAGGATCGGGGGTAGAAACGTAAACATAATTCTTGATATTGGTAACTATGGTAACTATCGAAGCTTCCTAGCTTTTCCTCCCTCGGCTTTTAACCACCTTGCTGTTGTTTGTTATGCAACGCAACACAACACACTGCCAATATACACGTCGTTATCTATTAAAGCATTGAGGAGAAAAAAAACTCGAATGACCCTCTTAAAAATAAATCATTAAAATGAAAAGTTTCCTAACACCCCAGCACTATCACACGCAAACGCCTCCGACTGTACTGGCATCTCTCGCTGCGCTTAGTGCTTAGTGCAAGAGCTCCCTTTACTGCTAAGTAAATAATACATTCAAGAAAAGGTTTTACTTGCTCATACAAATAAAAGCTGCTGTCAGACCTGCTCCTTCCTCAGCAGGGAGACACAGTGTTGTCTGGAATGAGTGCATACTGTTGGTAACGAACGCTATTGTAACGATTCAAACAATGTCATCGAGACGCGACAGAACGCCTGGCGGCATTGTGTGTTCACGGACCTCTTTAGAGACTAGACGTATCTCGTGTCACAATAGGAATACCACTCGACTCGTTCAATAACAACGCCGCATTCTAACGATCGGAAGGATATCACAACTTTTTTTTTACGTCTGTATGATACCGAGTATCCTACTTGTCTCTAGTATCTGAGTGTTAACGTATATTGTGGTATATATATTGATCTGTTTCAAACTGTAAAATATAACCTTCTACCCTGGAAAACCATCTTACTCTCGAGTCACCTTGTCCTGTTCCAATTCTTCATGGAGAATTCTGTATTCCTCATCTGCGTGACATTGCAGATGACAGGGCAGGACAAACTCTGTTCTGTTTTTGCCTGTGTCATTGGACTCAGAAGCGGATGTTCAGTAATACTGACAAAACTGTCCTAAGGCGCAGGAACAACGTATTCCAAAGCTGAAATTCAGTGACATCACCCTTTTAAGTAGCCTATAGCAATAGGTGGGGCTTACTAGCTTTTATCAACAACGAAAAGCTGAACCGTATGGACTTCCTGGAGGAACGGTTAGTGTTTGGCGTTGTTCTCTCAGTATGTTTCATAGTCAAACGGGCGGAATCGGCTCGGACATTTCCATGTCCCAGTGGATTTGTCTTGCAGGGATAACTAACAAACTGAGGTAGAAAGGAATTCGGGGAGTACATGAATGATAAAACAGCAGCAGGACCGAATGGAATAGATTTGGGGGGGGGTCTTTAGAGATGTTTGTCTGCACCTTTAGAATTCCTACCTCAACGGTGTCTGCCCCACAACAGCCAGTCGAGTATTATCTGTGTCCAAGGAAACTATAAAAGAAGGAAGGGTTCATCACGTCACTGTGTAGTGTGTGAGCGCACATTGGTGCCAAGTGTGGAAACCTCCCCAACCGTGTGTCGAATGGGATCAGCCGTCTCCTCGTTTATGTAATTTAAACAGGTTGTTACCTCGGATGACAGAATCAACTGCAATTTGTATTAAACGTTTCATATATTCGTTGGCGTATGTTTCCTCAGATAGCTGCTATATATTTTGAATTTGAATACAGGCTTCAATAGAACTAGCACCAAAATCTGGCACCAAGCAGAGCATAGAAGACTGGTATTCTGACGTGACAACCTGATGACGTTATAGTTTCCTTGTCTGTGTCCAGGAAACAAAATGTAGCGGATTGTCTTTTGGGGGGGGGGGGGGGTGACAACAATGACAACAACTAAACTCTCTCAATTCTCTCAGGGGTTCTCGAGGCTTAGAACTCTAAATACTTCATAGGTCCCTCCAGATCCTTTGCCAAATCTCTCTAACCACAAAGAGATCCTTCATTTTGACGATTCTGATGATAAAAAAACCAAATACTCCTCATTCTGCCTCCCAAATACTCCAGAATCCCAGCAGTACATTCATTGTCATAACTTCCATTCCGTTTAGAGCTATTTCGAGGTACGGGTATCGTTTTTGTAGTTATAATATGACGCAAATTCAAAAGCAAGCCGAATGCTCTTAGCAGTGTGTGTGTGTGTGTGTGTGTGTAGTGCTTTTTTTTCCTTTTTTTTTTACACAATCTTTTGAGGTACTGTACATATCACAATCACTTTCCTGAGTTTTCAAAAATAGAGAACATCAAAAGAAACAATGGTACAAATTTTACATCTGTGAGAAACACTGTGATTACTATTGTAACAATATTTTAACAGCAATTACATAGTAATTTCTTGATTAATGTGTAGTATTGTTGGAAAATATTATTATAATCTTTTGTATTTTTTTTGTATTTTTTGTATTTTATTTTACTTACAGTGGAAAGGCTAGTGTAGCAGCCAAATTCACCCAAACGCCGGTTTTATAAAAAGATGTGAATATGTCAATGTTACTATGGTAAGTATAGATGTTTTACACGTACATAAGACGAATGTAACATAACCGAAACGATCAATTTAGGTTTTAGATCAACAAAACCACTTGGGTTCACAGAGACCACGAAACAGACGCACAGTCGTAGAATATTGTTCCTATGGAAAAGGAGAAAGCAATCGTGTAGTTTCTGTCTCGTCTTAAAGCTTTTCATATTAGCACGTAACACCGATGTAGATTGTGAGGCAAAAAGAAAGTAACACAAAAAAGAGCACCACTTCAGGCACTTGATAGCAACTAAATCTCAAGAACAGCATAATTATATATATATACACAGACAGGGGACTCCATCCTCGCTAAAAGCAATCAGATATTTCGACAGGTGATCGCTGACCTAAGCCGCGTAAAGCATCAACTTAACATTTCTTAACGCGTGACGTCCGAGACGGCCCGCTGTCTTCTCACGCCAGCCTCTTCCTTCGCGAGGTCTCTCCTAAATGATCCCTTCTGCAACGCAAGCGCTTCTTCTATCTCAACATCTGTTTACCTTCACCGGGTTCAAACGAAGTAACCGTCTTTTAAATGTTCTCTCTTCATTGACTACACCCAAACATTTTATTCCACTCAGTATACACGTCTAATTCCTTTTGTGATATGCTAGGCTGGAATTTGCAAAAGACATTGTCAAAGTCCTGGTAGGAGACAGGTCTCATCTGGCTGGGGTGGATGGCCGACAGGTCGCTCCCCCCGGGGATGCCGTGCAGGGGACCCACCACGGCCTCCTGACACAGGCGGGCCACGTCCAGTCCCGAGAAGCCCTCCGTCCGCTGCACCAGCAGCGACACCTCCTTCTCACTGAGACAGTAGTTGTGCTGTGAGAGCAGCTGGCTGATTATCTGGTGCCGCGCCGTACTGTCGGGCAGCGGAGCGAGGAGGCGCCTGGTGAAGTACCTCCTCAGGGGCTCCGGGATCTCCTCTGGCTTGCTGGTGGAGCAGACCACCAGGACGTGGTCCTCGGCGGAGCTCAGGACACCGTCCAGCTGCGTGAGCAGCTCGCTCCTGAGACGGCCGACGGGGCCGCCGTCGTCGCCTAGCCGGTCCGACAGCAGCATGTCCACCTCACTGACGAACACCACGGCCGGCTGCCGACACCGGGCCACCAGGAAGGAAGCCTGGATGATCTTGTCACCGTCCGCCAGCCATTTGGTCGCGAGCGCGGAGCCGTTGAGCCTCAGGAAGGCGGCGCCCAGCTGGCTGGCCATGCAGCGGGCCAGCAGCGTCCTGCCTGTTCCCTCGGGCCCGAAGAGAAGGAGGCTGCGAGGTAACGTGGCGAGTCCGCTGAACATATCGGGTCTCAAGAGGGGCCACAGTATCTCCTCCTTGATGGCCGCTTTGGCCAGATCCAGGCCCGCAATGTCGCTCCAGTCCACCGGGGGGCCCTGCTGGAGGATCTCGGTGGTGACCAACTCGACCAGGCCGGCGTCGCTGTTCTTCAGCTGTTCTTCCGCGGCATGACTGGACGAGGTGCCGATGATGTCAGGCCCAGCGATGGAATGGGAGAGGTGCTGCCTGTGCTCGTCGCTTTGCTCACTCCCGACGGGAGAGCCGAACTTCCCGTAAGACTCGCCCGGTCGCAGGTCACCACCGACGGAGCTCTTGGTCGATCCATAGGACGGAGGAGAGAGCGCTCTGCCAGAGTGGATGTTGAACTTCCTCTGCTGATCTGAAGACACCGGCTGCTTTGTGGGCTTAAACGCTAGAGACGACGCCTCTGCGTTTCTGTCAAAGCCATTCCCCCTGTTTGAGTCTGAGACACTGCTGTCTGGTATCCTGTACATGGGACTATGCGAGGAGCGTTGTTGGCTGTAGTTGAAGTTACCGTAAGCGGAGTCTATATCTCCATGCCCAGTCATGTAGAACGCTTTCCTTTTCAATGCGTTGGCTGTGCTGCCGTTCAAAGGCATCGGCGCAATCGGCGCGTGACTGTGGGACTGGTACGTGTAGCCGGGCAGCGTGGAGGGAGTGAGGGGCGTCGGTGCGGCAATGCCAGAGGGCAGATAGGCGACGGGTGGCGGGGGGGCTCCCCCGGGGCTGTAGCCAGGGGGGGCGACGGCAGTCTGGGGGGGGTACCCGGTCGGGGGATAATTGTAGTTGGAAAGGTTCGGAGACCCCGCGTTGTAGCCGGACACTAAGGTGGGGGGAGGCGGCGGGGGAGGGGGCGGGCCTTGTAAGAGGCCGGCGCTGTGGAGGGGGGAGGGGTGCGGGGAGGGGAGGCCCGGGGTGCTCTGCCCGCTGTAGCTGGAGTGCAGGTAGGAGCCGTTGTAGCCGGAACCGTATTCCTGAGAGGGGAGCCCCGAGTGGAGGCTGGTGGCCACCTGGAGACTCCCGCAGCTGCCACTGGAATAGCTGGGCTCAGACAGGCTGCCGGCCACCCCGGAGGGGGCGTCCGCAGGGGGGAGCGTGGCCGCCATGCCGGCTTTGCTCACGGAGATCACGTCCGGAGCGCAGTTCATTGGGTAGATCCCCTCCTGCCAGGGCTCGCCCTCGGACTTCCGTCCGTTCATGAGTCCGGCGGCGGCGGCGTCGGAGTAGGAACACAGCAGGGCTCTCTCGTTGGGCCCCCCCTCCAGGATCCCAGAGTACTTCTCGGCGTACTTCTTCAGCAGGTTGGAGGCGGTTAGCGCCGAGATGTCGTCGTTGGCCCAGGCGTACTGGTAGGTGCGCTGCAGGTGGCCCCGGTAGGCCTCCACCTTGTGCGCCGGCGAGCGTGTGGTGGAGGAGATGTCGAAGTGCTGCTCTGCCCACTGGGTGTGCTCTGGGGTCCACTGCATCTTCAGGCCTGTAGACGTCCCACAAACAGAGAGAGACACTCGTGTCAAAGCCAGCGTCTCAAAGCCGGTTTATTATTCATCAACAACTTCCGCCCCCAAAAGTCTAAGACAATGCATGTGTTCTAGTTTTTTTAAGACTGTGGAGAAAGAAAAAAAAGTTAATATGGCAGGACGGCCTAGAGGTCAAGGGGCCGGCCTGTAACCGAAAGGTTGCTGGTTCAATCCCTGTCCCCTCTTTTCAAAGTAATATCCTACAACAAACACAAAGTGCTTGTGGGAAAAGCACCTCCGGGCTCCCCGGCCATGTGATGAATCCGGGGACCCAACACCCGGTTAGCACGGTATAATCCACCCCGACACAGAGCCCGAATGACACAGACATCACAGGTCAGTCTATAATCCGAGTCTCATCTGAGGCGTTCCGAGACACTTTCAAATCTACTCTGCGGAGAGAGAGAGAGTGCGGCGAGGCAATCTCCCAGGCGGAGGCGCTCCGTCGCTTTCATCACCGAACCCCAACAGCCCGGCATGAATTACACCTCTCCCTCCGTCTGCGGGGTGAGAGAGAAAACAACCCCACGCTTCACCCATCTCTCTCTCTCCCTCTCTCGCTGGGGTGCTCTCTATGTCTCTCTCTCTCTCCCCCTCTCTCTGGGGTGCTCTCTCTATCCCTATGTCTCCCTAGGGTGCTCTTTCTCTCTCTCTCTCTCTCTCTCTCTCTCTCTCTCTGGGGTGCGCTCTCTTTCTCTCTCTCTCTCTCCCTCTATCTCTCCCACTCTCTGGGGTGCTCTCTCTCTCCCCCCCCCTCTCTCTCTCTCTCTCTCTCTCTCTCTCTCTCTCTCTCTCTCTCTCTCTCTCTCCCCTCCCAGACCTTTCTCTCTCTCTCTCCGCGGGGCCTCAGGGGTTCCAACCGCATTGTAATCAAGTTAAATCCCGAACTCGATCTACGAACACCCGTTTACAGACTCCGTGCGTGTGTGTTGTTGTTGTACGCTGTCATTTTAAGACTCTGTGTTCCTGGGATTATTGGAGGAAGGAGTGTAAACCCCCCTGGAAGAATGGAGACTGTTAAGTGAGACTACGGTTTAGAACAGGGGTAGGAAACCCTAGGCACGCGTGCATTTTCATAGGCACAGGGGGCAGCATACATTTAAAAAAAAAATTATATATATATATATATATAATTTTTTTGCTTTGAAATATTATAGTGAAATATTTTGCACTGTTGTCGCATTTATCTTGTTGAAATCCTCCCACAGGTTATTTTTACTACCACATATTTAATTGAGACCCTTTATTTGTTTATTATTTCAATTTAGCTGAAAATACATTGCTACATCATTCAGTAACATTTGCAGAGCCTTATAATTTGCACATGTTAAAAGCCATTTTTTTTACTCAAAATGTGAGTATTACCAAGTCAACTTGTGTTCTTAAAACAATGACAATAAACATAGTTTTATTAGGTTGAAATAATGTGGTTGTGTACTTATTTTTCTGTTAACTTATTATGGATTGAAAACTGAAAACCTTAATGCACAGTAACTGAACTCAATATTTTTAAGTTCTGGTAACTTATTATTATTTAATTTTTTACAGTGTAGTCTTGCGATCAATCAAAACGTATTTACACGATATACCTCACATTCACCCTCCATTCACATCCTGGTGTTCTCCTGGTGTTCTCCATTAGGCCTGTAGGTGGAGCTATGACAGCACACGTACAGTACACACACCGATGGTGTGTGATGTGTCCAAAAATGAATGGACAAATGTGAGTGAAATGGTCGCACTGTATGCAGCTGTTTGTCTGCATTGCATCCCCCCCCCAACTCAGATTTAGGGTTGATACAACCATCATAATAATATTGTTAATAATAACAATAATGATGTAATAATGTAAAAATGATCATAAAAAATACCTGATTATGAGATTTTTTTTTACAATGCATGGAATATTGTTGAGGCACACTAGTTACAACTATATTTCAAACAGGCACTCAATGTCAAAAAGGTTGCTGACCCCTGGTTTAGAACAATCACAGATAACGTGCATAAAAAAGAGCCGGTTCTGCTAATCTGACTGGGAAAAAACACAGGGGTAAAAACACAGGGGTAAAAACACAGGGGTAAAAACACGGGGGTAAAAACCACTAGGGGAAAAACACAGGGGTAAAACCACAGGGGTAAAACAACAGGGGTAAAAACAAAGGGGTAAAACCACAAGGGGTAAAACAACAGGGGTAAAAACAACAGCAGTAAAAACACAGGGGTAAAAACACAGGGGTAAAAACACAGGGGTAAAACACAGAGGTAAAACCACAGGGGTAAAACAACAGGGGTAAAAACAAAGGGGTAAAACCACAAGGGGTAAAACAACAGGGGTAAAAACAACAGCAGTAAAAACACAGGGGTAAAAACACAGGGGTAAAAACACAGGGGTAAAACACAGAGGTAAAACCACAAGGGGTAAAACACAGGGGTAAAACACAGGGGTAAAAAACACAAGGGGTAAAACCACAAGGGGTAAAACACAGGGGTAAAAACAACAGCGGTAAAAACACAGGGGTAAAAACACAGGGGTAAAAACCACAAGGGGTAGAACAACAGGGGTAAAAACATGGGGGTTAAACCACAAGGGGTAAAACAACGGGGGTAAAACCAACGGGGGTAAAAACATATGGGTAAAAACACAGGGGTAAAAACCACAAGGGGTAAAACTACAGGGATAAAAACACATGAGCTAAACTTTCTGAGGCCGACCAGGCACACGTCGGCAACACTGTACCTCATACTCCGGTAGCTTAAGTTCCAATCGCTAAAGGATTTAGGCAATAAGGCAGCCGGTGTCCAGAGGCGGATCACACCACGGTGTTTGTGTGGAAACAGTATGGCGTGTGGATTCCCTCCTGACTCCCTCCCTGCCGCTTGCCCCCACAACGCCACGCCAGACACCGGCGGCTAATTAGCGGGATGATGCCGCGCTAATTGTGTTAATTTACAAGGTTTTAGTCAAAGGGATCCATGCTACGGCTCGCGTGGCTGTCAGCCGTCCAAGCTAGTGATTAAGAAAAGGCCCAAGGCGGAAAGCCCGGGCTGTGGCTGAGACACGACAAGCTTCTCTGTAAAGAAACACACGACGAACAGGCAACAAGCGGCAGGTATTACAAACCCCGACAATGAAACAAAAAGAGAACCGACTTTCTTTCTGTGAGACGGATCAAGAAAGGTTTGAAATGATCACATGCGAGACAAGAGTCGTAGGGCCTGTGTCCCTGTGAGGTTACAAAGGTACGTCTGACTGATTATTGCAGGTTCTTGGGACCTTTGTGCGTCCAGGTTTGGACCTATCCTATTGTAGTGTTATTCAGCCACTCGGTTCCTGCCACCGAGCAGCTTGTTTCTGTGCACATGGGCGGCTGCGCTGCTGAAAGAAGAATTTGACATTTAAAGTGTCAAATTATTTATGCAAACCGATTTGAACGGACAAGCTCGTTTCCAGCTTCATTAAAATACCTCTCGGCGGTGAAATTATAACTTCATAACTGTAGCATCGACGAGAGAAAGACCGTGCCTTTTAAAAAGTCCACGGAACTGCGTTAATTTTTGTTCCCCGTGGGGAAAATTCAAACTCAACGTTTGCCCGCTTGCCAAACCACTGTGTTTATTGACATCGCCGCCAGATGGACACCAGAGCGACAGCGTCCGTGAGCTCGTGCGTAATGGCGTTCATTTGCAAAATGACCCTCTATTTTTTTTTTTTTTGACCAAAAAACAAAATTGCTTACGGCTTATTAAGTGAGATTGTTCTATTACCGGCTAATCCTCTCGGAACACTGCGGCCACTTTGGGACAATCAAAGAAGGGCTCCTTCTCAAAGTATACTTGAGATCCCCGATCATCAGACGCTCCGTGGAATGGAAGCCATCCGAGAAGGGAGGATTATAGGAAATACGGCTCATACTGTAGCCGGAGAAAGCGCTGTACCGGGACGAGAGCTGTGCTCTCCACGCAGTAAAGGAACACGCATAAGCAGACAAGACAACACCATAAGCAGTGTAACCCGATGTAACCCGGTGTTAACGTCTGATCATCTTCAACCTATACCTGACAACTTTCCACCAAGGCTCGCTTTTTTATCTCTTCCATGTGAAGAAAAACTGCACAAAGCTAATCAGTCTGACACGGCAATAACAACCGCAGCCAATCGGATTACACGGGTTATAGACGAGCACAGAGTGGCTCGCCGTGTTCCAGACAAACCCATCGCAGAGCCAGAACCTGCATTCTCTCTGTAGCAGAGATCTGTGAAAGGTTTCGGTTTTGAGAGGGAATCAAAGTCGCAGACAAGCGGGTTATAGCCGTGTTAAATACGTACACACTGTGTCGACAGAGGGTTCGAGGAGGAGGGAAGATAAACACACACACAGAAACACAGACACACGCATGCATGCACGTACACACACAAACATGCATGCACATGCACATGCAGAGCGCACACAAACACACACAAATGCATATGCACACGCACAGAGCTGCTTAGTGCTACAGATTGCATTAGCATAATGACCCGGGACTTCTGCATCACATTATCTATAACCGGCATGGAAATACAAAAAAATACAACGTCCACAGCTTCCTTTGTCTTTCAGTTTTTTTTTTTTTTACCCAAACGGTATAATTACGGAGAGGTCCATTAGTGGAATGCGTGCAGCCTGGAGGGGCTTCAGGCTCAAATTCCGCTGATCAGCCGCTGACTAAATAAGGCCTTTGTGTGCGCGACATCAGACCGCACAGTGTTGGTCAACTCACACGTGTGAATGATCCCACTCGGGTCATGCGTTTCGGACGAAAGAGAGCTTTGAGATTGTCAGGAGAGAGGAGGAGAAAAAAAAAGAAAAAAAATGTAGGCTACTAATAGAATAAAACTAAACCGCCGAAAATTACACATTCCACTTTTATATTGAGGATATTGAAATCATAGGGGGAAAAATCTTTAAATGTAATTTTGGAAACTATATAGATTAAGTCGTATACAATCGTGCTCTCGTTAAAAGCGAAAGACTACATGTGAGTAGGGGGCCGGGGGGGCGTTTGACAAGTGATGCTACAGGCTCCGTGTTTAATTTCTGCTCCAGTGATCATCATGGATGAAACAGAGAGGCTGACCTTTTTTGGAACTATTAATCTTGGTAGCCTTGGCCGTTTTTTAAGCAAACAGGATCGGGCCTCCTCTCTGTCCATCCAATTTCCCAGTGCGTAAATTGGACCGGCGCTTGCACACAATTCTCTATTCATTACTGTGCTGCTGAAAGGAAGCGCAGGGGTGGCTGAGCGGTTTTCTTTTCCTCTTTGTGTGTGCGTGCGTGCGTGTGTGTATGTGTGTGTGTGTGTGTCTGCATGTGAGTGTGTGCGTGAGAGAGAGAGAGAGAGAGAGAGAGAGAGAGAGAGAGAGAGAGAGAGAGAGAGAGAGAGAGAGAGAGAGAGAGAGAGAGAGAGAGAGAGAGAGAGAGAGAGAGAGAGAGAGAGAGAGAGCAAATGCCTTCTAGGGAGGATTCCCAAGCATAAGGAGCTGGACTTTTCGTCCTAATTTTTTGGCTTGAGCGGGGGAGGGTAGGGGGGGGGGGTAGCAGGGTTTGTGGGGGTGGGGTAGGGCAGCAGGGTTTGTGGGGGTGGGGTGGGGTAGGGGGGGGGGGCAGCAGGGTTTGTGGGGGTGGGGTGGGGGGGGATAGAGAGGTAGCTGTCGTAATTGAAACGTGGCCTAATCAGACTCATTACCATTCTTACCAATTTGCACCACCAAAGATGCTTATTAGGTAACTGTGTTTAATAAGCCACTCTTTGGAAAACGAACCGTAATGAGCTCTTTAAAGTCAGACTCCAGCGTGATTACGCACTGGAGGTGTTTTTTTCTCCCCTCTCTCTCTTCTCTCTCTCTCTCTCTCTCTCTCTCTCTCTCTCTCTCT
The DNA here is from genome assembly GCF_963971535.1 of Notolepis coatsorum. Classification (NCBI taxonomy): domain Eukaryota; kingdom Metazoa; phylum Chordata; class Actinopteri; order Aulopiformes; family Paralepididae; genus Notolepis; species Notolepis coatsorum. The sequence goes on from NC_140167.1 coordinate 166,738,773, forward strand.
CTCTCTCTCTCCAGAAGCCGAAGCGGACCAGTACATTTAGTCGTCGTACAACGTCGTAATTAACGGCGCACGAAACTCTGCACTTCACAGCACACACAATAGCCCCAGCTGAGGTGGCAGGCACTCTGAAAAATATTTATAATTACTGATCATTACAGCCCTGGGATTCTCATCTGCGGATGTAAACATAATTACGAGAAGCTTTTGCTTTTATTTGCCACACACAGACCACTCCATATGACAAGCGCGTGCACATACCGCGAACGGAGAGTAATTACATGCATAAATAAAAACAAGCTTATATTCGCATTCAAATTCATGGGAGATATTTTAAGTGTGTGTATGTGGGGGGGGGGGGGGGGGGCAGTCGGATGTTCTAATGCGCCGCATGGAGACGATCCGCACGACCGCCAAACCCCATTCATCTCGCGTATCAAGTTAAGATCATTTAGACTCAATTTGGAGCTCCGTGTGGCAGTAATTCCAACGAATCTTCAGACGGCAGGGCGCCATTTAACCCCCCGTTTAGTGCAGAAATGCTTTCCTCAGTCACTGTCTTTTCCAGGGCGACTGGCCACACATCCACAGCCTGTCCACCCATGCTAACCGCTCTGCCTCCAGGAACCCCCCGCCACCGGTCGGGAGTCCATCCCAGACCGACCCAGGCGGGGGTTGGGGGGGGGGGGGGGGGGTGAGACCTGGAATACGAGTGCAAATACAGGCCGGGCGCTTATCTGCCGTGAAGTCGGCCCCCGTCAGTCAAGCAGCCAATTTCCTGTGACAAGGCCCCTCCTTCTAATCACGGTAATACGCACAGTGCTATTCTCGGGGGAAGACGAGTGCGGTAGACACAGGCCTGTGTCGACGGAGCTATCGTTTAGATTTAGTAATAGATCATTATTTTCCCAAGCCGCTCTCCCTCCTCGAGCGACGCCTATATCTCCCGCCTTTCCCGCACTTATACCTGGAGCAGAACACAGCAGACAACACAGCAGGGGATCTGAGAAAAGCCAATTGTCTAGATGTAGCATTTGGCATGTAGCCACTTATTTATTTACCTGCTTAAACTACTGACTAAACGCCACTCTTGGAATCTAAAAATATACATGAAGCTCATGAAGTTTTTATTTGCACAGTGGCAGAACACAAGGCTCCCTGATGCCGTCGGAGTCACTAAACCATGTTACTACACTTTTCTTTTTAGAAGGTATTATGTCTTTTTTGGAATGTACTGTACAGTTTCTTCTCTCAAATGAAGGATGGAAGTAGACGGTGTCATCTGCGTAACCTTTTAGCTCATTAAGAATTAAGAAAAGTAAATGCAACCAATTCGTTGACCGATCCTGCGTTCCGCCCTCTGTACTTTTACCCAAATCACAAACGTTGCTTTCCTCAGTCAAGCTAAGGTTTTCCCCTGGCTCTTTGTTGACCAATCATAACTGTCGCCTCGCTCCGAGAGGGCGGAGCGTGGGATCGGTTGATTGTTATATGAAAATACAAATGTTTGAGGTTCAATTAGGCTGAAGAATTTTAGTGAGTTCTTTACAAGATCAACACGTTCAGTCCAGGGGCGGGGCTAGGGGTGGCTACTTGGGCTCAAGCCCCGAATGTTTTCTGAAAAGCCCTGAATATATTTAAAAAAAATTAAATATTATAATTTTTTTTATTTTTTATTTTTTTTACAATTAATCATTGTTACATGAAAATATGTTTGCACCAGATTTAGCAGAAGCTAATTTCCATCTGTAGTCTATCCAGCTGCTAACTGTATTTGAGTGAGTTAAGTCTTGGTGTTATGGTAGACTCAGACCTAAGCTTTAAATCACAATCAACAAGTTGACAAAAACATAATTCTTTCACCTTAGAAACATAGCTAAAGTACGGCCATTTATAAATCAAAAGGACGCTAAAAACCAGATCCATGCCTTTATCTCAAGCCGACTCGACTACTGTAATGCACTCCTTACCGGCCTCCCGAAAAAATACGATGATAACTATTTTATTGCAATGCATTATTGCATTATTTTATTCTATTTTACTAACTATTTTATTGCACTGCACTATTTTACTTTGTATCAGTGATAATCAAACCGTAAACAAAGACGCATATTAACACTTTGACTGCCGGGAGCCGTCTTTAGACGTCTTTGCTGGCCATGCTAAAGTTGCCGGGGGACGCTGTACGTCGTCTTTATATCAATATTTCAAAAATCTGCGATCGGATTCATAATGTCCCTCCGCTGGCCTGAGATCCACCAGCAGGATCCACTGAGCTCTCTGGCGGTTCAGGAGCGCCATCTGGTGGCCGATCGGCGCAAGCGCTTAACAGGAAGCGCATTAGAGGTTTTGCTAGACGTCCGTATTGCTTCCGGCCACTCGGTACATGTCCCGTGACTCTAGCTCGTCACTCTACATAGCGATCGATTGCCAATAACTCGATAAACAACATGATTTGGACGTATATACCATTATACAAGCTGGAGATGGACCGGGTAATAATATATCCCATAATGATAAAATTTCTACTCGACGATGATCGCCCAGCGGCGCGCGGAGACTGGGGTGAGTTTCAGCGTGTAACGTTACCGTCTTCGATAATAACTGATATTATCAACATTTGACCCACATTAGATGATTGGTATAACGCTGCCCACGGAATTATAAACGCCCCCTCGCCCATCCGGTCAACATCAGATGACGTGTAGTAACTTCTAGAAGTACGTCTAGTTGGAATTTTTTATATCGCGCTGATTGCCATCAAACTGTATTTCATCATCAATATAATGCATTTGGGGCTATATATCACGTTCTGGAGAAAGCTGCAGAAAGAGATGAAAACATACTTATACATTAGACCATACTTTACTATGAATATGTGAATGAAAAAGTTTAACGTTGCTACACAATGAACAATACATATAGGACTTTGAATGGGCCCTAATAATGGCAATGTAGCAATAGAATTTAAAAAGTTATAGCCCTGGAAAGAAGGGGACTTTCTCCATAGACAAATAGCGCTGGCAATCTATGGTATATCATTAATTTAACCTTAGGCAACCAAAGTGTTAACACTTTCAGCGCCAGCTGGCACTGTTTACTGTTACTGTTGAAAGGCCAGCGCCTTTTAACATGGGGATACGTGGCTGTGTTTGCAGGCCTAAAGCTATATTATATATTATAGCTATGGATCTAATAATATATTTCTTCCGGTCAAGATGCAAAAAACAGATCATTTTTCCATCCATACATTTCCGTTTTATACCGTTGTGAATATGAGTGTAGTTTCAGGGTGGTCTGGTGTCATTTCCAAAATGACAGACACCAAGCCACATCGTGTCAAATGGAGTGCAATAGCGGCCGCAAGGTGTTAGGCGGCGGTATTGGACTTTTGAGATCTCAGACCCATCCCCAGTGATAACACAGGCTGCTGGCATGTCTTTATGAATGGAAATATCGAATAAAAGAAACAACAATGAGGTCCTGGCGCTCAACGTTCGGCGAGTTAACCCTAGATCTTAGATCCTAATATGAAAAACGATGTGATTTAACACTTTGAGTGCCGGGACCCGTCTTTAGACGTCTTTGCTGGCCATGCTAAAGTTGCCGGAGGACGCGTTACGTCGTCCTTATATCAATATTTCAAAAATCTGCGATCGGATTCATATGTCCCCTCCGCTGGCCTCCGATCCACCAGCAGGACCCACTGAGCTCTCTGGCGGTTCAGGAGCGCCATCTGGTGGCCGATCGGCGCAATCGCCAAACAGGATGTTGAATAGAGGTTGTCATGACGACCGTAGTACTTCCGGGCGCTCGCTATAGTTCATGGGACTCTGGCTCGTCACGCTACACGGTGATCGATTGGCAATAACTCGATAAACAACATGATTTGGACGTATATACCATTATACAAGCTGGAGATGGACCGGGTAAAAATATATCCCATAATGATAAGATTTCGACTCGACGATGATCGCCCAACGGCGCGCGGAGACTGGGGTGAGTTTCAGCGTGTAACGTTACCGTCTTCGATACTAACTGCTATTATCAACATTTGACCCACATTAGATGATTGGTATAACGCTGCCCACGGAATTATAAACACCCCCTCGCCCATCCGGTCAATATCAGATGACGTGTAGTAACTTCTAGAAGTACGTCTAGTTGGAATTTTTTATATCGCGCTGATTGCCATCAAACTGTATTTCATCATCAATATAATGCATTTGGGGCTATATATCACGTTCTGGAGAAAGCTGCAGAAAGAGATGAAAACATACTTATACATTAGACCATACTTTACTATGAATATGTGAATGAAAAAGTTTAACGTTGCTACACAATGAACAATACATATAGGACTTTGAATGGGCCCTAATAATGGCAATGTAGCAATAGAATTTAAAAAGTTATAGCCCTGCAAAGAAGGGGACTTTCTCCATAGACAAATAGCGCTGGCAATCTATGGTATATCATGAATTTAACCTTAGGCAGCCAAAGTGTTAATGTTCTATGTCTTACCTTGACTTTATCTATTTTATGCTTTATGTCTGCACTTTATGCATTGCTCTTGATCTGCCAATGTTGTGCTCATTTTATGCCTGTCTTTTTGTACTGCTGTGAAGCACTTTGAGCTGCAATTCTTGTATGAAAGGTGCTATACAAACACAGTGTATTATTATTATTATTATTATTATTATTATTATTATTATTATTATTATTATTATTATTATTATTATTATTATTATAGTTTGCTTCATTAATTAAAGGGTGTGAATTTAAGTGTTCTCTAGTGCCTTTTGTCCACTTTAAGGTGGTGGTATAAGTTAAAGGTTGTTGTGTCGAAGTTAAAAAAATCCTATCTGGGCTAAGCCCCGGATATCCTACAATCCTAAATCCGCCCCTGGTTCAGTCTCTTTTCCAAGTGACTTAACAAAGGGCTCCTCATCTTCTCTGTGTATATTCATTCATGCGAATTCAATAAGTAAGATCAGATATTCCTTTATTGATCCCCTTGGGTAAATCCGGGGTGTCATAGCAGGATGGGGGAGGGGAGGTACAGGTATGGGCAGGGTAATAGTAGAAATACATAAATATAGACACTAAAATAAAATCTCAATATAAAAATATGAGAAGAATAAACAGTGTAAACTAGGCTTGGGCGGTATGACGGTATACCAGGGTATTTAGAAATACCGACGGTATTGAAAATCAATACCGTCTAAACAGAGTTTTGTTGTAGTGCACACACACGCCAGCAGAGGGCGAGACCAGTCCTCACTAATGGAGCGAGCCATGCAGAGCTGGTTGTCTACACAGAGGAGGAGGGGAACCCCGCTTCAGTGGGTGAAATTAAATGAGACACGCTTACCGTTGCTGGTGCTGTGGGCGAGCTGCTACCATTCTGAGAGCTTAACGTTAGCACTAGCATGCTGCGGGCGAGCTGCTACCATTCTGAGAGCTTAACGTTAGCACTAGCATGCTGCGGGCGAGCTGCTACCATTCTGAGAGCTTAACGTTAGCACTAGCATGCTGCGGGCGAGGTGCTACCATTCTGAGAGCTTAACGTTAGCACTAGCATGCTGCGGGCGAGCTGCTACCACTCTGAGAGCTTAACGTTAGCACTAGCATGCTGCGGGCGAGCTGCTACCATTCTGAGAGCTTAACGTTAGCACTAGCATGCTGCGGGCGAGCTGCTACCATTCTGAGAGCTTAACGTTAGCACTAGCATGCTGTGAGCGAGCTGCTACCATTCTGAGAGCTTAACGTTAGCACTAGCATGCTGCGGGCGAGCTGCTACCATTCTGAGAGCTTAACGTTAGCACTAGCATTCTGCGGGCGAACTGGCCATCTCCGTGATTTGTTTACTTAGTAACACGGGTTGCCCCCCCCCCCCCCCCCCCCCCCCCGATGATAATGAAAGTCATACCGTCATATACCGTAAACCGGGGTATTAGGTAATCAAGGTATAACGGTATGAAAAAAGTGATACCGCCCAAGCCTAGTGTAATCAATATAATTAACTCTGAATATAAACATATGAGACAAATAAACAGTGTAAACAATATAATTAACTCGGAATATAAAAATATGAGAAAAATAAACAGTGTAAACAATATAATTAACTCAATATAAAAATATGAGACAAATAAACAGTGTAAACAATATAATTCGATCTGAATATACAAATATGAGAAAAATAAACAGTGTAATATAGAAATATGAGAAAGAAATAAACAGTGTAAACAATATAATTAACTGAAGAATATGAGAGCTCATTAGTAAGCCAAATCGCAACACACAAACCTGTAGTAATTATGAATCATTAAGCACAACACTCTGATACTAGGTGGCTGGTAAGTGCAGAGCAGAGCGTCATATTTCAAGGCCTGGGCAATTTACACGTCCACATGAGAGCAGGGGGGGGGTCCATTATTTTATATTGCTAGCTATAATAATAATTTTACAATGGCTGGTCTTTTAGATGCTGATAACAAAGAGACCCCGTGCGAAATCCTGAATCACAATCTAGCAGACATTGCCAGAATGTAAACAGAGCCTGCCAATAATCGCAGTGGTAAATATTATGTTTTGTGTACTCATTTAACACATTGGACGCCAGACCCGAGATAAGTCGGGTTAACTCGCCATCGCTTGAGCGCCAAACCCGAGAAAAGTCGGGTTTTGGTTTTAAATCTTTTTATTTTTCATGAGGTTTCACATTCAATCGACAGATCTACAGAATGTTCAGTGTCACTCTCATGAACAATCTTTAACAATTTTCCTTGTGCTCCCCACTCAATCCATTCTCCCATCTCTCACTCACACACACTGGGACATACACACACGTACACGCGCACACACGCGCATACAGGCATACACACACACACACACTTGCCCACATACAGGCACACATACACAAATAAACAATTAAACAACAAAAAAAATTAAATAATAATAATAAAAATAAAATAAAGGGACAGTAGGTAAATCATAAGTAAATAAGTAATAAGGAATAAAAGTGCAAATGTCGGTATTGTAAACAGTGACATTTTATAGCACCCAGTTGCTCACACCCGCTTATCGATGGCTACTCCGACAGAGAAGGGTCCGGGCCGCTGCGTGTTCAGCTCCCTTTCCCAGACCCGACCCCGTGGGGGCAGGGTTTGACAGCCATGCGCAGGCAACCAGGCACTTATATGCAGACAAAGATCCTCAACAGATCAGCTAATCTAATCTGCTAAAACTCCACATCTGTTATATTAGATATGACACATTTATAGGACTACATTATGAGTTTCCAGTTGAGTATAGAGTGGGTTCCAAAGTTCTTGAAATAAGTGACCCTGGTTGTGCTTTTCAAGCGTTATCTTTTCTAAGGGAAGAAACTGAGATATTTGTTCTATGAACATATTGAATGTTGGTGAGATTTCATTTTTCCATAGAAGAAGTATACATTTCTTTGCAAAATATGTTATGTATACCAACAGTCTGCATTTCTTTTGGTCTAAGTGGCAGTTTGTTATATTATTTAATAGATAGACACATGGTGATAACTCAAATTCCAACTCCATGACAGATTTAGTAAATAAGTGGATCTTGTTCCAGAAATGCTTCAATTTGCTACATTGCCAGAACATATGCAGAAATGTTCCTTCTTTAATTTTACATCTTGGGCAATTTGGTGAGTTTTCTTTCGAGATTTTGTGCATTTTTACAAGAGTAAGGTAGAATTTATGAATAAATTTGAAATTACTTTCTTTGATCTTATTGCTTGTAAAGGGAAAGAAAGTTCGATCACAGATATCTTGCCAATTGTTTTCTTCAAATTTCGTTGCCAGGTCCGTCTCCCAGCATCTTAATAGAGCTGGGAAGACTGTTTGGCATTCATTAGTTAGAATTTCATATAGTTCACTGATCTTACCTTTAATTGTGGATGAGGTAGTTCGTTTTTCTTCCAATTCTGTCATTTCAAAGCTTAACTTGTTTTCTTTAGTAAGTGAACTTAACGTGCTTTGAATTTGCATATATTTTAAGAAGTCTGAGTTAGGAATGTTGTATTCTTCTCTTAGCTCCTGAAATGCTTTTAATTTCCAGTTTTTATGAAAAAGGTCTTTAAGTTGAGTTACCCCCAAGTGTCTCCACTTGTTTATATCAGTTGAATGAAAATATTTTTTTTAGGTCAGGGTTTTGATGAATAGGTGAATAAACAGAGATGCATTTAGTTATGCCAAACTTTTTCGAGCAATCTTTCCATGCAGATAGGGTATTCACAACCGTGAAATATTGCTTTATATTTTCAATTTTGTCGAAATTCTTTATAAAAAAAAGAGAGTTTAGAGGTAAAGGATCAACCTGTCCCGCTTCTATCTGTATCCAGTGTGAGTCTGGTCCTCCCAATGACCATGATACTATAGTTCGAAGTTGGGCTGACCAGTAGTAGTGTTGGAGATTGGGAAGACCTAGACCACCCATGGACTCAGTCAGTAATTTAATCCTTGGTTTTTTATTGGACCAAATACATTTTGAGATACGTTTATTCAATATGTTAAAATATGTTATAGATAGGTAGCAGGGTACATTTTGAAAGAGAAAGTTCAATCTCGGAAGGATATTCATCCTGATGACGTTTATCCTTCCTAGAAGGGATAGGGGTAGTTTGTCCCATCTACCTAGATCTGTGTTAATTTCAATTGTAAGAGGAGTGTACTTTTTTTCAAATAAATCATTTAATTGCGGTGTAAAGTGTACTCCCAAGTATTTGAAGCCTCCTGGTGACCATCGACATGGGTAGGATTTCTGCATTTCTTTTGTTGGTTTCATATGTAGGAGACATGCATTAGATTTATTATAATTTATCTTGTATCCTGAGTACTTTCCAAATTGTTCGATTGTGTTATACAGATGTAATAAGGAGTTTTCTGGTTGCTCAATGTATAGAACAATGTCGTCAGCATATAAAGATATTTTGTGTTCAACCTTATCGATATACACTCCTTTTATGTTAATGTTGTCTCGTACAGATGCAGCCAAAATTTCTATTATTATTGCGAATAATGAGCTTGACATTGGGCACCCCTGTCTTGTTCCTCTCATTAAGAGAAACGGATCAGATGTATTGCCATTAGTAATAACTGCTGCTTTTGGAGTTTGATAAATTGCTTTAATCCACTGGATAAAATTTGACCCTATATTAAGTTTTTGCAACACGTTAAAAAGAAAGTTCCACTCGACTCTGTCAAAAGCCTTCTCTGCATCCAGAGATAGGAGTAGAGAGGGCCTCTGTTTTAGATTCAAATGATTGGTTATATTTAATAACCTTCTGATGTTATCGGTAGCATATCTCCCCTTAACAAATCCAGCCTGATCTGGGTTTACCAATTTCGGCATGATGGTTTCAAGTCTTTTCGCTAATGCTTTGGTGATAGTCTTATAATCATGATCTAAAAGACTTATGGGTCTGTATGATGAACAGTCTAATGGATCCTTACCACTTTTATGCAGTACTGTGATGTTTGCCAAGCTCATTGTTTGAGGAAGTGCCTTGTTGCGTCCAAAGTTGTTAATCATTCCCATAAAAATGGGTTTCAAGTCATTCCAGTACTCCTTATATAGCTGTGCCGGGAAGCCATCTGGTCCTGGACTTTTGTCTATAGGCATTGAATTAATTGTTGCTAGTATTTCTTGTTCGGTAAAGGGTGCATTAAGACTCTCTTGATCTGATTCTGAGAGCTTTGGCATTTTGATACCTTATAAGAATCTATCCAGTTCCTCCTGTGTGTAATTACTTTGAGATGTGTATAGTATATTGTAATACTCCTGGAATGCCTGATTGATTTCTTTTGGATGATGTGTGATGTTGCCCTTGAACCAAATTGCTTTTATAGTCCTTTCGGCTTGTTCTTTTTTTTAGTTGATGGGCTAATAGTTTACTGGGTTTGTTGCCAAATTCATAGTGTTTTTGTCTAACCTGATTCATTTGTTGCATGATTATATTTGTAGTCTTGATATATAATTTGGCTCTGGCAGTTACTAAATGTTTCCAGTTGTCTTCTGTTGCTGCAACTTTATGGAGGGCTTCGCATCTTTCAATTTCTTTTTCTAGTTCTTTTGTGTGTGCGATTTCTTCCCTTTTACTAAATGATGTGTATGAGATAATATGTCCTCTTAAAGTGGCTTTTGCAGCTTCCCAGATTATATTTGGGTCCATGCTAGGATCATTGTTTTCATCTATGTAATTTTTAATCCATACCTTCATTTTTGATCTAAATGTTTCATCCCTCAGCAATGAGGTATTGAATCTCCATTGCCTACGAGTGAACTTTTCTCCATCCAGACGAACGGTCAAGTCAATTCTCGCATGGTCTGATAGTGTGATTGGATTGATACAACAGTTTTTTACCATGTGAAGATGTCTTGTGTAGATCAAAAAGTAATCAATCCTAGAATATGAGACATTGGCGTTTGAATAGTAAGTGTAGTCTTTAACCTTTGGATTTAGTTCCCGCCACACATCAACTAGGCCACTTTCTTTGCATAAACCTTTGAGTACTTTTATGGACTTTGGTTTGTTACTTTTAGACTGTGTGGTCTTGTCCATCTTCTGATTCAGTGCACAGTTAAAGTCTCCGCCTATGACCCCAAATCCTTTGCAGTTTTCGTTGAAAAGCAATACCATATCTGACATAAATGCAGGGTCATCTGTGTTAGGAGCGTAGATATTAAGGAAAGTGGTAAATATTCCATTAATAGAACCTGAAATCAAAACATATCGCCCATTTGGGTCAGTGATTTTTTTCTCTAATTTAAATGGCGTGTTTCTATTGATTAGAATAGCAGTTCCCCTACTGTGACTTTTGTATGAAGAAAAATACACTTGTCCCACCCAATCCTTTTGTAGCTTTAAATGTTCAATTTCTGATAAGAATGTTTCTTGCAGGAAGGCTATATGTACCATCTTATCTTTTAGAACAGATCCTTTTTTTGCCCTTATAATGGGATTACCCAGGCCTTTGACATTCCATGAGTTTATTATCAAATCCGACATAATGGTTGCAAAATATTATTAGTATTACTTATGAATATGTCAAGTTGTTCTAAAGCATATATTGTCACTGTATGCATTGAGATATTTAGAAAAGAAAATAACAAACAATAAAGAAAAAGACAATAACATACAATTATCCACCCTTGTTGTGGTTCCCAGACCCACAACATTGTGTTGGCTTCACTTTTAGTAGGCCAGAGAAAGAAAACAGTAGAGAAATAAAAACTAAAGAATACTAACGTTTTCATAAATGGTGTGGTGCCCGGAGCTCCTACCCTCATTTATTTTAACCCCCCCCCCCCCCCCCCCCCCCCACTTCCATCATAAAAATAGTTCTTCAATTTCATCCATGCTTAATTGTGTAGCATTGAGAGAAGCAGTCATTGCAATAGTATTATAGCTTACAAGTGTTGACGTCTTATCGTGGGGTAAACCCCTTTCAAATGGTACAGTCCGCGCGACGTCACTCTTTGTTGCAGTAAGTATGAGCGCAAACGTGTGCAGAAAGATATATACAAAACAGATTCACGTGGATCTTGACTAAACCATCAACACACACACGCTTTTCATAGATGGATATTTCTACTACACGATTTTCATGAGGAGGGGACCTAACAACGTCTTACCTCCACTCTTGGTGGCAGAATGCAGAGCCAATGCGAAACTTACGGCGACAGTTCGATTGTCTCGAGAAACTCCTTCACCGCTGTTGGGTTGTTGAAGAGGACGATGCTGTCGTCGTGAAGGACACGGAGTCGATTTGGATATGCAAATCCTCTGAAGATATTCCTCTGGATGAGTACTTTGATCACCTCGTCGAATTCACTGCGTTTGATCCGTACTTCCCTTGGCAGATCCTGACGAATGGTGAGTTTGATTCCCTTTTCTTGCATCTGTGTCTTCTTTGCCGTTTGTAGTATTAGTTTCGCATCTCTGAACCGTAGGAGACGAATCAGTGTTGGTCTTGGTGGTTTTCCTGGCTCAGGTGGGGTTCGGCCGGAGCGCATGACTTGTTCTATGTCGAATTGTTTGCCGGGGATTTTGAGCCAATGTGGTAACTTCTGTTCAATATAGTCAATAAGTTCTTGTCCATATTCAGATTTTTCTGGGAGACCCAATAGAACCAAGCTCTTCATCCGTTCTTTGTTTTTTAGTATGTCCACTTTTATTTCCAACGCTTGTATTTTCTTATTTGCACTGTCTGCTGTCTTCTTGTTGGTTGTCAGAGTGTCTTCAGCTGTTGAGACCCGGGTTTCTACTTCATCCAGGCGTAGCTTCTGTGTCTCCAGTGCTTTGTTGGTTTTTTTTAGCGTGACTTTGATTGCCGATACTTCGGTGGTCATATCTCCCAAGCGTGTGTCGATGCCATCCAGTCTTTCTACTACCACAGTATGATGGTGTTTTAATTCTGACATAATTGCCTGTAATGTAGGTTCAGGTTCATCCGTTTCTGTTATGGTATGTAAACGACCCCAATCGCACAACACATGACAGGTATGAGAGTAAGCCAAAACAGGGCAAATATTTATTATAGAACAAAAAGCGGCACAGTCCCTTTAAGGGAGAACACAAAAACACTAGAGTCAAGGAAATATGGAAAATGCGGCACTGTGCCTTTAAGAGGCGAACAGGCTAAGGGACTAAGGCTAAGGGCCAGGGCTAAGGGCCAGGGCTAAGTGTCAGGGCCAGGACCAGGGGCACTGGAGAGGGGGACAGGGACAGAGGCCCGAAGAGGCGGGCTGGAGACAGGGACAGAGAACAGGGTTAAGGCCTTGGACAGGGCGAGGGCCAGAGCTGCTTACAGGGATGAGGACAGGGTTCCGACGGCGGAGGCCGGGCACAGGGGCCCGACGGCGGAGGCCTGGCACGGGGACAGGGGCCCGACGGCGGAGGCCTGGCATGGGGACAGGGACCCGACGGCGGAGGCCTGGCACGGGGACAGGGGCCCGACAGCGGGGGCCGGGCACGGAGACAGGGGCCCGACAGCGGGGGCCGGGCACGGAGATCCTCCTCCTCCTCCTCGGATGCTGCAGACGGGCAGCGCAGAACAAAGGGGGTCCCAGGGGACCGGGATGGGAACACGCCGTCCTCCCGTGGAATACTAGGGAGCGACGACGAGCATCACCCCAGGAACGAGGATCACGAAGAGACGCCTTCCTCCCGTGGAATCGGGAGCGATGGCGAGCCGCCTTGACGTCTGGAGTGGGAACACTGGAAAACCTCCCGTAGAGAATTAGAGAGCGAAGACGGCGTCCCACTCCAGGCAAACGGCGACAGGTGGTGATGGCTGGGCCGTCGTCTCACGCCGGAGACGTGGCAGGTGATGGTGACGTACAGAATGGTAACGTACAGCACTCCATGAACACAGAACGACCCGAACAGGACTAGAAGGGAGGTCCAGGTATATAAAGCCCTCTGGGGCGCTAATCACAAACTATGACAGCTGCGTGAAGGTAGTCCAAGGGTGGGGGCTGGTGAAGGAGAGTAGACAGGGAAAAATCTCGCAAGGGTGGGGGCTGGTGAAGGAGAGTAGACAGGGAAAAGCTCAGGGAACAGGCGAATCCTCACAGTACCTCCCCCTCCACGGGAGCCACCGGGCGACCGAAAAAATCAGACAGCGGGGCAGGGGACATGACAAAGCAACAAACAAAAATAATAAAAAAAAAAAAAATGGGCCATGCTAGCAGGGGAAGCTACACCTAAAGTGGGGCTAGCAGAGGGACAGGGTAGCTGCCAGAGCATTGCTAGCTACAGGGCCTATGCTAGCTGTAATGCTACATTAGCATAGAGGCTGCACTAGCTGCCGGAGCTAGGCTAGCAGACAGGGCTGGACTAGCAAAGGAGAACAAGCTAGCTGAAAGGACAGTCCTAGCTGTGGGGAACAGGGTGGCAAACAGGGGAGCTAACGAGGCTAACAGGGGAGCTAACAGGGAAGCTAACAGGGGAGCTAACAGGGGAGCTAACGAGGCTAACAGGGGAGCTAACAGGGGAGCTAACAGGGGAGCTAACGAGGGAAACAAAAGGGGCTAACTCACATACACTGTCTGTGCTGGCTGGGGTCGTCGACTGGTCGGGTCGTACTGTTATGGTTTGTAACCGACCCCAATCGCACAACACATGACAGGTATGAGAGTAAGCCAAAACAGGGCAAATATTTATTATAGAACAAAAAGCGGCACAGTCCCTTTAAGGGAGAACACAAAAACACTAGAGTCAAGGAAATATGGAAAATGCGGCACTGTGCCTTTAAGAGGCGAACAGGCTAAGGGACTAAGGCTAAGGGCCAGGGCTAAGGGCCAGGGCTAAGTGTCAGGGCCAGGACCAGGGGCACTGGAGAGGGACAGGGACAGAGGCCCGGAGAGGCGGGCTGGAGACAGGGACAGAGAACAGGGTTAAGGCCTTGGACAGGGCGAGGGCCAGAGCTGCTTACAGGGATGAGGACAGGGTTCCGACGGCGGAAGCCGGGCACAGGGGCCCGACGGCGGAGGCCTGGCACGGGGACAGGGGCCCGACGGTGGAGGCCTGGCACGGGGACAGGGGCCCGACGGCGGAGGCCTGGCACGGGAACAGGGACCCGACGGCGGAGGCCTGGCACGGGGACAGGGGCCCGACAGCGGGGGCCGGGCACGGAGACAGGGGCCCGACAGCGGGGGCCGGGCACGGAGATCCTCCTCCTCCTCCTCGGATGCTGCAGACGGGCAGCGCAGAACAAAGGGGGTCCCAGGGGACCGGGATGGGAACACGCCGTCCTCCCGTGGAATACTAGGGAGCGACGACGAGTCTCACCCCAGGAACGAGGATCACAAAGAGACGCCTTCCTCCCGTGGAATCGGGAGCGATGGCGAGCCGCCTTGACGTCTGGAGTGGGAACACTGGAAAACCACCCGTAGAGAATTAGAGAGCGAAGACGGCGTCCCACTCCAGGCAAACGGCGACAGGTGGTGATGGCTGGGCCGTCGTCTCACGCTGGAGACACGGCAGGTGATGGTGACATACAGAATGGTAACGTACAGCACTCAACACAGAACGACCCGAACAGGACTGGAAGGGAGGTCCAGGTATATAAAGCCCTCTGGGGCGCTAATCACAAACTATGACAGCTGCGTGAAGGTAGTCCAAGGGTGGGGGCTGGTGAAGGAGAGTAGACAGGGAAAAATCTCGCAAGGGTGGGGGCTGGTGAAGGAGAGTAGACAGGGAAAAGCTCAGGGAACAGGCGAATCCTCACAGTTTCGGTTTCTTGTGTTTGGTCCTTGCCGAATTGTTTGCCTTTGCGTGTCGTTCGACCAGTGCCACCACGACCACCACGATCTAATGACATCTTGTTTGCACTTTTGACTCCAAGTTGGGATAAAGGAGTAGTTAAATTATTTACCGAGTGGAGGTAAAAAATGTAATTAATGTCGAGGAAATGCGGAGCTCTCAGCTCAGGCAGCCATCTTGTTCCCCTGTCGGCCTAAAGTCGGGTTTTGGTCGTTATTTCTTTTGTTCGCTATTTCCGTTCATAATCCATGGAGGGAGCCTGATATTATCATTGGGAATGGGTCTGAGATCACAAATGTCCAATACTGCCGCCTGACACCTTGCGGCCGGTATTGCACATCCCTGGAATCTCTCTGGCTCCGCCTGTACGTCCATCTAAAAAGTCCAGTCCAGGTTTTCCTAGTCGGGCAGTAGTAACGTTTATAACACATGGATTGGGGATAATCAAGCACCACCGATTCATGTACTTTGGTGGATTATGTTGGCAACACGATCGACATCAATACTTGGAATGGCGATCAGATAATTGGAATATTCTTTTTGCAGTACATCCTAGTCAAGGTAAGTGCTATATGGTATCAATCTTGCGTTGATCCGAGCATGCCTTCGTTGTGATCCTGTAGTGTTATGTAACGTTACTCCACAACGTATGCCGTTGGTGACGATCGAAGCATAGAACCCCCCCCCCCCGCCCTTTCATGCATGCATGATGAAACATAATACCGATAATATAGCGTTGATTTCAGATTGATTGTTGATCCAAGCGACAAATGGCACGGATTCTAGTGACGCTGTTTAGCGGCGTTTCCTGGGATTACACAGAATTACTCTAAAACTATACTCATATTCACCACAGTATAAAACGGGAATGTATGGATGAAAATTGTTTCTGTTTTTTGCATCTTGACCGGAAGAAACTCAATGACAATCGACTATATTATTAGATCCATAGCTATACTATTTAATATAGTTTTAGCACTGCAAACACTGGCATGTATCCCCATTCATTAAAGCGCTGGCACACACGACCATACGCCCACAGCGACCTCTGGCGCTGAACTAGTTAATGACAGAACACTACAATGACCAAGCTCTGGAGAAGGAGGATATAACAAACACATCCACCCCTGGCTTTCCTTCCATTGCTAGTATTTGTTAAGGGTCTTAGTAGGGCTGGGCGATATGGAAAAAAATTACGTTTTTTTTTTTTTTTTAAACAACAGATGTATGTTTATTTTGCAGCAATTCTTTGTTTTTTTTAAACAACAGATGTATGTTTATTTTGTAGCAATTCTTTGTCGTTGCCGCCATCTTTAGTGTTACATCCCCTCACACTCCAGTTCTCAGGCTGCAGCTGGTTTAAAAGCGAAAGTAAACCGGCTTCTCTGCTGGCTGTGGCTCCAGGAGAGTTGAACAGTTCTGGCTCTGCTAGTTTATTTTCGATCTTTTGGCGCTTTTTTGGTGGACAAACCACCGCACATGTGCACCGTGACTCGTGACTGGAGTCTAGTTCTGCTAGCACACATAGCCTACTGTGTACAGACGGTTTCAAACTGTATTTTAAATTAGAAAGCAAACAAAATAAATGGACAAGAGAATAATAAATCTCAATTTGGTCAGTATTGTCATTTAGTCACCAAAGAAGAGCCAGAGTCGAGTCCCCATTACCCTAGTCCGAGTCCGAGTCCAAGTCATAAATCTGAGTCAGAGTCCAAAACATAAATGACACAGCGGTCACCATTTCAAAGGGAGATTATTTACTTTGTGGCAAAATAGCCAAACAAATTCACTATGATTAGAAAAAAAAGAAATAACTGTATTTATAAATTAACAAGTCCGAGTCCTCTTCTTTTTTTTTGGTCTATTTTTTGTCCTCACTTTTTTCCCGTATTCTTCTCCCATCCCAATTGAGTCATTATGCCAATTCCCTTCCTGGTCATTGCGCGCATTTTCCCCCCACTGTCGGCCTAGGGAAGGTGAAGACTATCACATGCCTACTCGGATACAAGTGGAGTCAGCCAGCCGCTTCTTTTCACCTGACAGTGAGGACTCTCACTGGGGGAGTGTAACGCGTGGGAGGATCACACTACCTCCCCCAGATCCCTTCCCTGCTGAACAGGCACCCAGACCGACCAGTAGGAGTCGCTGTTTACAACGACCAGGATACATACCCCACCGGCTTCCGACCCGCTAACACTGCCAATTGTGTTAGTATGGACGACCGACCAAGCCGGAGGTACCGCTGACAGCTGGATTCGATCCCAGAGTCTCTGCGGTGGTAGCCAAGTGCTTAGTCCACTGCGCTACACAGCCGCCCTATCCAAGTCCTCTTCTGCACCTTCCGAGTCCGAATGCAGTCAATGCTCGAGTCCAAGTCAGAGTCATCAGTGCTCAAGTCCAAGTCAAGTCACGAGTCCTGAAAATCAGTCCAGGATTCAGACTCGAGTCACGAGTCCTGAAAATCAGTCCAGGATTCAGACTTGAGTCACGAGTCCTGAAAATCAGTCCAGGACTCAGACTTGAGTCCGAGTCCTGGACACGAGTACTACAACACTGGTATCCAGAGTGTGTAGACATATATACAACATCACCATCAGCAAGCATAGCCAGAAAGGGAGCAGCAACAAGTCTTCTAGAAGGAAAACCAAGATTTATTTCTAAAATAAAAACCCAGTTTCAACTTCGATCTTCTCACTAATTGCTGGATATGAGGTGCTAAAGAAATTTGATCAATCATCTATTAATAAGTTTCTAAGATATTTGTATTGAGATATAATTGAGATATAATGAAATAAATTAATCCGTTATCAAGAGAAAACTATCTTTGTTATCACAAGAAAACGGCAATAAAATAATAAATAAAGATATGGCTGCAGGGTTTCCGTTAGAAAAAATTGTTGCCGGCCTCAGTGTCCGGTAGATTTCAATCTACCGGTCAAATGAGAGAAATTCCGGTCAGAGTTTATTGAGCTTAAAAACAATTGATAGGCAAAAGAATGACAACAAAACAAAAGAATGACATCATCAAGGCATGTAGATTTATAATAGTTTCACTTAAAACTAGGCTACTTTTGCGTATAAAGCCATTATATTCCAAATAAAATAAGTCCCGAGACTCCATGCTGCTGCCGACTTTAAATCAAATAGGTGTCTGTGGGCAGTCGCCCGACAATAATAAACAGCAGTCTGTTATCTCTCTCTCTCCACCTCCCAACGACTTATTTGCGAGAGTATGTCGATGCAGAGCAGCAGATTCAGCTGTTATTGGCTCTTTTCTGGCTCTATCTGGGGACCGCACAGCAGCGCCCCCCACCCAACATTGAATTGCCAATGGCTGAATTGGAGTACTGCAATGGCCGCTGTAATGGCCGCTGCTGCTCCGGCTCTGCAGCTACACATGCACTCGCAAAACCCAGCACTAAGCTCTCGCTGACAACATTATTATACCTGCTTGGTGAAGCAACGATGAAACAAATGTAATGATTGTTTCGTTCATCGCATAGGCTATTTAATTTTAGCCTATTTTAATACAATTCAAATAATCAAATTGTGCTTCGACTCAGGGAATTATTTTCACCGGACATTAAGACCGGAGAGATTAAATATGTCGGACTTCAACAGATTTTGCCGGTCAAATACCGGTAATTACCGGCTAACGGAAACGCTGCATGGCTGTCCTCGGCTTTCGTAATATTCAGACCAATATGGGCATATATATATATATATATATATATATATATATATATATATATATATATATATATATATATATATATATATATATATATATATATATATATATATATATATGCAGTAAATATAAATGTATATATACGGTAGGCCAGCACTATTGTACACAGTGTCATCTGGGTAGACTCAGTGTTGTAGTACTCGAGTCCTGGACTGATTTTCAGGACTCGTGACTCGACTTGGACTTGAGCACTGATGACTCGGACTTGAGCATTGACTGCATTCGGACTCGGGAGGTGCAGACTCAGACTCGAACTTGTTAATTGATAAATAGTTATTTATTTAATTTATTTTTGTAATAGGCCCTAATCATTTGGCATAGGATATTGATGGCTAGTGCATTTGTTTGGCTATAGTGTCACAAAGTGAATAAACTCCCTTTGATGACCGCTGTGTCATTTATGTTTAATGTAGACCTTTTTTAATTTGTATGTCAGCTCTTTGACTGCCAGAATGGAGTGGACTCAACCTTGATGACTTGGACTCAGACTCGGACTAGGGTAATGGGGACTCAACTCGGGCTCTTCTTTGGTGACTCGGACTTGGACTCGAACACTGTGGACTCGAGACTCGACTCGGACTCGAGATTTAGTGACTCGACTACAACACTGGGTAGACTATAGTACTTTATATTGATTGGTAAAGAGATTTGCACTACAATTCATACCTCATTGCACCTTGCCCTAAGTTGTACCTCATCCCATTTCTGCATTGTACTGTAACTCACTGCTATTTTTTTTTTTTACTCTGTATTGTATATATTGACTGAACACTTTTTGTTTACGTACTTTTGACTTTCTATTTTATACTTTTTTCTATTTTTATCTAGCACACTCCCAGGAGCTCATACAGAAAAAAGCATTTCATGGAAAAGTATTCTGTATTTTTTACTATGACTAACTAATAAAGACACTTGAAACTAGTGATGAAGGGTGAACGTGTGGTGGAGATAATGAAACGCTGAGTCATTGTGTCTCTTCTTTGGACACAGGATGTCGTGACGCCTAGACGTTTGTGGACGGAGTCAGAGACAGAGACACGTATGCGACGTGTGATTTACGTCAGAAGTCCTTTCCATCATATTCTATTCAGAAAAAAACAGACCCTATCCTTTTTCTTTTAGACTATTTTCTGCTCACGCTGATGATGTCCAGGCCGCTGGTTAAACGCTGCTCTCATTTCGACATCCGTAGGGACGTGCACTTCAGTTCTGTAGGACAGGAATGAATCATCATGGATCATAAAGAGCCTCAGCTTGTATAGAATACCTTGTGTCCCGCCTCGCCTGCAGCTACAGTATGTATAGACGAATATAACCAATGTCAGCCTTGCCTTGTGTGTGTGTGTGTGTGTGTGTGTGTAGGTGTGTGTGTGTGTGTGTGTGTGTGTGTGTGTGTGTGTGTGTGTGTGTGTGTGTGTGTGTGTGTGTGTGTGTGTGTGTGTGTGTGTGTGTGTGTGTGTGTGTGTGTGTGTGTGTGAGAGAACTGAACATCCTAATTGAACGTCCTTCTGTGGCTACCAGCCATCGAATAAGACTGGAAGTTCGAGGTTTCCGAGAGAGTATTCTGTCTGTCTGTCTGTCTGTCTGTCTGTCTGTCTGTCTGTCTGTCTGTCTGTCTGTCTGTCTGTCTGTCTGTCTGTCTGTCTGTCTGTCTGTCTGTCTGTCTGTCTGTCTGTCTGTCTGTCTGCCTGCCTGCCTGCCTGCCTGCCTGCCTGTCTGTCTGTCTGTCTGTCTGTCTGTCTGTCTGTCTGTCTGTCTGTCTGTCTGTCTGTCTGTCTGTCTGTCTGTCTGTCTGTCTGTCTGTCTGTCTGTCTGTCTGTCTTTCTGTCTTGGTGCGACGTGAACCGGGAGGTAAAGGCTGAGGATCGTCCTAAAGATGAGTATCATACTCAGACTCTATTTAGCAGAGTCTGATGGCAGGCAATCAAAAAGCAGTGTGGAGGAGGTGTTTCTGGTCCTCGACTTCTCCGCATCCCGATGGATCCCTCCTGCAAACCACCATGCAGGGGGCGTGTGGATCTTGACACTCGAACACGAAAACAAAATTTTGGTTAAAAACAATCTGAGTCCATAATTACATTGGTGTGTTCTGCATGTTGTTTTGACCATTTTGGTTGTTGAAGTGGTGTTTTATCTTTTTTGTATAACAACGTCAAAGTGAATGGGCATTTCTGCATCTTCCCACCCCCATCCGTTAGTACGGTGGGCGTGCGAGTAAAGGTAATTGCCTGCCCCCCTACCCCCTCTGGTTTCCCAATCTTCCTCAGTGGCTGTAGTCTTTGGTGAAAATTAAGATTATAACTAATGTTGTTCTCCACAGACCGTCGAGCGGATGCACGGATTTCTTGTTGAACTCGTTTAAACCGAGTAGCGGCGATAAAAAAATGGAATCTATATTTAAACCCGACCAACTGTCGCACTCATTTAAATCTGCGCATGGATCAGGAGACACCCGCGAGGCGGGGGTTAGAGACTGAGAGCGGAAGTCGAACGTGCGGATCTGAATGGGGTCGTAGAGTGATAAAGGTGAAGGACTTTCTGGTTTTCACAAGGGGGAATGACCTACTATATCCCTAGCCACATTCAAACAACATTCTAGGGCTGTCTTAAATACTTCAAAGCTTCGTTCGATGGGCATGGGATTCGAATATGAAAATAAAATTCGATTATTATTATTATTTTTATTTTTGAGCAAAATCAACTCTGCCTCTCTTTGTTAACTACAACAAGCAATGCTATTTGTTATTTAAGATGAGGTCGGACTCAGCACTGACAGATTTGTGTTCATTGTGCTGCTTTTATAAAGCCTCAAATGACTGCTTACAATATTTCATGAAAGCAGTGTTTTGTTTGTCTAAGATTTAAAAAGGTTTAAACTTTACAGCACTGACAAAGTTGAACAAAGTGCTGTACAAGTCCCACAACATAAAAAAATATATATATATTATTATTATTATTTTTTTTTTTCTTATCTCGAAGCTTCGAATTAAACTGATAATTCAGTTTCTGCACGGCTGCACCACACCTGTGGAACAGCCTCCCCATCCAGCTGAGGGCACCACAGAGCCTGGACTCTTTTAAAGCAGGCCTGAAAACCTCTGTTCAAAAAGGCCTTTGTGTTCTGAAGGGCCAGATTAACACTGAGAATCTACGTTTTATTGGTTTATATAACTTGTATATTATTTATATATATATAAGCTATATCCCTTTAAGCCTCCGTTTGAATCATAGCATTATTCGCTTTCCTCATTGGATAACGCCCTTGACACTGGCGGCGCCAAGCATCGCGCCCCTCAGACAAGTTCAAAGACGAGTCTGGACAAGTTGAGACATGCCCTTGGCCAGCGCATTGATTCCGGACAAGAGATTCGGTTGCGCCCTAGAAAGCACTCTAAGTATATATATTGTGGAAGGCGCAAACAGCAGCAGTTTGACCTAACCTAACGTGAAGTGAAGAGTTCGTCATTTTAGTGTGAATCTAACGTTAACGCAGTTAGTTCGGTGTGCAGCAGTAACAAGCAGTTAGTTCGTTTAGTAACTAGTGTGAACCTTAGCAAGTGTGTGTGGACTTAACGTAATTAGTATCAGAACACGAGGTGAACCTAGCAGCAGAACTATTGGACATGTGAGCATTGGAACCTACCGCGGCGTATCGTTACGGATAACTAGTAGCTCCTTAGATACTACCTTGATATTGTGGAACCATTGTTGGTGGATTATAGTGACTTGTGTAAACGTAGTACCGTGGAGAAGAGCATCGTTAATACCATTGTCGTTTGGATTTAACTACACCTGAAGATCTGCATCGGGCTAGCTTCGAGGACGAAGCTAGCTAGCTATCATCACTGCCGTCGGGCACTGGATTAATAGCTATTACCCTGCTATCGAGCACTTGGATTACAAGGACCGGATCCGTATGAGACCCCCTTTCTTCAGTGACCAGCCGGAGTATCCGCCTATTCTTCAATCCTCTGGAGCTTACCACTCCGTGGAGGAAATCACCAGTCTCCAGCTATACCCTCGTTTGCCCCCCTATATCGCCATCTCACGCCATGCAGCGTTCCGGTCTAGTATCCTTAGCTTAGGAATTATTCATTCCCACTGACTTTGATACTGTGACATTCTAATATCATTCGCCATAAAAGAGCGACCAAGTAATTCTCAGTTGTATATCTGCTATTAATAATAAAATACTGTAAACGATATCTCTTTGTCACCGTGCCGTCTATTGAGTGTCTGCCATAATTAACTGTACTGTCTGGCAAGTAATAATAATATGTAGTAGTGGTTTAATCTATCACAATCTTTAATACAGTCAGGGTTTTGTAACCCCTCAGTTACACTTTGACTGTTAGCTTTTTATTTTAATTTTATTGCGCTTTTGTTTTTAAATTGTCTGTTTATACTATGTTTTTAATTAACTATGTTCTATTTTTATCTTATTTTTATTCTGTATTTTATTTTATTTGTTTTACTAATAACTATTTTATTTCAATTTTTTTAACTGTTTTAACCATGTAGTGTAGCACTTTGGGATCCCAGGGAACAAAAAGTGCATTACAAATCCAATCTATTATTATTATTATTATTATTATTATTATTATTATTATTATTATTATTATTATTATTATTATTATTATTATTATTATTATTATTATTATTATTATTATTATTATTATTATTATTATTATTATTATTTATTATTATTAATATGTCTCTACTACTATGCACTCAACACTGCAGAACCCATGTACTTATTTGTATTATTCTTATGTCTGCACTTTCTTCTACATTGCACTACTTTTATTGTCTTTTTATACCTATTCTTATGTCTGCACTTTATGCATTCCTTTTATTCTGTCAACTGTATGCACATGTTATAGCTATGTCATAGCTACAGCGGTCACCATTTCAATGGGAGTTTCTTACCACCAACTCTCTGAAGACGTAAATAACTTCACTTTAACTACGTCTGGCAATTAGCGCCAACCTTTGTGAATTGGATTGTTTTTGCAATGAGGCTCATTTGCTTTGAAATGGCCACATTTTTCGCCCATATTACCTCATTTAAATACCCGCAAATAGCACAGACACACAGAGACGCAGTGATGATGGCAGCGCAGTTAGCACGGTATTTCACCCTTTGCGAGTGCTTTGTGAATAGCAACGTTTGTTTTGGGGCTATTGGCACAGGCATAGCGTCAGAAAAAGCAGCACAATCACTTTGTGAATTTGCCCCTAGGCGTGTTATCAATACTTGGACAACAATATAAACTGAACGTGTCTGTGCGGACAGCAGATCTACTTTGGTCGTAGTACAGAGTAGCTCAAGTTTCACTTTCACTTCTAGAGTATGTGACGTTGCGGGAGAGAAAGGAGACTCTACACATGACAGGTTACACAACGATGGCAGAGGATTTGGAAATATTTTAGATTAAACCCCCCAGCAGCTCGACTGGAGAGGAGCTGAGGACCAGTCCAGACCAGCAACGGTATGTTTGCACGATGCACTAAATAAGGCTGCAGCTACATTGATCCGTCATTGATCCGTCAATGAAAGGATAGAAAATTGATGGAAGGTATTACTGTCCGTTGTTTTTTTTGTTTTTTTTACATCAATTCTGTCTGTCCAACGAATGGATACTAGTCATTGAAAATGAATTAAAAACAGATTCATAGACAGACAAGACACATTGGATCAATGTAGCCGCATAACGCTAAAGATCAAAGTAAGTGCTCTACAGATATTGAGCGTCATTTTGTAAAAGTGTCACCGGTAGCGCCTGAGTCATGAGTTTATTAGTCGTGGGAAGTCTCATATCACCATGGCAACCCTACCATATACATCTATGAACACAATGATTTTTTAAAGACAGTGCCAATATCCAATAATAGCAAGAAGTCAACATTACACTGTCCTTTAAATATATTAGTGTGTTATGTCTGGTATTTAACATGGGTTAAATTCTCAATTCTCTCTCCCATCCTTCATGTTACTCTCCCCAGGTTGTATGCTGTCTGAGCGGAACTACCTTCAAATTATCTTTAAATACAACTTAATTAATAAACAATAATGTTTTATATATGATTGAGCTTTATGTTATGTATATTGTATTCTATTCAGCAGAGCAGAATGCAGTATTTTACCAGCAGCCAAAATTGGTGTAGATACCAGTTATTTTATACTGCTACGTATCAGTTAGTGTATACAGGTACATATCGTTTGGTGTATACAGGTACATATCAGTTAGTGTATACAAATACATATCAGTTAGTGTATACAAATAGGCCTACATGTCGGTTGATGTATACAGATTAGGGGTGTAACGGTAAACAGAAGCCAGGGTTCGGTACGTACCTCGGTATTGGGGTCACGGTTCGGTACAACAGAAAACAAATATTTATAATAATTATTATTAACACATTAACTGCCACGGAGTTTGATCATCTTATACCATTCTCTGCCAGCACTGTAAGTCTATGGAGATGTTCACCTTCTTTGCAGGGCTATAACTTTTTAAATTGTATTGCTAAATTGACATTACTATGGCCCATTCAACATCGATTATCTATCGTTCAGGATGTAGGAACGTTTTACTTTTTCATTCACACATTCATACGAAAATACCGTCTAGAGTATAAATATGTTTTTATCGTTTTCTGCAGTAATTCCTAGAACGTGAGATATAGGCATAAATGCATATATAGATTATCAAATGCCGTTTGGTTCCGATCCACGCTATATAAAAAATTTCAACTGTACATGGTCCTAAACGTTATGACTGATCATGCGCGGGTGAACGGGGGGGTCATTTATAATTCCGTGATCGTCGTTAAATGCTTCATGTAGTATGGGTGATATATAGATCAGAGCAGTTTGTATGGATAATAATAAACTTTCGCCCGCTCTGAAGTCAGACTCGGTGTGCCCGGCCACGCGCGCTGTTCTCGCACGGACCTCGCGAGTGCCTGCATGTGCGACTGGTGTGTTTGCGCTGTGAGGCATATTCTTCGTATGGCTGCACGTACCGCACCGTGACGGCCGTACCGTAAATTCGCGGGACGAATACACGTACAGTTACACCCCTAATACAGATGCTTATCAGTTGGTGTATACAAGTACATATCAGTTGGTGTATGCAGGTACATATCAGTTAGTGTATACTGGTACATATCAGCAGTGTCTGGGAAACTACTACTATAGTTTACCAAACTACTAGCTGCTTCACAGTGAAGAATTGTTCAACTAAATCATAATTACTCTCAAAAAACGATAGCTTGTCAAACTAGTTACACAGAGGTACAACTGAAGAGACACAGAGTAAAGTGTGGGAGTGTTTTATATAGGGACCAGGGCGGGTAAGACCTCACTTAGCCTGAGGGTGTGTTTTAAAGAGAGGATAGAGATGTCGACATGGAATCAGGAAAATGCTAAATGTCCTGGGAAATATGTAGTTTGTAATTAACTACCTAAACTACATGACCAAAAGTAGGTCATGTAGCATACATACCTTATGCATACTGCACCTTTTGTGCATACTGGATACTACTTCATCAGAGCATATATTTAGCATTTTTAGCATTACATTCTTTATATATACTAGATTTGATTAGCATACTGCACCTTATGTGTATACTGTATACTTACTTTATCAAAGCATATATTTAGCATTTTACCATTTAGCATTTTTAGATTATATATATTAGATTAGATATTAGTTATTAGATTATATATATATTGTAACTATATTTATTGTAGGGAAAATATAACTGAGAGGGCATACATACCATCATCTTGCACCTTGACCTTTTTACACTGCCTAATTGCCCATATGTGCATGTCCGGAGTTAATTATTGTTATATTGTTTACACTACCTATTTCTATTCTATTTTAATTTTTACTTCTCAACTGTACCATAATTCTATGACCTGTATCATGTCTTCTACTACCTGTACCTCCCCTCCCCCCTCCCCCATGCTGCTATGATGTCTGAATTTCCCCAAGGGGATCAATAAAGGAATATCTTATCTTATAGTATCTGAGTTAACTACTGACAAACCTGCATAGGTTTGAATGTAGTCAAACTGCCACCCAACTACAGCAAAATGTAGTCAAACTAGTAATTGAACACTGCACATCAGGATAAAAAAAGCACACTTTGATAATGTGGGCTCAAACCCACTGGGCAGTCGACGATTTGAATAATTAATCTGCGACGTAATGAGTGAGGATGTAAACGTTCACACCCGGCTGAGTGTCTTCATAAATACGACACAGTTTAACTGTGCAAACGCCTACCTTCGATTCCAAAGTACCGTTATTAAACTACTCTGTCTTCAGAAGGGCGGGGGGGGGGGGGGGGGGGCGATATAAAGACGGCGTCTGTGTGTGTGTTAAAGGTTCGTTAATGATATTCAAAACGGACGGTAACTGACCGATATAGACACGTCTAATTTACATTTGAATGTGCAGTTTTTTTTTTTTTATATCCTCTTTAGTCTGTGATGAGCTCTCGATGCGGCGCCGCACGGCCCTGCCGGCGGTATATAACTCATCTCCCACCGTGGAGACCGTCTCCCCCTGGATGCTCAGGAGGAAGTTATCTGTGCTGACAGCTGAACTACAGACGGTATAATAATAACATATCGATCCATCATTTGTTAAAAACTCACTGGAGCTTAAAGGCGGCAAATGGGGGGGGGGGGGGGGGGGCGACGACGGAGCTCAATACGGAGGCCGATGTACAAGCGGTGCAGAAAGATGACGAGTCGTCGCGGAGTTGTACGGTGATGTGTCGCAGGACGTCGCATTGATTTGATTTCCCGTCGTCTGGCGTAGGCAGATCTTTGAACTGCTCCATTCTGCCAGAGAGGGGATGCATTCCTCGTGTTGCTGCACACACACACACACGCACACACACACACACACGCACACGCAGTCACGCACACACAGACGCACACCCGTGAATGTGCTTCGCCAGTCCCCTGCTTTTACGGCTGAGCCGTTGATGGATTATTTTTCACATCTCTTAACATTCAGAGTTAATTTAATTGTTTACACTTTTTATTTCTTTCATATTTTCTATATTCAGATCAAATTGTATTGCCTATATTTATGTCTTTCTACTATTACCCTGCCCATACCCGTACCTCCCCTCTCCCCTCCCCCCATGCTGCTATGACGCCCCGAATTTCCCCCAGAGGGGATCGATAAAGGAATAATCTTATCTCATCTTATCTTAACCCTTTCACTACCACACTACCAAATGGTTAACCTTTTCACTGCGACAATACAGAAGGTTAACCCTTTCACTGTCACAAGGCAAAGGGTTAACCCTTTCACAACCACACTACAGAAGATTAACCCTTTCACTACCACACTACAGACGGTCAACATGGCGTCTGGCTGGTGTGGTGCACATCGACGACGGGTGTCTTGTGTTTCTCACTTTGGCCGGTAATAGAGTAAATCATGAGGTTGAGGGTTTTTCTAAAGCCCTGTCATTGTTCCGTCTCAGCGCTGCTCATTAGAGCGTGACTCCGGAGGGCAGCAGGCTCCCAGGCAGCCTCTTCCATTACCGCCCGCGCGCCGAGCCCACCGCGTGGCCTCCATGCTAAACACCCAGCCGCCCAGAGACGTCCCTCTGCATAAAGAACCAAGACAATTACTACAGCGGACGCGCAGGCTCTTCGTAGAGTTCTGCACAATGCAGATTAATACTCGAATGACTTGTTAGTTAAAAATAACACAGTTGTTAAACTCTTTGTTTGAATTACTTGCGCCGAAACTTGTTTAACCACCAGGAACGCGGTGCCCGGTGCGGTGGGGGAAGCTTCCGTGGGAACTCTTGTCGGAGGGCGGCTACTCTGTGCCTCTCCTGGGATCACTTACACACTTCACGAGAGAAGAGAGGAAAGCGGCAACCTCGCCATATGAAGGCTCATTGACCAAAACCCACTCTCTCTCTCTCTCGCCAGCGATACCCATTTCCCAAAAGCCCTGCTCCCCCCCAAGGACGGCTCTGGCAGAGGAAGCTGCAAACTGGCGGTGAGGAAGGGAAAGGGGGTCGTTTATACGGCAGCTTTTTATCCAAAGTGCTTCACAACTCCATGCCTCACGTTCACACCCTGTTCGCTCATACATTAACACACCGACGGCGGAGGGCGACCGCGCAAGGTGCCGACCTGCTCATCAGGAGCAGTTAGGGGGGTTAAGTGTAGGGTGGACCAAACGTACTCTTTTGCCTGGACATGTCCACTTTCAACGCCCTGTCCGGGGCGTCCAGTGGGGTTTTCTAAATTCGTGAAAATGACAGAAAAATCACAATATGGTCACCCTAGTTAAGTGTCTCAACAGGGTTCCCAGTAGACATTGCAAAATTAAATAAAGGACTTTAAATACTTTTCCACGCACTTTTTTAAATTATCAAGGATGTCACTCAAAGGATACAATTCACTTTTAAATGCTGTTTTTTTAAGCATCTTCTTGGCCTGCTTGCCAGCTAGAGCAAGCTAGAGCATCACACACGAGGAAATTAGGGAAAGCAGTTTGAGCGCACGAGACAGCGACTAGTCAGATTTTTATTAAAACAGAAAAAAAAAATGATTTCTTGATTCAGAACAATTTGATCATGGATGAACAAAACATTCAATGCGAATGGTTGATTTGAATTTCAAGGACTTTTTAAGCACCTTGTTTAACAGAAATTGCTGTTTTCAAGGAATTCCAGGCCTTGATTTTTTTCACAAATCAAGCACTTTAAGCACTTCAAGGACCTTGTGCAAACTCTGTCTCAAGCTCATTTCGACAGATCGCCCCGGGAGTCGAACCGGGAACCTTCAGATTGCCAGGCGACCGCTCCTACCTCCTGAGCCCCCAGAGGAGGAGGAAAGAGAGCCTTCTGGGTTCCAGGGCAACCTATCATATTTACCACCTATCTTGTTTTTACTGTGCAGTGTTAATGGCATCAGGAGGCAGTCATCTGATTTACAAACCAATAGGCTCAGGCCCCACTGGAAATTAACAGATTACCTTGTTCACTGGTCCGATTCACAACTGTGATTACTTCACACTTCTAGCCATTAGACTTTACAACGGTCTTAAACTGTTTGCACGGGGAGAGAGAGAGAGATAGAGTGGGGGGAGAGAGAGAGAGAGAGAGAGAGAGAGAGAGAGAGAGAGAGAGAGAGAGAGAGAGAGAGAGAGTGGAGGGGAGAGAGAGATAGATAGAGTGGGGGGGAGAAAGAGAGAGAGAGAGAGAGGGAGAGAGAGAGAGAGTGGGGGGGAGAGAGAGAGAGTGGGGGGGGAGAGAGATAGATATAGTGCGGGGGAGAGAGAGAGAGAGGGAGGAAATCCCTGGTATGATAATCACATTCCCCGATGCAATGCAATCTGGTGCAGCACACTAGATCAGGCTGAGAGAGAGAGCAGAGGATGAATTGTTGTTGACAAGAGCTAGAGGCATCATTACGGCCGTTTACAGGTGCGTTTCCTGGACAACTCTACAGCAAAGTCACTGAAGAGCCGCCAACGCCGATAACATGAAAGCGTGAGACATTCGAATATTTATACAAAATACAATAATAACAGAACAGATTCGTTGTGAGGCTACAAACTGTATTATGAGAAGAAAATATACAAATACAGTGATATTTATACAAGCCCTATATATTATAAAACGTTTGAGCAGCACAAGGCTTTCTTTGTCCACCTACACAGCGTGGAATAATACAGAATAAACACAAGTTAAAACAGTTAAAATAGCATGTTGTTTTGTTCTTGCTCAGGGCCTCTGAGTGGGTTACACTGCTGCTGTTCCTTTTTAAATATTGTTGAATGTTTTTCAAGCATCTTGAACCGTTCAACCTTCCATAATCATCCACCACACTGGCGACGGTACTGTACCATCTGAGGCTTTACGAAACTACGACCCGTGTGGAATATAGAGTAGAATCAGTTGAAGAGAGTGGAATCAATTGAATACAGTCACTGTTGTGAAGGGCCAGATTAAACCGAATATATATATTTATTGTATATATATATTTAATTGTATTTGTATATTCTCTAATATTCCCTGATATCCCTTGTATATTCCTTGTACAATATGCATTGAATATCCATTCTAGCCTACTGAACATCCCATAATAGTCTCCATTCTACTATTGGTCGAGACCTTGGTGCCAGGCTGCCATACCCCCCAGACCCAGTTCAAACGTACCGCTCAACATGTACGAACAAGTCCTAGTTCCGCGTAGGAATCTGGCTACCGCACCACTAATGGGACTATTTGTTCATAGTGCGTATATATACTGCGCTACTAAAGTAGGACTTCCTTTTCAGTCCAGTTTCTTACCCTCCAATAGAGTGACAGACGTAAAGCCTCCCCGCGACGCCACGTGTGGGAGTAAGGCCAAGTTCGGCCTACCATCGGTATTGAGACATTGTGTATATTAATATTTGAATAGTCATATTTGGCACTATATCGTCGAGTTGGACGTAGTCTATTAAGCTAATAATAGTCTGTTAATATATAGTGCTTCGTGCGGTGAGAATACTACCGTAGTCAGCACCCCATCGTTTCGGGCAGAAAACTGGCTGCTTATCCAGGATGATCGACCCCATGTGAGATTGCACCCGAGGAGCCCCAGAGCCGACGAGCGAGTGGACCTGTATACCGGATTATTCTACCGACGACAGCCCGCCTTCCCAGGCACGGATTATGCTTTGTATACGTTGATTATTCCATGGATAAAGACCCCCGACACTGCCGTGTGTTGGAACCCCCCCCCCCTGGAGAGGACGCAAGGTGAGGAGACGCTCTGCAAGACGAGGTCGCTTCACGTCTCTCCTCCGTGGACCGGAGGACGCCGGCCCACAAAGAGTCCATCTGCTTTCATCTGTGGTCCAAGGATCGCCGGCGCATTGAACGGCACTACAGTGGGTTCACCTGGGATACCCTTGGCCGGATGAGGCAGCCGGACTCTACCCCCCCCCCCTTCCTACTCCTGTCGGCTTACAAGCGACCGGATTAACCCCCCCTAGTGTATCCAGTCTATAATCATTAAAGTATCATTGCTGTTATTCCTTAACTATTCCAGGTCGTATATGTACCACCTGCGCCTTCAGAGATTGGACATTCTCTATTGATATACCGACGAATACTCTTGCCATAAAAGTGCATACTAATTCCCATTCATAAATGTGATTGATTTGATTAAGTGCTTGCTCTACACACCATCGCTGTGTAGAAATAAAGACCTATTTCTAATTCGTACATTTGTGTTGGATCCGTTTCATCTACGTGACAGTGTTCATCATAATATATTTATGCCGAGTACTGGGTGGCCGAATATTAAGTACAAAGGTAGTGGTAGTAAGTATCATATCTAGTAATACAGTCAGGGAATTGTACCCCTCAGTTACAATTGGTCCTTCGAGCCGGATGGTAATCAGTGTAATATTAATATAGTGTTATTAATATTGAAATGGCCTATGATGAACACTCCACGAAACGATCCTCCTAACCAACGCCCGCAGCGCGAACGACGGCTCCCTCAGTACTTAGAGGCTTACGCTGTCAGTCAACAACCTAGTCTTCTACTAACAGTAAACGCGGTAAAACTAGAAAGTAAAAGTATGTCTAACCCCAACGCCCAGACTACCCCGACCATAGAGGCCCCTACGGGTTCTAATGTAACTGACCAAGTTCACGGTGGGGACCAGTGGGAACCAGACATGACTTCACACCCCGCCAGTACTGAAGAAGTAGTCCCCGATGAGTCCCGGGAGGAATACAACGCTACCGAGAGAGAACTCGGCACGGAAGAAGACGGGGAGAGCACCGTGGAGATAGAGCTCCAAGGCTCCGCAAGGAGTACCCCGAGGGAAGGCTCCCCTATACAACCGCCTTCTCCCAGCGAGGCAGAGAGGACCCTACAGCAGGCCTTCCTCATCAGCCTGAACGCCGCTGCTGAACGCGACCGACTGCAGATCCAGCAGCGGAGCGAAGAAGAGCATATACGTCTAGAAATAAGACGCATTCAGAGGGAAGAGAATGTGGCCCGAGACCGAGCAGACAGCCAGCGAGCAGCTGCTGGTGCTCTACGGGACGCAGAGCGCGACAGACAGCAAGCGCAACTAATAGAACAGCTGATCAGACGGACAACACCCTCTCCCTCCGCCAGAGGCTCCAGGAACTCGTCTAGACACACCTCCAGGGCGGCATCCCCTAGCCGAGTAAACAACCCTGAACTTGACCAACAGACGAGGTCTATACCCCCCACAGACCACCTCCCCCCACCGGTCCAAGCGAGACCTAGCAACCGGGAAGGAGCAGCATATCCTGTGGAGAGGCTAAACCAGAGACTACAAGCACTGGATGACCTAACTGAAGACGAAGAGGAAGAGGAGGAGAACCACGCCCGACGACAGCACAGTACTCTACCGGACCAGGAGGTCCGGTACAGCCCAGGCTATACTCCCGCGGAGCTGCGCTACAGACCCCCGACTCTATACACGGGTGAGCACGACGCACGACCCGCACCGAGGAACAGCACCTGGACAAGCGGGCCATGGTACACTGCCGGTACCAGCCCATACCAAGGAGCGGGAGGAGACTCGCCTAGGAGGCCTCTCCCCCAACGCTCGCCGATGTATCCACAGTCAGCGTCATACATTGGCACGCCTATGGTACCCGACTTCACCCAAGAGAACCGGGCCCAGTATACAGAACTCCGCATGTGTCTGGAGACCATGTTGGTGGATGTATTGGATGAACGCCATAAATACGCCATCCTACTGAAGCACTTAAAGGTACCCCGCGCACATAATATAGCGCTCGCCTACGCGACTTCCACCACCCCATACACAGCAGCGCTGGTAGCATTGGACCAGAGGTATGGGCGCATATGGGATTACGTGATCCAGGAGATCCGACACATCGACCGCTTACCCCCAGCAATAGACAATCGAGCACTGGACGACCTGTCCATCAGAGTGCAGTCCCTGGTAGGGATGTTGGGAGCGCAGAGAGAGAAGGGGAGGCATGAACTTTACGCCAACTCAAATGTGGAAAGGATCTTGGAGAAGCTGCCGCCCGCTCGACAGGAGCGTTTTAGGCGGCAGAGAGACCACCGAGACCCGAATGGCCCCGAACCGAACCTCCTCGATCTAGCAGACTTCCTGGCGAGAGAAGTCAGCAGCCTACGGCTAGATACATTCGGACGGAGCACCCCTGGCTCCAGAGAAGGAACCAGACGACTAAATGATGGAAGAAGATCGGTGACTGTGATGCACCAATCGGAGTCAGTACCGAGCAGCAGGAGCCACAGTACCCCCTCCAGAACGGAGAAGTGGAAGATAGTGTGCCCCTACTGTGAGAAAGAACACTGGCTAGCGCAATGTGACTCCTTCCCCAAGCTGAACGCGGAGGAAGCAAGTCAATGGATAAAGTCCAACAAGCGCTGTTTTCGCTGTGCGCGCTCACACATGGCAGCCGAATGCCGCTTAAAGAAAAGGTGCACCAAGTGCGATGGAGCCCACCTGGACATACTTCACGACAGTAACAGACGGCGCCCTTCACCCGCACCATCCAGCAGCAAAGCGAGCGTCATGTACATCGATCCCGCCAGCAGCAGTGGAGCCCGAGTACTCCTAAAAGTAGTGCGTGTGACACTAAGCTACCAGAATAAAGTCCTGGACACTTACGCCGTCCTCGATGACGGGTCAGAGAAGACCCTTCTGCTCGCCTCCGCTGCGGCCCAGCTAGGGCTGCGGGGAAGCGAAACCCAAATGACAATTCGGACAATAAGACGAGATTTGAAGACGATAAAGGGCGAGAATGTCTCATTCTATATCGCAGCAAGCGGCCAGCCTGAGCGACGGTACCAGATTACAGACGCTTTCACCAGCCAAGAAATAGGACTGTCGCGGTACACATACCCCGTCGCCAAGCTGATGGAGAAATATGCACATCTGCGCAAGTTACCGATCCCGCTCATAGACAATGCTATGCCGACCCTGTTGATAGGCTCCGACCATGCAGACCTCATTGTCCCGATAGACCGGGTTCATACCGGACCCCGAGGCTGTCCTGCAGCAGTCGAGACCCGTTTGGGATGGACTCTCCAAGGCCCGCTCGCCAAATCTCTCAACCGAAGTACAGCCACTAGATGTCTCCACTCCCGAGTCACAGAGGGAGAAACCGCACTCCTGCAACACGTAGAGCGGCTATGGACCTTGGAACAAATGCCCTTTAAGAACGGAAAGAAAGACATTCGCTCTAAAGATGACATTTACGCCATTCACCTCCTCGAGACAGGGACCAAGAGAGTCCCGGTCAACGGCGTGTTGAGATACGCCACGCCACTCCTGCGGCGAGAAGGAATGCCTACTTTCCACGCCAAGACAGACGCCACAGAACGGTACCTGCTGAACACGGAGCGGCGCTTAGCCAAGAACCCCGCCCAAGAGAGTGTATACCGCGCTGAGATTGAGAAGCTCATCACAGCGGGACACGTCACAAAGATGGACATTAAAGAGGCTGACCAGACCACTGAATCGTGGTACGTGCCTCACCACAAGGTCCATCACAACGGTAAAGACCGCATAGTATTTAACTGCAGCTACCAGATCGGATCCCAAAATCTGAATAAAGAGTTACTGCCCGGTCCCACACTCGGCCCCTCCCTACTCGGCGTTCTACTCCGCTTCCGCCAGGAAAAGGTGGCCATCAGCGGGGACATTAAAGGAATGTTCCTGCAGGTGAGATTAGTAGAGGAGGACAAGCCCCTGTTACGGTTCCTATGGAGAGAGAAGCCAGGAGATGAGCACCCAGCCATCTACCAATGGGAAGTCCTCCCCTTCGGAACGACGTGCAGCTCCTGCTGTGCTACCTTTGCACTACAGAAACATGTAGCAGAGGACCCAGCAGCGGACGAAGAGGTCCGACACAGCGTAAAGAACAGCTTCTACGTAGACAACTGTCTACAAAGCCTTTCAACCCAGGAAGAAGCCGAGGCTCTCCTGATTAAACTCCGCGCCTCATTGATCAAAGGCGGCTTTGATCTCAGGCAGTGGGCCAGCAGCGATCCGCAAGTACTGCGCAGCCTCTCCTCCGAGGACAAGGCAGCCAGCAGCGAGACCTGGATGGCTACAATCCCGGGAGAAGCCCAGGAGATGACCCTGGGATTGGTGTGGCGATTCAAAACAGATTCGCTTCACTACAGACACAAGCCCCTGACTACGGAGCAGGGAAGGCCGGCGGCGGCGCCGACCACCAGACGGAGTGTGTACACAACACTCGCCCGACAATATGACCCGCTAGGATGTATTCTACCGTACACCACCAGGGCAAAAATGATTGTACGAGCATTGTGGGACAAGGACCAGGGCTGGGACGACCCCATTCCCGCACACCTTGCATCCACCTGGAGAGAGTGGGAGATGGAGCTCCACTCACTCCCAGGCGTTAATATGCGCCGAAGCTACTTCCCACCCACGGTGAGGCCAGAGACATGTAAAATGGACTTACACGTCTTCAGTGACGCCTCAGAGGTCGCATACGGATCAGTAGCCTACTTGCGGGCCCAAGAAAAGGGGAGAGAGATCTACACAGCATTTGTCCTCGCCCGCTCGAGAATAGCCCCACGCAAGCAACAATCTATCCCACGTCTAGAGCTCTGCGCAGCCCTAGCCGGAGCGCACCTAGCCACGCTCATCCAACGTGAGCTCACCATACCGGTGTCTAGAACAATCCTGTGGTCAGATTCCACGACAGTACTCGCCTGGATCCAATCGGACTCATGCAAGTACAAAGTCTTCGTGGGAGTCAGAGTCACCGAGATTCAAGACTTAACCGAAGAGTTAACCGGAGAAACAGAGTGGCGCTACGTTGATACAAAACAGAACCCAGCTGACGTCATCACCCGGGGGATGCCCCTGGATGACCTCACCCGTCGCAATGTCTACAGTGACGGCCCAGCATTCCTAAAGCTCCCGGAAGGAGAGTGGCCCACGCCTATCCCGAGGGAAGCCAGTCAGGAGGAGGCTGAGAATAAGAAGTCTGTGTTCTGTGGATTGAGCACCGTAGCCTCCACCGACCCTAACATAGACGATTGCACGTCCATAGAGAGTGCACAACAAAGGACATTCCTGCGGCACCACCCGGAGTGTAAGTCCCCCGCTGAAATGTCAGCAGCTAACTACGAGGAAGCAGAATTGCTTCTACTGCAGCGAGCCCAGAGAGACTCGTTCCCCGATGAATTGGCCTGTCTACAGGGAGGAAAGCCCGTCCCATCCGACAGCAGATTAATTCATCTGGCCCCCGAGAGCGACGCTCATACCCTCAACAGAGTGGGTGGTCGCCTACGCAGAGCCCCCAATCTACCGGATGACATTAAATACCCGATCGTATTGAACAGCCGACACAAGGTCACAGAGCTGATTATAAAGAAATATGATGAGGATGTACATCACGCAGGAGCAGAAAGAGTCTTCGCGGAAATCAGACGTCGTTACTGGATCCTACAAGGAAGAGAGGCGGTACGACGCTTCCAGCGAACATGTCTAGACTGCCGCAAGTGGCGCGCGCAGCCCAGCATACCAAGGATGGCTGACCTTCCTCCATGTCGCCTCCGAATCGGTGACAAGCCATTCCACTCAACGGGTATGGACTGCTTTGGCCCGCTGCACATAAAGAAAGGAAGAGGAACCGAGAAGCGGTGGGGTATTGTATTCAAATGCATGACCACCAGAGCGATACACATCGAGCTTCTCCCGACCATGAGCACAGACTCATTCCTTATGGCCTTCCGTAGATTCACATCACGGAAAGGAAGACCGTCTACCCTATTGTCCGATCATGGGACAAACTTCAAAGGCGGCGAAAGAGAGCTGAGAGAGAGCTTCCAAGCTATGGGCCCAGAACTTAAGACCCACCTCGCTCCAGCACAGGTTGATTTCCAATTCAACCCCCCAAACGCACCCCACTTCGGTGGCACTTGGGAACGAGAAGTGCGCTCCATAAAGACAGCCCTGTACGCAGTACTTGGGGCCCAGACTGTGGCGGAAGAAGTCCTAATGACAGTCCTCACGGAGATTGAGGGAGTACTTATCTCGAAGCCCCTCGGATATGTCTCCAGTGATGTGGCGGATATCGACCCAGTTACCCCCAACACACTCCTGATGGGGCGGCTAGATCCGGCATTACCCCAGACAATGTACCGGCCTGAAGAAGCGAACGGCCGACGAATGTGGAGGTACAGCCAAGTATTAGCCGACAAGTTTTGGAGCAGTTTCCTACTGCACTACCTACCGTCTCTACAGACCCGCCAGAAGTGGGTAAAGGAGAGAGACAATTTGACAGAAGGAACAGTCGTCATGATTATTGATCAATCACTGCCCAGAGCTATGTGGCCGGCCGGCCGTGTAAGCAAAGTGATCACCGGTGCCGACGGCAAGGTCCGAGCAGCTGAAGTGCTTGTCCAGGGTCGCACTTACACCCGTCCCGTGGCGAGGCTCATAGAACTGCCCCGACTCCCAGACACAATCGATGATGACCATGACCCTATAACCCTATGACTTTGTGAAGTTGACTGACCCCTACAGCAAACCCTTATGTGTAAATAGACAACGCGATTAATCTGTCTCTGCTTAACTGATTAGGTCTGGGACCAATCAGGGGGTGGCTGTTGTGAAGGGCCAGATTAAACCGAATATATATATTTATTGTATATATATATTTAATTGTATTTGTATATTCTCTAATATTCCCTGATATCCCTTGTATATTCCTTGTACAATATGCATTGAATATCCATTCTAGCCTACTGAACATCCCATAATAGTCTCCATTCTACTATTGGTCGAGACCTTGGTGCCAGGCTGCCATACCCCCCAGACCCAGTTCAAACGTACCGCTCAACATGTACGAACAAGTCCTAGTTCCGCGTAGGAATCTGGCTACCGCACCACTAATGGGACTATTTGTTCATAGTGCGTATATATACTGCGCTACTAAAGTAGGACTTCCTTTTCAGTCCAGTTTCTTACCCTCCAATAGAGTGACAGACGTAAAGCCTCCCCGCGACGCCACGTGTGGGAGTAAGGCCAAGTTCGGCCTACCATCGGTATTGAGACATCGTGTATATTAATATTTGAATAGTCATATTTGGCACTATATCGTCGAGTTGGACGTAGTCTATTAAGCTAATAATAGTCTGTTAATATATAGTGCTTCGTGCGGTGAGAATACTACCGTAGTCAGCACCCCATCGTTTCGGGCAGAAAACTGGCTGCTTATCCAGGATGATCGACCCCATGTGAGATTGCACCCGAGGAGCCCCAGAGCCGACGAGCGAGTGGACCTGTATACCGGATTATTCTACCGACGACAGCCCGCCTTCCCAGGCACGGATTATGCTTTGTATACGTTGATTATTCCATGGATAAAGACCCCCGACACTGCCGTGTGTTGGAACCCCCCCCCCCCCTGGAGAGGACGCAAGGTGAGGAGACGCTCTGCAAGACGAGGTCGCTTCACGTCTCTCCTCCGTGGACCGGAGGACGCCGGCCCACAAAGAGTCCATCTGCTTTCATCTGTGGTCCAAGGATCGCCGGCGCATTGAACGGCACTACAGTGGGTTCACCTGGGATACCCTTGGCCGGATGAGGCAGCCGGACTCTACCCCCCCCCCCCCTTCCTACTCCTGTCGGCTTACAAGCGACCGGATTAACCCCCCCTAGTGTATCCAGTCTATAATCATTAAAGTATCATTGCTGTTATTCCTTAACTATTCCAGGTCGTATATGTACCACCTGCGCCTTCAGAGATTGGACATTCTCTATTGATATACCGACGAATACTCTTGCCATAAAAGTGCATACTAATTCCCATTCATAAATGTGATTGATTTGATTAAGTGCTTGCTCTACACACCATCGCTGTGTAGAAATAAAGACCTATTTCTAATTCGTACATTTGTGTTGGATCCGTTTCATCTACGTGACAGTGTTCATCATAATATATTTATGCCGAGTACTGGGTGGCCGAATATTAAGTACAAAGGTAGTGGTAGTAAGTATCATATCTAGTAATACAGTCAGGGAATTGTACCCCTCAG
Organism: Notolepis coatsorum; assembly: GCF_963971535.1. Classification (NCBI taxonomy): domain Eukaryota; kingdom Metazoa; phylum Chordata; class Actinopteri; order Aulopiformes; family Paralepididae; genus Notolepis; species Notolepis coatsorum. Next base: position 166,778,949 of record NC_140167.1, read on the forward strand.
TTACAGTCACCCTTTAGAGGTTCATTTCGTGGGTCGACGTTTGAATCTTAGAATGTCTCTTCACTCTGAGCTGAACTACCTGCAAAGAATCTTTAAATACAACTTCATTAATAAACAATAATGTTTATATATGATTTAGCTTTAGGTTATAATATTGTATCCTATTCAGCAGAGCACAGTAGAATGCAGTATTTTACCAGCAGCTGAAATAGGTGGATACCTGTCGATTAGGGATGCCCTGATCGATCGGCCAGCGATCGGTATCGGCCGATATTCAGTATAAATATGAGATCGGTGAATTCCGATAATGCTTTATTTTCGCCGATCGTGAAAACCGGTCGAAAAACATGATCCAATTCTTAGCGGAGATCTCACTTGCTGACTTCTGTCTCAGACACACAGGAGCAGCAAACTGCCACTCCTCCCCCTCCTGCCCCTCCCTTACCCGTGTAAACAAGCTCCGGCAATAGTCTGCTCTAGTGCATGCAACCTCTGTGAGCTAACGTTAGCTACCTAGCTATCGTTACTGTTTAAACAAAATTACCCAGTCAACTATACATGAGGCATTGTCTAACGGTATCTAGCCGGCTAGCTACTGTTGCTCCTGATATCAACAAATGCTCCAGCAATAGTCTAGTAGTGCATGATACCTCCGTTAGCTCACGTTAGCTCACGTTAGCTCACTGTTCAAAACTAAATGTCCCATTAAACTAAATAGTTCAATGAGGCGTTGTCTTAACGTTATCTAGCCGGCTAGCAGTAGCTACAGATAGCTCCTGATATCAATGTCTTATAACATTGATTCGATGCGTATTTGAGCCCCGGCTTGCATCGCAGTCACGAAAGGGGCTAGCTGAGGGAGTAGGGTATATCTGCAGAGCCGCAGACCCTGCTGAGGGCATGCTGAATGTGATTTGACCAAAGCAGAGTATACACACAGACAGTGGAGATAGCAAGCATTTTGACTTGTTGCGTGGTGGCGATGTCTCGCAGATAATACAACTACAAGTATAATTATATAATATATATATTTTATTAATAAAAAATAAAAATAAAATTATATATATATATAATTTTTTTTATAAAACCAAAAACGATCGGTATCGGATCGGTATCGGCCGATATGGCTCAAGACGATCGGTGATCGGTGGCAAAAAACGTGATCGGGGCATCCCTACTGTCGATTGGTTGTTTTATACTGCTACGTATCAGTTAGTGTATACAAGTTGGTGCATATAAGTACATATCAGTTGGTGTATACAAGTACATATCAGTTAGTGTACAGTATACAAGTACATATCAGTTAGTGTATACAAGTACATATCAGTTAGTGTATACAAGTACATATCAGTTAGTGTATACAGGTACATATCAGTTGGGGAAACAACTCTAAGAACTGTAGTTTACCAAACTACTCAAGTTTCTTTAATAGTTGTCATACAGAAGTACAGAATACTTTTATACAAAATGCTTCTTACTGTTACGCTCCAGAGACTGTGCAAGACAAGATAAGTATGAAATAAAATAACATAGTATAGCATGTAAATTAGAAGTACAAAAAATGAGGTCACAGTGTTCAGTATAGACATATGTACAATGTTCGATGCAGAGTAGACGTAACTGAGTTACCATATAATATACAATACTGTGTAGTGTACTAATATACAATACTATATAGTGCAAGGCAGAAATAGGATGAGGTGCAATTTAGGTACAATTTACAGTAGGTGTACGAGTTGTAGTGCAAATCCTTTATCAATAAATATAAAGTGTGTTTGTGTGATCTAAAGTGTGGAGAGTGGGTGCTGCAGTGTGGTGTTTGTTTAAGTGAGTGTGTGCGTGTGGGTGTGTGTGCTGTGTGCATTTGATGGTTGTTGTATAGTGTTTATTGTTCGTTTAGCAGCCTGATCATGGCCTGGGATAGAAGCTTCTTCTGAGTCTTTCTGTGCTCGCCTTAAGACTCCGGTATCGCTTGCCTGACCGCAGCAGTTCAAAGAGGCAGTTGTTCGGGTGGCTCGAGTCCTTAATAATTCTCTTAGCCTTCCCCTTGCACCGCTTGTTGTAAATGTTCTGGAGGGTGGGAAGCCCCCCTCCAATTGTGCGTTCGGCTGAACGTGTCACTCTTTGTAGTCTGCTACGGTCTTGTGCAGTGCTATTCCAAAACCAGGAGGTGATGTTGCCAGTCAGGATGCTCTCTATTGTACATGAGTAGAAGTTCCTAAGGATCTTCTGACTGACTTGGAACTTCCTTAGGCGCCTGAGGAAGTAGAGGCGTTGTCGTGCCTTCTTCACAACACTGTCAATGTGTGTGGTCCATGTCAAATCCTCGGATATGTGGGCTCCGAGGTACTTGAAACTGTTCACTCTCTCAACCGGTGCCCCGTCGATGCTGAGGGGGCTGTAGTCCTTGACCCCCGACCTCCTGAAGTCCACAATCATCTCTTTTGTTTTGCTGACGTTCAGGGAGAGGCAGTTCTCCTGACACCACTGTGACAGGTTCTCTACCTCTTCCAGATAGGCCCTTTCGTCGTTGGCAGAGATCAGGCCCACCACTACTGTGTCATCAGCAAATTTGATGATGGTGTTGTTGTTCCGCTGTGCTATGCAGTCATGTGTGTACAGGGAGTAGAGGAGGGGGCTCAGAACACAGCCCTGGGGGGCCCCTATGTTGAGCGTGATGGATGAGGAGGTGCAGTTGCCTGCTCTTACCACCTGGGGTCTGCCCGTCAGGAAGTCCAAGACCCACTGGCAGAGGTCATAGTTCAAGCCCAGGTCCCTGAGCTTGGCTATGAGTTTGGAGGGGACTATGGTATTGAATGCTGAGCTGTAGTCGATGAACAGCATTCTCACATAGTTCCCCTGCCTCTTGTCCAGGTGTGATGCTGCTGTGTGCAGCACATGGGCTATGGCGTCCTCCGTGGACCTGTTGGGGCGATATGCAAATTGCAGAGGGTCCAGGTTGATGGGGAGGGAGGAACAGATGTAGCCCTTCACTAGCTTCTCAAAGCACTTCATGGCTATGGAGGTGAGGGCTACAGGGCGGTAGTCGTTGAGGCAAGCGGGCGTAGATTTTTTGGGTACAGGGATGATGGTGGACTTCTTCAGACAGGTGGGGATGACAGCCTGTTCCAAGGACAGGTTGAAGATGTCAGTGAATACCGGGGCCAGTTGGTCGGCACAGACTTTTAGGACGTGGCCGGGGATGCCGTCCGGTCCTGCTGCCTTCCTGATATTCACTTTTTTAAAGATCCGTCTCACCTCATGCTCTGTTACCCTGAACACTGAGTCTCCATCAGCAGACCCCCCCCCCCCCCCCATTGCCGTGGTTTGTAGGCTGGTGTTTTTATTCACAGCCTCAAACCTCGCATAGAAGGAATTGAGATCATTTGCTAAGGAGATGTCATTATTCAGTTTGAGGGAGGTGCCTTTGTAATCTGTCATTTGTCTGAGGCCCTGCCACATGCCTCTAGAGTCAGCCTGTTCGAACTGAAGTTCAACTTTATCCCTGTAACGCCGTTTTGCCTCTTTTACTGCTCTCCTGACGTTGTATCTTGCCATCTTGTGTTCTTCCATGTTGCCTGTCTCCAGCCCGGTGTTGTATGCTGATGTGCGCACTTTCAGAGCCTCACGGACGGATTTGTCTACCCAGGGCTTTTGATTTGGGTACATTTTAATTGTGGTGGAGGGGATTGTTTCTTCTACCAGAGTACAGACATAGTCAAGCACCGTTTCAGTGTATTCGTTAATATTGGCTGTGTTATCACGGAATACACTCCAGTATTAGCTGATTCACAATGAAAAGTAGTTAAACTAAATATCAGAACAAGAAATTGAGTTTGTCTAACTAGTTACACAGAGCTACAACTGAAGAGACACATAGCAAAGGGTGAGAGTGTTTGATTTAGAGACCAGGGCGGTAAGACCTCACTTTGGCAAAAAACCTGTATAGAATATAGAGTAGAATCAGTTGAATGTGTTTTTTTTAGAGGTCTGTGTCAGGCTCCTCTTCTGTCAGACATTCCGTGGGGTCAAGGTTCGAATATCCAGAATGTGTCTTCACTCTGGTGCCAGACGGCACTGTGTTTACTTCTCTGCTGCTGCTCTGCAAACACCAACACACTCCCAGGACTAAAGCCTGTCTCTGGCCAGGGGCTTCCTCCACGCTGCCCTCATCTTCCTCCTCCACACGGCACCATACAGCCACTGCCCTCATCTTCCTCTTCCTCCACATGGTCCACACATCTCCATACAGACGCTGCCCTCTACCTCGTCTTCCTCCCCCTGGTCCATATATCTCCATACAGGCGCTGCCCTCTACCTCATCTTCCTCCACCTCCTCCACACGTCTCCATACAGACGCTGCCCTCATCTTCCTCTTCCTCCACCTGGTCCACACGTCTCCATACAGACGCTGCCCTCTACCTCATCTTCCTCCACTTGCTCCACACATCTCCATACAGACGCTGCCCTCTACCTCATCTTCCTCCACCTCCCCCACACGTCTCCATGCAGACGCTGTCCTCTACCTCATCTTCCTCCACCTCCTCCACACGTCTCCATACAGACGCTGCCCTCTACCTCATCTTCCTCCTCCTGGTCCATACGTCTCCATACAGACGCTGCCCTCAGTACCTCTACCTCATCCCGCTCAGCTGCTATCCTGACTCGAAGACTCTTAAACTCTCAAGTTTTTTTTAATAAAATTTTCCATAGGGGACATTAACCCAAAGGCCAAAACAATCCTGTTTAATTTCACTAGATGAAAACAGCTGTTTCGCCTTCTGTAGCTGTCAGGGACAGTCTGTCAAGCCAGACTAAAGAGTGTTGTGTGGTGCTAGAAAATTATGGTTAGGTTTAAAAAATTCAATTAAATTTTAAAATAATAATAATAATAATAATAATATATATATATATATATATATATATATATATATATATATATATATATATATATATATATATATATATATATATATATATATATATATATATATTAAAAAAGTGGAATTACTGTATTTCTGCTTGTGTGATGAAGGCCAATCACACATATTTTGTGCAATGCATTGTTTTCAATTAACAGTTTAAATTGGACACTAATTGAACATATCTGATTGACAAAAAGAAAGAAAGAGGAACTTGACCAGTGGCTGCGACTAACTTTTCCACCAGTGGCGTACCTAGTCATGGGCAACACGGGCAGCCGCCCAGGGCACCGGCATGAGGAGGCACATTTATTTATTTATTTGATTGGTGACATTTGCCAGATTGGTTTTCTATCGTTCATTGCACAGGTAAATTAGCCTAAGATGATGTAAGATGGAGATAGATACAGTAAGATGAAGATAGATACAGTAAGATGAAGATATAGATACAGTAAGATGAAGATAGATATAGTAATATGAAGATAGATACAGTAAGATGAAGATATATATAGTAAGATGAAGATAGATACAGTAAGATGAAGATAGATACAGTAAGATGAAGATAGATACAGTAAGATGAAGATATATACAGTAAGATGAAGATATAGATACAGTAAGATGAAGATATAGATACAGTAAGATGAAGGTATAGATACAGTAATATGAAGGTATAGATACAGTAAGATGAATGTATAGATACAGTAAGATGATGATATAGATACAGTAAGATGAAGATAGATACAGTAAGATGAAGATAGATACAGTAAGATGAAGATATAGATACAGTAATATGAAGGTATAGATACAGTAAGATGAATGTACTGTATACAGGGCACTAAATTAACTTTTGACTCACCGGCCAGTGGCGGGTAGATGGGAAGAATCTACCCGCCAAGCATATTTCTTACCTGCCCAATTTTTTTTGATTAAAAAAAATATATATATATATATTTTATATAATTTTTTTTAATAAAATATATATTATATAATCATACTTGTAGTTGTATTATCTGCGAGACATCGCCACCACGCAACAAGTCAAAATGCTCGCTATCTGCAAACAGCTCCACTGTCTGTGTGTATACTCGAGTAGCCTCCAGCTCCAGCAAGGATTCTCCGGCGCTGCAGCTGGACCCTATACTCTAGATTCAGCATGCAAGGATTCTCCGGCGCTGCAGTTGGACCCTATTGGTATAACGTTACGGTTCTTTGGTCAAATCACATTCAGCAAGCCCTCAGCTAGAATACGCATTGAATCAATGTTATAAGACATTGATATCAGGAGCTATCTGTAGCTACTGCTAGCCTGCTAGATAACGTTAAGACAATTTAGTTTACTGGGACATATAGATCTAACGTGAGCTAGCTAACGTGAGCTAGCTAACATGAGCTAGCTAACGAGGGAACGGAGGTATTATGCACTCGAGTCGACTATTGCTGGAGCATTTGTTGATATCAGCAGCTATCAGTAGCTAGCCAGCTAGATACCGTTAGACAATGCCTTGTCATGTATTAAACTAAAAGTGAATAGTTGACTGGGTCATTGTTTAAACAGTAACGGTAGCTCATGGAGGTCCGCTCGAGACTAGAGCAGACTGCCTCTGTGTTGATACGAGCAGAAGCCAATAGTATCCCGCTGCAGGGCTGGGCGGATATGACTTGTTGCCACGTTTTTTTTCAAAATAAGAGTATCATACGAACCGAATGTTGCTAACTGCCGGAGCCATCGATATTATGACTGGAGCTGCGCTTGGGGCGGAAATGAGACCCGCACAGGATTTTCAAAATAAGAGTATCGTTATGAACTACACGCCACACGGCGGGCAGACCTCTCAGACGTAAAAACTGACCGTCAATGGCGGGTGGCGGGCTCTAATTTCGCCCCCTGAATGTATAGATACAGTAAGATGAAGATATAGATACAGTAAGATGAAGATAGATACAGTAAGGTGAAGATAGATACAGTAAGATGAAAATATATACAGTAATATGAAGGTATAGATACAGTAAGAGGAATATAGATACAGTAAGATGAAGATAGATACAGTAATATGAAGGTATAGATACAGTAAGATGAATGTATAGATACAGTAAGATGAAGATATATACAGTAAGATGAAGATAGATACAGTAAGATGAAGATAGATACAGTAAGATGAAGATATAGATACAGTAATATGAAGGTATAGATACAGTAAGATTAATGTATAGATACAGTAAGATGAAGATGTAGATACAGTAAGATGAAGATAGATACAGTAATATGAAGGTATATATACAGTAAGATGAAGATAGATGCAGTAAGATGAATATGTATATACAGTAAGATGAAGATATAGATACAGTAATATGAAGGTATAGATACAGTAAGATGAATGTATAGATATAGTAAGATGAAGATATAGATACAGTAAGATGAAGATATATACAGTAAGATGAAGATAGATACAGTAAGATGAAAATATATACAGTAATATGAAGGTATAGATACAGTAAGATGAATATAAATACAGTAAGATGAAGATAGTTACAGTAATATGAAGGTATATATACAATAAGATGAAGATAGATACAGTAAGATGAAGATATATACAGTAAGATGAAGATAAATACAGTAAAATGAAGATATATACAGTAATATGAAGGTATAGATACAGTAAGATTAATGTATAGATACAGTAAGATGAAGATGTAGATACAGTAAGATGAAGATGTAGATACAGTAAGATGAAGATAGATACAGTAAGATGAAGATAGATACAGTAAGATGAAGATATAGATACAGTACGATGAAGATATCGATACAGTAAGATGAAGATAGATACAGTAATATGAAGACACAGATACAGTCAGAGGAATATTTAGATACAGTAAGATGAAGATAGATTCAGTAAGATGGAGATACAGTAAGATGAAGATATATACAGTAAGATGAGGATATAGATACAGTAAGATGAAGATATATATATATACAGTAAGATGAAGATATAGATACAGTAAGATGAAGATATAGATACAGTAATATGAAGATATATACAGTACGATGAAGGTATATATACAGTAAGATGAAGATAGATACAGTAAGATGAAGATATAGATACAGTAAGATGCAGATATAGATACAGTAAGATGAAGATATAAATACAGTAATATGAAGATATATACAGTAAGATGAAGGTATAAATACAGTAAGATGAATATACAGTAAGATGAAGATATAGATACAGTAAGATGAAGATAGATACAGTAAGATGAATATATATATACAGTAAGATGAAGATATATACAGTAAGAGGAAGATATATACAGTAATATGAAGATATATACAGTAAGATGAAGATATATATACAGTAATATGAAGATATATACAGTAAGATGAAGGTACAGATACAGTAAGATTAAGATATATACAGTAAGATTAAGATATAGATACAGTAAGATGAAGATATATACAGTAATATGAAGGTATATATGCAGTAAGATGAATATAGATACAGTAAGATGAAGATATATACAGTAATATGAAGGTATAGATACAGTAAGATGAATGTATAGATACAGTAAGATGAATGTATAGATACAGTAAGATGAAGATATATACAGTAAGGTGAAGATATATACAGTCAGATGAAAATATATACAGTAATATGAAGGTATAGATACAGTAAGAGGAATATAGATACAGTAAGATGAAGATAGATACAGTAATATGAAGGTATAGATACAATAAGATGAATGTATAGATACAGTAAGATGAAGATATATACAGTAAGATGAAGATATATACAGTAAGATGAAGATATATACAGTAAGATGAAGATATAGATACAGTAATATGAAGGTATAGATACAGTAATATTAATGTATATATACAGTAAGATGAAGATGTAGATACAGTAAGATGAAGATATATACAGTAATATGAAGGTATAGATACAGTAAGATGAAGATATATGCAGTAAGATGAATATATATACAGTAAGATGAAGATATAGATACAGTAATATGAAGGTATAGATACAGTAAGATGAATGTATAGATATAGTAAGATGAAGATATAGATACAGTAAGATGAAGATATATACAGTAAGATGAAGATAGATACAGTAAGATGAAAATATATACAGTAATATGAAGGTATAGATACAGTAAGATGAATATAAATACAGTAAGATGAAGATAGTTACAGTAATATGAAGGTATATATACAATAAGATGAAGATAGATACAGTAAGATGAAGATATAAACAGTAAGATGAAGATAAATACAGTAAAATGAAGATGTATACAGTAATATGAAGGTATAGATACAGTAATATTAATGTATAGATACAGTAAGATGAAGATGTAGATACAGTAAGATGAAGATGTAGATACAGTAAGATGAAGATAGATACAGTAAGATGAAGATAGATACAGTAAGATGAAGATATAGATACAGTACGATGAAGATATCGATACAGTAAGATGAAGATAGATACAGTAATATGAAGACACAGATACAGTCAGAGGAATATATAGATACAGTAAGATGGAGATACAGTAAGATGAAGATATATACAGTAAGATGAAGATATAGATACAGTAAGATGAAGATATATATATATATATATATATATATATATATATATATATATATATATATATATATATATATATATATAGTAAGATGAAGATATAGATACAGTAAGATGAAGATATAGATACAGTAATATGAAGATATATACAGTAAGATGAAGGTATATATACAGTAAGATGAAGATAGATACAGTAAGATGAAGATATAAATACAGTAATATGAAGATATATACAGTAAGATGAAGGTATATATACAGTAAGATGAATATACAGTAATATGAAGATATAGATACAGTAAGATGAAGATAGATACAGTAAGATGAAGATATAGATACAGTAAGATGAAGATATATACAGTAAGAGGAAGATATATACAGTAATATGAAGATATATACAGTAAGATGAAGATATATATACAGTAATATGAAGATATATACAGTAAGATGAAGGTACAGATACAGTAATATTAAGATATATACAGTAAGATGAAGATATAGATACAGTAAGATGAAGATATATACAGTAATATGAAGGTATATATGCAGTAAGATGAATATAGATACAGTAAGATGAAGATATATACAGTAATATGAAGGTATAGATACAGTAAGATGAATGTATAGATACAGTAAGATGAATGTATAGATACAGTAAGATGAAGATAGATACAGTAAGGTGAAGATAGATACAGTAAGATGAAAATATATACAGTAATATGAAGGTATAGATACAGTAAGAGGAATATAGATACAGTAAGATGAAGATAGATACAGTAATATGAAGGTATAGATACAGTAAGATGAATGTATAGATACAGTAAGATGAAGATATATACAGTAAGATGAAGATATATACAGTAAGATGAAGATAGATACAGTAAGATGAAGATATAGATACAGTAATATGAAGGTATATATACAGTAATATTAATGTATAGATACAGTAAGATGAAGATGTAGATACAGTAAGATGAAGATATATACAGTAATATGAAGGTATAGATACAGTAAGATGAAGATAGATGCAGTAAGATGCATATGAATACAGTAAGATGAAGATATAGATACAGTAATATGAAGGTATAGATACAGTAAGATGAATGTATAGATATAGTAAGATGAAGATATAGATACAGTAAGATGAAGATATATACAGTAAGATGAAGATAGATACAGTAAGATGAAAATATATACAGTAATATGAAGGTATAGATACAGTAAGATGAATATAAATACAGTAAGATGAAGATAGTTACAGTAATATGAAGGTATATATACAATAATATGAAGATAGATACAGTAAGATGAAGATATATACAGTAAGATGAAGATAAATACAGTAAAATGAAGATATATACAGTAATATGAAGGTATAGATACAGTAAGATTAATGTATAGATACAGTAAGATGAAGATGTAGATACAGTAAGATGAAGATGTAGATACAGTAAGATGAAGATAGATACAGTAAGATGAAGATAGATACAGTAAGATGAAGATATAGATACAGTACGATGAAGATATCGATACAGTAAGATGAAGATAGATACAGTAATATGAAGACACAGATACAGTCAGAGGAATATATAGATACAGTAAGATGAAGATAGATACAGTAAGATGGAGATACAGTAAGATGAAGATATATACAGTAAGATGAAGATATAGATACAGTAAGATGAAGATATATATATACAGTAAGATGAAGATATAGATACAGTAAGATGAATATATAGATACAGTAATATGAAGATATATACAGTAAGATGAATGTATATATACAGTAAGATGAAGATAGATACAGTAAGATGAAGATATAGATACAGTAAGATGCAGATATAGATACAGTAAGATGAAGATATATACAGTAAGATGAGGATATAGATACAGTAAGATGAAGATATATATATATATATATATATATATATATATATACAGTAAGATGAAGATATAGATACAGTAAGATGAAGATATAGATACAGTAATATGAAGATATATACAGTAAGATGAAGGTATATATACAGTAATATGAAGATAGATACAGTAAGATGAAGATATAGATACAGTAAGATGCAGATATAGATACAGTAAGATGAAGATATAAATACAGTAATATGAAGATATATACAGTAAGATGAAGGTATATATACAGTAAGATGAATATATATATATATATATATACAGTAAGATGAATATACAGTAAGATGAAGATATAGATACAGTAAGATGAAGATATATACAGTAAGATGAATATATAGATACAGTAAGATGAAGATATATACAGTAAGAGGAAGATATATACAGTAATATGAAGATATATACAGTAAGATGAAGATATATATACAGTAATATGAAGATATATACAGTAAGATGAAGGTACAGATACAGTAAGATTAAGATATATACAGTAAGATGAAGATATAGATACAGTAAGATGAATATATATACAGTAATATGAAGGTATATATGCAGTAAGATGAATATAGATACAGTAAGATGAAGATATATACAGTAATATGAAGGTATAGATACAGTAAGATGAATGTATAGATACAGTAAGATGAATGTATAGATACAGTAAGATGAAGATATATACAGTAAGGTGAAGATATATACAGTAAGATGAAAATATATACAGTAATATGAAGGTATAGATACAGTAAGAGGAATATAGATACAGTAATATGAAGGTATAGATACAGTAAGATGAATGTATAGATACAGTAAGATGAAGATATATACAGTAAGATGAAGATATATACAGTAAGATGAAGATAGATACAGTAAGATGAAGATATAGATACAGTAATATGAAGGTATAGATACAGTAATATTAATGTATAGATACAGTAAGATGAAGATGTAGATACAGTAAGATGAAGATAGATACAGTAATATGAAGGTATAGATACAGTAAGATGAAGATAGATGCAGTAAGATGAATATATATACAGTAAGATGAAGATATATATAAAGTAATATGAAGGTATAGATACAGTAAGATGAATGTATAGATATAGTAAGATGAAGATATAGATACAGTAAGATGAAGATATATACAGTAAGATGAAGATAGATACAGTAAGATGAAAATATATACAGTAATATGAAGGTATAGATACAGTAAGATTAATATAAATACAGTAAGATGAAGATAGTTACAGTAATATGAAGGTATATATACAATAAGATGAAGATAGATACAGTAAGATGAAGATATATACAGTAAGATGAAGATAAATACAGTAAAATGAAGATATATACAGTAATATGAAGGTATAGATACAGTAAGATTAATGTATAGATACAGTAAGATGAAGATGTAGATACAGTAAGATGAAGATGTAGATACAGTAAGATGAAGATAGATACAGTAAGATGAAGATATACAGTAAGATGAAGATATAGATACAGTACGATGAAGATATCGATACAGTAAGATGAAGATAAATACAGTAATATGAAGACACAGATACAGTCAGAGGAATATATAGATACAGTAAGATGAAGATAGATACAGTAAGATGGAGATACAGTAAGATGAAGATATATACAGTAAGATGAAGATATAGATACAGTAAGATGAATATATATATATATATATATATATATATATATATATATATATATATATATATATATATATATATATATATATATACAGTAAGATGAAGATATAGATACAGTAAGATGAAGATATAGATACAGTAATATGAAGATATATACAGTAATATGAAGGTATATATACAGTAAGATGAAGATAGATACAGTAAGATGAAGATATAGATACAGTAAGATGCAGATATAGATACAGTAAGATGAAGATATAAATACAGTAATATGAAGATATATACAGTAAGATGAAGGTATATATACAGTAAGATAAATATATATATATGTACAGTAAGATGAATATACAGTAAGATGAAGATATAGATACAGTAAGGTGAAGATAGATACAGTAAGATGAAGATATAGATACAGTAAGATGAAGATATATACAGTAAGAGGAAGATATATACAGTAATATGAAGATATATACAGTAAGATGAAGATATATATACAGTAATATGAAGATATATACAGTAAGATGAAGGTACAGATACAGTAAGATTAAGATATATACAGTAAGATGAAGATATAGATACAGTAAGATGAAGATATATACAGTAATATGAAGGTATATATGCAGTAAGATGAATATAGATACAGTAAGATGAAGATATATACAGTAATATGAAGGTATAGATACAGTAAGATGAATGTATAGATACACAGTAAGATGAATGTATAGATACAGTAAGATGAAGATAGATACAGTAAGGTGAAGATAGATACAGTAAGATGAAAATATATACAGTAATATGAAGGTATAGATACAGTAAGAGGAATATAGATACAGTAAGATGAAGATAGATACAGTAATATGAAGGTATAGATACAGTAAGATGAATGTATAGATACAGTAAGATGAAGATATATACAGTAAGATGAAGATATATACAGTAAGATGAAGATATAGATACAGTAATATGAAGGTATAGATACAGTAATATTAATGTATAGATACAGTAAGATGAAGATGTATATACAGTAAGATGAAGATAGATACAGTAATATGAAGGTATAGATACAGTAAGATGAAGATAGATGCAGTAAGATGAATATATATACAGTAAGATGAAGATATAGATACAGTAATATGAAGGTATAGATACAGTAAGATGAATGTATAGATATAGTAAGATGAAGATATAGATACAGTAAGATGGAGATATATACAGTAAGATGAAGATAGATACAGTAAGATGAAAATATATACAGTAATATGAAGGTATAGATACAGTAAGATGAATATAAATACAGTAAGATGAAGATAGTTACAGTAATATGAAGGTATATATACAATAAGATGAAGATAGATACAGTAAGATGAAGATATATACAGTAAGATGAAGATAAATACAGTAAAATGAAGATATATACAGTAATATGAAGGTATAGATACAGTAAGATTAATGTATATATACAGTAAGATGAAGATGTAGATACAGTAAGATGAAGATGTAGATACAGTAAGATGAAGATAGATACAGTAAGATGAAGATAGATACAGTAAGATGAAGATATAGATACAGTACGATGAAGATATCGATACAGTAAGATGAAGATAGATACAGTAATATGAAGACACAGATACAGTCAGAGGAATATATAGATACAGTAAGATGAAGATAGATACAGTAAGATGGAGATACAGTAAGATGAAGATATATACAGTAAGATGAAGATATAGATACAGTAAGATGAAGATATATATATACAGTAAGATGAAGATATAGATACAGTAAGATGAAGATATAGATACAGTAATATGAAGATATATACAGTAAGATGAAGGTATATATACAGTAAGATGAAGATAGATACAGTAAGATGAAGATATAGATACAGTAAGATGCAGATATAGATACAGTAAGATGAAGATATAAATACAGTAATATGAAGATATATACAGTAAGATGAAGGTATATATACAATAAGATGAAGATAGATACAGTAAGATGAAGATATATACAGTAAGATGAAGATAAATACAGTAAAATGAAGATATATACAGTAATATGAAGGTATAGATACAGTAAGATTAATGTATAGATACAGTAAGATGAAGATGTAGATACAGTAAGATGAAGATGTAGATACAGTAAGATGAAGATAGATACAGTAAGATGAAGATAGATACAGTAAGATGAAGATATAGATACAGTACGATGAAGATATCGATACAGTAAGATGAAGATAGATACAGTAATATGAAGACACAGATACAGTCAGAGGAATATATAGATACAGTAAGATGAAGATAGATTCAGTAAGATGGAGATACAGTAAGATGAAGATATATACAGTAAGATGAGGATATAGATACAGTAAGATGAAGATATATATATACAGTAAGATGAAGATATAGATACAGTAAGATGAAGATATAGATACAGTAATATGAAGATATATACAGTACGATGAAGGTATATATACAGTAAGATGAAGATAGATACAGTAAGATGAAGATATAGATACAGTAAGATGCAGATATAGATACAGTAAGATGAAGATATAAATACAGTAATATGAAGATATATACAGTAAGATGAAGGTATATATACAGTAAGATGAATATATATATATATATATATATATATATATATATATATATATATATATATATATATATATATATATATATATATATATATATATATATATATATATATATATATATATATATATATATATATACAGTAAGATGAATATACAGTAAGATGAAGATATAGATACAGTAAGATGAAGATAGATACAGTAAGATGAATATATATATACAGTAAGATGAAGATATATACAGTAAGAGGAAGATATATACAGTAATATGAAGATATATACAGTAAGATGAAGATATATATACAGTAATATGAAGATATATACAGTAAGATGAAGGTACAGATACAGTAAGATTAAGATATATACAGTAATATTAAGATATAGATACAGTAAGATGAAGATATATACAGTAATATGAAGGTATATATGCAGTAAGATGAATATAGATACAGTAAGATGAAGATATATACAGTAATATGAAGGTATAGATACAGTAAGATGAATGTATAGATACAGTAAGATGAATGTATAGATACAGTAAGATGAAGATATATACAGTAAGGTGAAGATATATACAGTAAGATGAAAATATATACAGTAATATGAAGGTATATATACAGTAAGAGGAATATAGATACAGTAAGATGAAGATAGATACAGTAATATGAAGGTATAGATACAGTAAGATGAATGTATAGATACAGTAAGATAAAGATATATACAGTAAGATGAAGATATATACAGTAAGATGAAGATATATACAGTAAGATGAAGATATAGATACAGTAATATGAAGGTATAGATACAGTAATATTAATGTATATATACAGTAAGATGAAGATGTAGATACAGTAAGATGAAGATATATACAGTAATATGAAGGTATAGATACAGTAAGATGAAGATAGATGCAGTAAGATGAATATATATACAGTAAGATGAAGATATAGATACAGTAATATGAAGGTATAGATACAGTAAGATGAATGTATAGATATAGTAAGATGAAGATATAGATACAGTAAGATGAAGATATATACAGTAAGATGAAGATAGATACAGTAAGATGAAAATATATACAGTAATATGAAGGTATAGATACAGTAAGATGAATATAAATACAGTAAGATGAAGATAGTTACAGTAATATGAAGGTATATATACAATAAGATGAAGATAGATACAGTAAGATGAAGATATAAACAGTAAGATGAAGATAAATACAGTAAAATGAAGATGTATACAGTAATATGAAGGTATAGATACAGTAATATTAATGTATAGATACAGTAAGATGAAGATGTAGATACAGTAAGATGAAGATGTAGATACAGTAAGATGAAGATAGATACAGTAAGATGAAGATAGATACAGTAAGATGAAGATATAGATACAGTACGATGAAGATATCGATACAGTAAGATGAAGATAGATACAGTAATATGAAGACACAGATACAGTCAGAGGAATATATAGATACAGTAAGATGGAGATACAGTAAGATGAAGATATATACAGTAAGATGAAGATATAGATACAGTAATATGAAGATATATACAGTAAGATGAAGGTATATATACAGTAAGATGAAGATAGATACAGTAAGATGAAGATATAGATACAGTAAGATGCAGATATAGATACAGTAAGATGAAGATATAAATACAGTAATATGAAGATATATACAGTAAGATGAAGGTATATATACAGTAAGATGAATATACAGTAATATGAAGATATAGATACAGTAAGATGAAGATAGATACAGTAAGATGAAGATATAGATACAGTAAGATGAAGATATATACAGTAAGAGGAAGATATATACAGTAATATGAAGATATATACAGTAAGATGAAGATATATATACAGTAATATGAAGATATATACAGTAAGATGAAGGTACAGATACAGTAATATTAAGATATATACAGTAAGATGAAGATATAGATACGGTAAGATGAAGATATATACAGTAATATGAAGGTATATATGCAGTAAGATGAATATAGATACAGTAAGATGAAGATATATACAGTAATATGAAGGTATAGATACAGTAAGATGAATGTATAGATACAGTAAGATGAATGTATAGATACAGTAAGATGAAGATAGATACAGTAAGGTGAAGATAGATACAGTAAGATGAAAATATATACAGTAATATGAAGGTATAGATACAGTAAGAGGAATATAGATACAGTAAGATGAAGATAGATACAGTAATATGAAGGTATAGATACAGTAAGATGAATGTATAGATACAGTAAGATGAAGATATATACAGTAAGATGAAGATATATACAGTAAGATGAAGATAGATACAGTAAGATGAAGATATAGATACAGTAATATGAAGGTATATATACAGTAATATTAATGTATAGATACAGTAAGATGAAGATGTAGATACAGTAAGATGAAGATATATACAGTAATATGAAGGTATAGATACAGTAAGATGAAGATAGATGCAGTAAGATGAATATGAATACAGTAAGATGAAGATATAGATACAGTAATATGAAGGTATAGATCAGGGGTGGGCAACTTTGTATATGGTGAGGGCCACAAAATGTCCACAATCAATCTGGGGGGCCGCATTGTTTATCGGCAGTCCCGCCAGTAGTACCCCATCACTCAAATAGCCCTAATAGTCACAAGGTATATAAACAATTATAATTTGTTGTAACTTTGTTTTTATTCCATTTCAAATGCATTTAGTAATGCAATTTCAACTTTATGAATTTATAAACAGCTGAATTTAAAAGTATTGCTGTGTAACCCCAAATATATACAAAAATTATCAATTATAATTAAGGCTTCTAATAAAATAAATGTATGAACTTAAAGCCCACTGCTCAACAAACACAAAGCAGCATTCCTGCTGCATTTCACTACAACAGTAAATCAAAAGTGCAATAATAAATGATTTTGTTAAATGTATAAACTTTTATCCTGCTACTAAACAAAACATTATAACACTGAAATGCATGTTATGGATATGAAGCACTCAGGAATGTTTTGTTTAGTAGCAGGATAAAAGTGTATACATTTAACAAAATCATTTATTATTGCACTTTTGATTTACTGTTGTAGTGAAATGCAGCAGGAATGCTGCTTTGTGTTTGTGTTATTAGTGTTATCTGAACACTACAAAAGTAAACAAGTAAAGTGCAAGTAAAGTAAAGTGCAATACTACATGCCTCCCATTGACCCTTTATCAAACTGGCATGACATTCACCCTCGCCCCACAGTGGGTCAATAATGGTTATAATAATAATAATAATAATAATAATAATAATAATAATAATAATAATAATAATAATAATAATAATAATAATAATAATAATAATAATAATGGTCCCCTCTCTACACCTCTCCATCATCTCCCCCCCCTCTCTACATCTCTTCATCATCTCTTCCCCCCTCTCTACACCTCTTCATCATCTCCTTCCCCCCCTCTACACCTCTTCATCATCTCCTCCTCCCCCCTGTCTTTAATGAGACACTTGTGGTCTCTCCATTTGGCGCACAATAGCAGGAATGTCAACTTCAATGTTTGTGCATGCAATCTGCATCAGATGAAATAATGTTTCATCCGACAGCCTGTTTCTCTACTTTGACTTGATGTGCTTCATGTTTGAGAAATTGCTCTCACATATGTATGTGCTCCCAAACATACTGGCCATAGAGAGGGCAAAGTCCCTGAGGAGTGGGAAGCGGGGCTCAGGTAGCAGTTTCCAAAACGAAATTCCCCTCTCATTTCTCTTTGCTTGAAAAAAAGGATCCGACTGTAGCTCGCACAGTTCAAGCTGCAACGGTGGGGGCTGCTCTGACACCGTAGCGGTGAGGGGGCCGGCAAACAGCGCTATCCGTGACTGTATGCCGTTGAAATCTTCAAACCGATCATTGAATTGCATTTGCAGTGTTTCAATGTCGCTCCTGTACTTTCCGACGGCTCAGCCATCGGATTTCTGTGTGTAGCTGCAAGTCGCCATAATCAGTGTCCATCTCTTCCAAAAAGGAGACAAACTTTCTATGGTTTAGTGACCTGTTGCCTCCACGAATTAGATTGGTAACCTTGGTAACCAAATCCATAACATGGCTGTAGTAGTCAAGCTTCTTGGCACAGAGAGCCTCCTATATCAGATAAAAAAAAAGAAAAACGATTTAACGACTCTCGCATATAATTTGACTACACTCGACTCGCATTGGTCATTATAGTGACCCACAATAGATGGAAATTATGTTAGCGAACTTACCTGATGTATAATGCAGTGCAGCATTGGACACTCAACGCCACTCTGCCTTAGAAGCCCGGCGAATCCTGTGCGCTTTCCTTTCATTGCCGGTGCTCCATCGGTAACAACAGCCGACAGTTTATCAAAACCCCCATATTGCTGCACGGCACTTTCAACAGCGTTTCATATGTCCACACTAGGGCTGACCCCTATTAGTCAAATAGTCGACTAATCGATCGAAAGGAGCCATAGTCGACTGCCAACTCTTCTTAGTCGAATACAATACAAAAAAATTAAAAAAAAAAAAATTTTTTTTTTTTTTTTTTTTTTATATATTGGCCTGGGGCCGCATGGTACGTCGGTGAGGGCCGCATGCGGCCCGCGGGCCGCCAGTTGCCCCTCCCTGGTATAGATACAGTAAGATGAATGTATAGATATAGTAAGATGAAGATATAGATACAGTAAGATGAAGATATATACAGTAAGATGAAGATAGATACAGTAAGATGAAAATATATACAGTAATATGAAGGTATAGATACAGTAAGATGAATATAAATACAGTAAGATGAAGATAGTTACAGTAATATGAAGGTATATATACAATAATATGAAGATAGATACAGTAAGATGAAGATATATACAGTAAGATGAAGATAAATACAGTAAAATGAAGATATATACAGTAATATGAAGGTATAGATACAGTAAGATTAATGTATAGATACAGTAAGATGAAGATGTAGATACAGTAAGATGAAGATGTAGATACAGTAAGATGAAGATAGATACAGTAAGATGAAGATAGATACAGTAAGATGAAGATATAGATACAGTACGATGAAGATATCGATACAGTAAGATGAAGATAGATACAGTAATATGAAGACACAGATACAGTCAGAGGAATATATAGATACAGTAAGATGAAGATAGATACAGTAAGATGGAGATACAGTAAGATGAAGATATATACAGTAAGATGAAGATATAGATACAGTAAGATGAAGATATATATATATACAGTAAGATGAAGATATAGATACAGTAAGATGAATATATAGATACAGTAATATGAAGATATATACAGTAAGATGAATGTATATATACAGTAAGATGAAGATAGATACAGTAAGATGAAGATATAGATACAGTAAGATGCAGATATAGATACAGTAAGATGAAGATATATACAGTAAGATGAGGATATAGATACAGTAAGATGAAGATGTATATATATACAGTAAGATGAAGATATAGATACAGTAAGATGAAGATATAGATACAGTAATATGAAGATATATACAGTAAGATGAAGGTATATATACAGTAAGATGAAGATAGATACAGTAAGATGAAGATATATACACAGTAAGATGCAGATATAGATACAGTAAGATGAAGATATAAATACAGTAATATGAAGATATATACAGTAAGATGAAGGTATATATACAGTAAGATGAATATATATATACAGTAAGATGAATATACAGTAAGATGAAGATATAGATACAGTAAGATGAAGATAGATACAGTAAGATGAATATATAGATACAGTAAGATGAAGATATATACAGTAAGAGGAAGATATATACAGTAATATGAAGATATATACAGTAAGATGAAGATATATATACAGTAATATGAAGATATATACAGTAAGATGAAGGTACAGATACAGTAAGATTAAGATATATACAGTAAGATGAAGATATAGATACAGTAAGATGAATATATATACAGTAATATGAAGGTATATATGCAGTAAGATGAATATAGATACAGTAAGATGAAGATATATACAGTAATATGAAGGTATATATACAGTAAGATGAATGTATAGATACAGTAAGATGAATGTATAGATACAGTAAGATGAAGATATATACAGTAAGGTGAAGATATATACAGTAAGATGAAAATATATACAGTAATATGAAGGTATAGATACAGTAAGAGGAATATAGATACAGTAATATGAAGGTATAGATACAGTAAGATGAATGTATAGATACAGTAAAATGAAGATATATACAGTAAGATGAAGATATATACAGTAAGATGAAGATAGATACAGTAAGATGAAGATATAGATACAGTAATATGAAGGTATAGATACAGTAATATTAATGTATAGATACAGTAAGATGAAGATGTAGATACAGTAAGATGAAGATAGATACAGTAATATGAAGGTATAGATACAGTAAGATGAAGATAGATGCAGTAAGATGAATATATATACAGTAAGATGAAGATATATATACAGTAATATGAAGGTATAGATACAGTAAGATGAATGTATAGATATAGTAAGATGAAGATATAGATACAGTAAGATGAAGATATATACAGTAAGATGAAGATAGATACAGTAAGATGAAAATATATACAGTAATATGAAGGTATAGATACAGTAAGATTAATATAAATACAGTAAGATGAAGATAGTTACAGTAATATGAAGGTATATATACAATAAGATGAAGATAGATACAGTAAGATGAAGATATATACAGTAAGATGAAGATAAATACAGTAAAATGAAGATATATACAGTAATATGAAGGTATAGATACAGTAAGATTAATGTATAGATACAGTAAGATGAAGATGTAGATACAGTAAGATGAAGATGTAGATACAGTAAGATGAAGATAGATACAGTAAGATGAAGATAGATACAGTAAGATGAAGATATAGATACAGTACGATGAAGATATCGATACAGTAAGATGAAGATAAATACAGTAATATGAAGACACAGATACAGTCAGAGGAATATATAGATACAGTAAGATGAAGATAGATACAGTAAGATGGAGATACAGTAAGATGAAGATATATACAGTAAGATGAAGATATAGATACAGTAAGATGAATATATATATATATATATATATATATATATATATATATATATATATATATATATATATATATATACAGTAAGATGAAGATATAGATACAGTAAGATGAAGATATAGATACAGTAATATGAAGATATATACAGTAATATGAAGGTATATATACAGTAAGATGAAGATAGATACAGTAAGATGAAGATATAGATACAGTAAGATGCAGATATAGATACAGTAAGATGAAGATATAAATACAGTAATATGAAGATATATACAGTAAGATGAAGGTATATATACAGTAAGATAAATATATATATATATATATATATATATGTACAGTAAGATGAATATACAGTAAGATGAAGATATAGATACAGTAAGGTGAAGATAGATACAGTAAGATGACGATATAGATACAGTAAGATGAAGATATATACAGTAAGAGGAAGATATATACAGTAATATGAAGATATATACAGTAAGATGAAGATATATATACAGTAATATGAAGATATATACAGTAAGATGAAGGTACATATACAGTAAGATTAAGATATATACAGTAAGATGAAGATATAGATACAGTAAGATGAAGATATATACAGTAATATGAAGGTATATATGCAGTAAGATGAATATAGATACAGTAAGATGAAGATATATACAGTAATATGAAGGTATAGATACAGTAAGATGAATGTATAGATACAGTAAGATGAATGTATAGATACAGTAAGATGAAGATAGATACAGTAAGGTGAAGATAGATACAGTAAGATGAAAATATATACAGTAATATGAAGGTATAGATACAGTAAGAGGAATATAGATACAGTAAGATGAAGATAGATACAGTAATATGAAGGTATAGATACAGTAAGATGAATGTATAGATACAGTAAGATGAAGATATATACAGTAAGATGAAGATATATACAGTAAGATGAAGATAGATACAGTAAGATGAAGATATAGATACAGTAATATGAAGGTATATATACAGTAATATTAATGTATAGATACAGTAAGATGAAGATGTAGATACAGTAAGATGAAGATATATACAGTAATATGAAGGTATAGATACAGTAAGATGAAGATAGATGCAGTAAGATGAATATGAATACAGTAAGATGAAGATATAGATACAGTAATATGAAGGTATAGATACAGTAAGATGAATGTATAGATATAGTAAGATGAAGATATAGATACAGTAAGATGAAGATATATACAGTAAGATGAAGATAGATACAGTAAGATGAAAATATATACAGTAATATGAAGGTATAGATACAGTAAGATGAATATAAATACAGTAAGATGAAGATAGTTACAGTAATATGAAGGTATATATACAATAATATGAAGATAGATACAGTAAGATGAAGATATATACAGTAAGATGAAGATAAATACAGTAAAATGAAGATATATACAGTAATATGAAGGTATAGATACAGTAAGATTAATGTATAGATACAGTAAGATGAAGATGTAGATACAGTAAGATGAAGATGTAGATACAGTAAGATGAAGATAGATACAGTAAGATGAAGATAGATACAGTAAGATGAAGATATAGATACAGTACGATGAAGATATCGATACAGTAAGATGAAGATAGATACAGTAATATGAAGACACAGATACAGTCAGAGGAATATATAGATACAGTAAGATGAAGATAGATACAGTAAGATGGAGATACAGTAAGATGAAGATATATACAGTAAGATGAAGATATAGATACAGTAAGATGAAGATATATATATATACAGTAAGATGAAGATATAGATACAGTAAGATGAATATATAGATACAGTAATATGAAGATATATACAGTAAGATGAATGTATATATACAGTAAGATGAAGATAGATACAGTAAGATGAAGATATAGATACAGTAAGATGCAGATATAGATACAGTAAGATGAAGATATATACAGTAAGATGAGGATATAGATACAGTAAGATGAAGATGTATATATATACAGTAAGATGAAGATATAGATACAGTAAGATGAAGATATAGATACAGTAATATGAAGATATATACAGTAAGATGAAGGTATATATACAGTAAGATGAAGATAGATACAGTAAGATGAAGATATATACACAGTAAGATGCAGATATAGATACAGTAAGATGAAGATATAAATACAGTAATATGAAGATATATACAGTAAGATGAAGGTATATATACAGTAAGATGAATATATATATACAGTAAGATGAATATACAGTAAGATGAAGATATAGATACAGTAAGATGAAGATAGATACAGTAAGATGAATATATAGATACAGTAAGATGAAGATATATACAGTAAGAGGAAGATATATACAGTAATATGAAGATATATACAGTAAGATGAAGATATATATACAGTAATATGAAGATATATACAGTAAGATGAAGGTACAGATACAGTAAGATTAAGATATATACAGTAAGATGAAGATATAGATACAGTAAGATGAATATATATACAGTAATATGAAGGTATATATGCAGTAAGATGAATATAGATACAGTAAGATGAAGATATATACAGTAATATGAAGGTATATATACAGTAAGATGAATGTATAGATACAGTAAGATGAATGTATAGATACAGTAAGATGAAGATATATACAGTAAGGTGAAGATATATACAGTAAGATGAAAATATATACAGTAATATGAAGGTATAGATACAGTAAGAGGAATATAGATACAGTAATATGAAGGTATAGATACAGTAAGATGAATGTATAGATACAGTAAAATGAAGATATATACAGTAAGATGAAGATATATACAGTAAGATGAAGATAGATACAGTAAGATGAAGATATAGATACAGTAATATGAAGGTATAGATACAGTAATATTAATGTATAGATACAGTAAGATGAAGATGTAGATACAGTAAGATGAAGATAGATACAGTAATATGAAGGTATAGATACAGTAAGATGAAGATAGATGCAGTAAGATGAATATATATACAGTAAGATGAAGATATATATACAGTAATATGAAGGTATAGATACAGTAAGATGAATGTATAGATATAGTAAGATGAAGATATAGATACAGTAAGATGAAGATATATACAGTAAGATGAAGATAGATACAGTAAGATGAAAATATATACAGTAATATGAAGGTATAGATACAGTAAGATTAATATAAATACAGTAAGATGAAGATAGTTACAGTAATATGAAGGTATATATACAATAAGATGAAGATAGATACAGTAAGATGAAGATATATACAGTAAGATGAAGATAAATACAGTAAAATGAAGATATATACAGTAATATGAAGGTATAGATACAGTAAGATTAATGTATAGATACAGTAAGATGAAGATGTAGATACAGTAAGATGAAGATGTAGATACAGTAAGATGAAGATAGATACAGTAAGATGAAGATAGATACAGTAAGATGAAGATATAGATACAGTACGATGAAGATATCGATACAGTAAGATGAAGATAAATACAGTAATATGAAGACACAGATACAGTCAGAGGAATATATAGATACAGTAAGATGAAGATAGATACAGTAAGATGGAGATACAGTAAGATGAAGATATATACAGTAAGATGAAGATATAGATACAGTAAGATGAATATATATATATATATATATATATATATATATATATATATATATACAGTAAGATGAAGATATAGATACAGTAAGATGAAGATATAGATACAGTAATATGAAGATATATACAGTAATATGAAGGTATATATACAGTAAGATGAAGATAGATACAGTAAGATGAAGATATAGATACAGTAAGATGCAGATATAGATACAGTAAGATGAAGATATAAATACAGTAATATGAAGATATATACAGTAAGATGAAGGTATATATACAGTAAGATAAATATATATATATATATATATATGTACAGTAAGATGAATATACAGTAAGATGAAGATATAGATACAGTAAGGTGAAGATAGATACAGTAAGATGACGATATAGATACAGTAAGATGAAGATATATACAGTAAGAGGAAGATATATACAGTAATATGAAGATATATACAGTAAGATGAAGATATATATACAGTAATATGAAGATATATACAGTAAGATGAAGGTACATATACAGTAAGATTAAGATATATACAGTAAGATGAAGATATAGATACAGTAAGATGAAGATATATACAGTAATATGAAGGTATATATGCAGTAAGATGAATATAGATACAGTAAGATGAAGATATATACAGTAATATGAAGGTATAGATACAGTAAGATGAATGTATAGATACAGTAAGATGAATGTATAGATACAGTAAGATGAAGATAGATACAGTAAGGTGAAGATAGATACAGTAAGATGAAAATATATACAGTAATATGAAGGTATAGATACAGTAAGAGGAATATAGATACAGTAAGATGAAGATAGATACAGTAATATGAAGGTATAGATACAGTAAGATGAATGTATAGATACAGTAAGATGAAGATATATACAGTAAGATGAAGATATATACAGTAAGATGAAGATATAGATACAGTAATATGAAGGTATAGATACAGTAATATTAATGTATAGATACAGTAAGATGAAGATGTAGATACAGTAAGATGAAGATAGATACAGTAATATGAAGGTATAGATACAGTAAGATGAAGATAGATGCAGTAAGATGAATATATATACAGTAAGATGAAGATATAGATACAGTAATATGAAGGTATAGATACAGTAAGATGAATGTATAGATATAGTAAGATGAAGATATAGATACAGTAAGATGGAGATATATACAGTAAGATGAAGATAGATACAGTAAGATGAAAATATATACAGTAATATGAAGGTATAGATACAGTAAGATGAATATAAATACAGTAAGATGAAGATAGTTACAGTAATATGAAGGTATATATACAATAAGATGAAGATAGATACAGTAAGATGAAGATATATACAGTAAGATGAAGATAAATACAGTAAAATGAAGATATATACAGTAATATGAAGGTATAGATACAGTAAGATTAATGTATATATACAGTAAGATGAAGATGTAGATACAGTAAGATGAAGATGTAGATACAGTAAGATGAAGATAGATACAGTAAGATGAAGATAGATACAGTAAGATGAAGATATAGATACAGTACGATGAAGATATCGATACAGTAAGATGAAGATAGATACAGTAATATGAAGACACAGATACAGTCAGAGGAATATATAGATACAGTAAGATGAAGATAGATACAGTAAGATGGAGATACAGTAAGATGAAGATATATACAGTAAGATGAAGATATAGATACAGTAAGATGAAGATATATATATACAGTAAGATGAAGATATAGATACAGTAAGATGAAGATATAGATACAGTAATATGAAGATATATACAGTAAGATGAAGGTATATATACAGTAAGATGAAGATAGATACAGTAAGATGAAGATATAGATACAGTAAGATGCAGATATAGATACAGTAAGATGAAGATATAAATACAGTAATATGAAGATATATACAGTAAGATGAAGGTATATATACAGTAAGATAAATATATATACAGTAATATGAATATACAGTAATATGAAGATATAGATACAGTAAGATGAAGATAGATACAGTAAGATGAAGATATAGATACAGTAAGATGAAGATATATACAGTAAGAGGAAGATATATACAGTAATATGAAGATATATACAGTAAGATGAAGATATATATATATATATATATATATATATATATACAGTAATATGAAGATATATACAGTAAGATGAAGGTACAGATACAGTAAGATTAAGATATATACAGTAAGATGAAGATATAGATACAGTAAGATGAAGATATATACAGTAATATGAAGGTATAGATGCAGTACGATGAATATAGATACAGTAAGATGAAGATAGATACAGTAATATGAAGGTATAGATACAGTAAGATGAATGTATAGATACAGTAAGATGAATGTATAGATACAGTAAGATGAAGATAGATACAGTAATATGAAGATATATACAGTAAGATGAAGATATATACAGTAAGATGAAGATATAGATACAGTAATATGAAGGTATAGATACAGTAAGATGAAGATAGATACAGTAAGATGAAGATAAAGATACAGTAAGATGAAGATAGATACAGTAAGATGAAGATAGATACAGTATGATGAAGATATAGATACAGTAATATGAAGATATATACAGTAATATGAAGACACATATACAGTAAGAGGAAGATATAGATACAGTAAGATGAAGATATATACAGTAAGATGAAGATAGATACAGTAAGATGAAGATAAAGATACAGTAAAATAAAGATATAGATACAGTAAGATGAAGATAGATACAGTAAGATGAAGATATATATACAGTAATATGAAGATATATACAGTAAGATGAAGATATAGATACAGTAAGATGAATATATATATACAGTAATATGAA
This sequence comes from Notolepis coatsorum, assembly GCF_963971535.1. Classification (NCBI taxonomy): domain Eukaryota; kingdom Metazoa; phylum Chordata; class Actinopteri; order Aulopiformes; family Paralepididae; genus Notolepis; species Notolepis coatsorum. Next base: position 166,808,204 of record NC_140167.1, read on the forward strand.
TATACAGTAAGATTAAGGTATAGATAGAGTAAGATGAAGATAGATACAGTAAGATGAAGATATATACAGTAATATGAAGATATACAGTATACAGTAAGATGAAGATATAGATACAGTACGATGAAGATATATACAGTAAGATGAAGGTACAGATACAGTAAGATGAATATATATACAGTAAGATGAAGATATAGATACAGTAAGATGAAGATAGATACAGTAAGATGAATATAGATACAGTAAGATGAAGATAGATACAGTAAGATGAATGTATAGATACAGTAAGATGAAGATAGATACAGTAAGGTGAAGATAGATACAGTAAGATGAAAATATATACAGTAATATGAAGGTATAGATACAGTAAGAGGAATATAGATACAGTAAGATGAAGATAGATACAGTAATATGAAGGTATAGATACAGTAAGATGAATGTATAGATACAGTAAGATGAAGATATATACAGTAAGATGAAGATATATACAGTAAGATGAAGATAGATACAGTAAGATGAAGATATAGATACAGTAATATGAAGGTATATATACAGTAATATTAATGTATAGATACAGTAAGATGAAGATGTAGATACAGTAAGATGAAGATATATACAGTAATATGAAGGTATAGATACAGTAAGATGAAGATAGATGCAGTAAGATGAATATGAATACAGTAAGATGAATATATAGATACAGTAATATGAAGGTATAGATACAGTAAGATGAATGTATAGATATAGTAAGATGAAGATATAGATACAGTAAGATGAAGATATATACAGTAAGATGAAGATAGATACAGTAAGATGAAAATATATACAGTAATATGAAGGTATAGATACAGTAAGATGAATATAAATACAGTAAGATGAAGATAGTTACAGTAATATGAAGGTATATATACAATAATATGAAGATAGATACAGTAAGATGAAGATATATACAGTAAGATGAAGATAAATACAGTAAAATGAAGATATATACAGTAATATGAAGGTATAGATACAGTAAGATTAATGTATAGATACAGTAAGATGAAGATGTAGATACAGTAAGATGAAGATGTAGATACAGTAAGATGAAGATAGATACAGTAAGATGAAGATAGATACAGTAAGATGAAGATATAGATACAGTACGATGAAGATATCGATACAGTAAGATGAAGATAGATACAGTAATATGAAGACACAGATACAGTCAGAGGAATATATAGATACAGTAAGATGAAGATAGATACAGTAAGATGGAGATACAGTAAGATGAAGATATATACAGTAAGATGAAGATATAGATACAGTAAGATGAAGATATATATATATACAGTAAGATGAAGATATAGATACAGTAAGATGAATATATAGATACAGTAATATGAAGATATATACAGTAAGATGAATGTATATATACAGTAAGATGAAGATAGATACAGTAAGATGAAGATATAGATACAGTAAGATACAGATATAGATACAGTAAGATGAAGATATATACAGTAAGATGAGGATATAGATACAGTAAGATGAAGATGTATATATATACAGTAAGATGAAGATATAGATACAGTAAGATGAAGATATAGATACAGTAATATGAAGATATATACAGTAAGATGAAGGTATATATACAGTAAGATGAAGATAGATACAGTAAGATGAAGATATATACACAGTAAGATGCAGATATAGATACAGTAAGATGAAGATATAAATACAGTAATATGAAGATATATACAGTAAGATGAAGGTATATATACAGTAAGATGAATATATATATACAGTAAGATGAATATACAGTAAGATGAAGATATAGATACAGTAAGATGAAGATAGATACAGTAAGATGAATATATAGATACAGTAAGATGAAGATATATACAGTAAGAGGAAGATATATACAGTAATATGAAGATATATACAGTAAGATGAAGATATATATACAGTAATATGAAGATATATACAGTAAGATGAAGGTACAGATACAGTAAGATTAAGATATATACAGTAAGATGAAGATATAGATACAGTAAGATGAATATATATACAGTAATATGAAGGTATATATGCAGTAAGATGAATATAGATACAGTAAGATGAAGATATATACAGTAATATGAAGGTATATATACAGTAAGATGAATGTATAGATACAGTAAGATGAATGTATAGATACAGTAAGATGAAGATATATACAGTAAGGTGAAGATATATACAGTAAGATGAAAATATATACAGTAATATGAAGGTATAGATACAGTAAGAGGAATATAGATACAGTAATATGAAGGTATAGATACAGTAAGATGAATGTATAGATACAGTAAAATGAAGATATATACAGTAAGATGAAGATATATACAGTAAGATGAAGATAGATACAGTAAGATGAAGATATAGATACAGTAATATGAAGGTATAGATACAGTAATATTAATGTATAGATACAGTAAGATGAAGATGTAGATACAGTAAGATGAAGATAGATACAGTAATATGAAGGTATAGATACAGTAAGATGAAGATAGATGCAGTAAGATGAATATATATACAGTAAGATGAAGATATATATACAGTAATATGAAGGTATAGATACAGTAAGATGAATGTATAGATATAGTAAGATGAAGATATAGATACAGTAAGATGAAGATATATACAGTAAGATGAAGATAGATACAGTAAGATGAAAATATATACAGTAATATGAAGGTATAGATACAGTAAGATTAATATAAATACAGTAAGATGAAGATAGTTACAGTAATATGAAGGTATATATACAATAAGATGAAGATAGATACAGTAAGATGAAGATATATACAGTAAGATGAAGATAAATACAGTAAAATGAAGATATATACAGTAATATGAAGGTATAGATACAGTAAGATTAATGTATAGATACAGTAAGATGAAGATGTAGATACAGTAAGATGAAGATGTAGATACAGTAAGATGAAGATAGATACAGTAAGATGAAGATAGATACAGTAAGATGAAGATATAGATACAGTACGATGAAGATATCGATACAGTAAGATGAAGATAAATACAGTAATATGAAGACACAGATACAGTCAGAGGAATATATAGATACAGTAAGATGAAGATAGATACAGTAAGATGGAGATACAGTAAGATGAAGATATATACAGTAAGATGAAGATATAGATACAGTAAGATGAATATATATATATATATATATATATATATATATATATATATATATATACAGTAAGATGAAGATATAGATACAGTAAGATGAAGATATAGATACAGTAATATGAAGATATATACAGTAATATGAAGGTATATATACAGTAAGATGAAGATAGATACAGTAAGATGAAGATATAGATACAGTAAGATGCAGATATAGATACAGTAAGATGAAGATATAAATACAGTAATATGAAGATATATACAGTAAGATGAAGGTATATATACAGTAAGATAAATATATATATATATATATATATATGTACAGTAAGATGAATATACAGTAAGATGAAGATATAGATACAGTAAGGTGAAGATAGATACAGTAAGATGACGATATAGATACAGTAAGATGAAGATATATACAGTAAGAGGAAGATATATACAGTAATATGAAGATATATACAGTAAGATGAAGATATATATACAGTAATATGAAGATATATACAGTAAGATGAAGGTACATATACAGTAAGATTAAGATATATACAGTAAGATGAAGATATAGATACAGTAAGATGAAGATATATACAGTAATATGAAGGTATATATGCAGTAAGATGAATATAGATACAGTAAGATGAAGATATATACAGTAATATGAAGGTATAGATACAGTAAGATGAATGTATAGATACAGTAAGATGAATGTATAGATACAGTAAGATGAAGATAGATACAGTAAGGTGAAGATAGATACAGTAAGATGAAAATATATACAGTAATATGAAGGTATAGATACAGTAAGAGGAATATAGATACAGTAAGATGAAGATAGATACAGTAATATGAAGGTATAGATACAGTAAGATGAATGTATAGATACAGTAAGATGAAGATATATACAGTAAGATGAAGATATATACAGTAAGATGAAGATATAGATACAGTAATATGAAGGTATAGATACAGTAATATTAATGTATAGATACAGTAAGATGAAGATGTAGATACAGTAAGATGAAGATAGATACAGTAATATGAAGGTATAGATACAGTAAGATGAAGATAGATGCAGTAAGATGAATATATATACAGTAAGATGAAGATATAGATACAGTAATATGAAGGTATAGATACAGTAAGATGAATGTATAGATATAGTAAGATGAAGATATAGATACAGTAAGATGGAGATATATACAGTAAGATGAAGATAGATACAGTAAGATGAAAATATATACAGTAATATGAAGGTATAGATACAGTAAGATGAATATAAATACAGTAAGATGAAGATAGTTACAGTAATATGAAGGTATATATACAATAAGATGAAGATAGATACAGTAAGATGAAGATATATACAGTAAGATGAAGATAAATACAGTAAAATGAAGATATATACAGTAATATGAAGGTATAGATACAGTAAGATTAATGTATATATACAGTAAGATGAAGATGTAGATACAGTAAGATGAAGATGTAGATACAGTAAGATGAAGATAGATACAGTAAGATGAAGATAGATACAGTAAGATGAAGATATAGATACAGTACGATGAAGATATCGATACAGTAAGATGAAGATAGATACAGTAATATGAAGACACAGATACAGTCAGAGGAATATATAGATACAGTAAGATGAAGATAGATACAGTAAGATGGAGATACAGTAAGATGAAGATATATACAGTAAGATGAAGATATAGATACAGTAAGATGAAGATATATATATACAGTAAGATGAAGATATAGATACAGTAAGATGAAGATATAGATACAGTAATATGAAGATATATACAGTAAGATGAAGGTATATATACAGTAAGATGAAGATAGATACAGTAAGATGAAGATATAGATACAGTAAGATGCAGATATAGATACAGTAAGATGAAGATATAAATACAGTAATATGAAGATATATACAGTAAGATGAAGGTATATATACAGTAAGATAAATATATATACAGTAATATGAATATACAGTAATATGAAGATATAGATACAGTAAGATGAAGATAGATACAGTAAGATGAAGATATAGATACAGTAAGATGAAGATATATACAGTAAGAGGAAGATATATACAGTAATATGAAGATATATACAGTAAGATGAAGATATATATATATATATATATATATATATATATACAGTAATATGAAGATATATACAGTAAGATGAAGGTACAGATACAGTAAGATTAAGATATATACAGTAAGATGAAGATATAGATACAGTAAGATGAAGATATATACAGTAATATGAAGGTATAGATGCAGTACGATGAATATAGATACAGTAAGATGAAGATAGATACAGTAATATGAAGGTATAGATACAGTAAGATGAATGTATAGATACAGTAAGATGAATGTATAGATACAGTAAGATGAAGATAGATACAGTAATATGAAGATATATACAGTAAGATGAAGATATATACAGTAAGATGAAGATATAGATACAGTAATATGAAGGTATAGATACAGTAAGATGAAGATAGATACAGTAAGATGAAGATAAAGATACAGTAAGATGAAGATAGATACAGTAAGATGAAGATAGATACAGTATGATGAAGATATAGATACAGTAATATGAAGATATATACAGTAATATGAAGACACATATACAGTAAGAGGAAGATATAGATACAGTAAGATGAAGATATATACAGTAAGATGAAGATAGATACAGTAAGATGAAGATAAAGATACAGTAAAATAAAGATATAGATACAGTAAGATGAAGATAGATACAGTAAGATGAAGATATATATACAGTAATATGAAGATATATACAGTAAGATGAAGATATAGATACAGTAAGATGAATATATATATACAGTAATATGAATATACAGTAAGATTAAGGTATAGATAGAGTAAGATGAAGATAGATACAGTAAGATGAAGATATATACAGTAATATGAAGATATACAGTATACAGTAAGATGAAGATATAGATACAGTACGATGAAGATATATACAGTAAGATGAAGGTACAGATACAGTAAGATGAATATATATACAGTAAGATGAAGATATAGATACAGTAAGATGAAGATAGATACAGTAAGATGAATATAGATACAGTAAGATGAAGATAGATACAGTAAGATGAAGATAGATACAGTAAGATGAAGATATATACTGTAAGTTGAAGATAGATACAGTAAGTTGAAGATATAGATACAGTAAGATGAATATATATACAGTAATATGAAGATAGATACAGTAAGATGAATATAGATACAGTAAGATGAAGGTATAGATACAGTACTATGAAGGTATATATACAGTAAGATGAATGTATAGATACAGTAAGATGACGATATAGATACAGTAAGATGAAAGACACAGTAAGATGAAGATAGATACAGTAAGATGAAGATATATACAGTAAGTTGAAGATATACAGTAAGATGACGATAGATACAGTAAGATGAATATATATATATATATATATATATATATATATATACAGTAAGATGAAGATAGATACAGTACAATGAAGACACAGATACAGTGTATTGTTTGAAATGCAATTGTTTAATAAAGGTATTTGTTTGATACAGGATTTCTCCAATGTAGCGCTAATTATGCCATAGTTTAAGGGTGAAACTTGTTGGTGGATGAAAACGAAGATGAAGATAGATACAGTAAGATGAAGATATAGATACAGTAAAATGAAGATATAGATACAGTAAGATGAATATATATACAGTAAGATGAATATACAGTAAGATGAAGATGTAGATAGAGTAAGATGAAGATAGATACAGTAAGAGGAATATATATACAGTAATATGCAGATATATACAGTAAGATGAAGATATAGATACAGTAAGATGAAGATAGATACAGTAAGATGAAGGTACATATACAGTAAGATGAAGATATATACAGTACGATGAAGATATAGATACAGTAAGCTGAAGATAGATACAGTAAGATGAATATAGATACAGTAAGATGAAGATAGATACAGTAAGATGAAGATAGATACAGTAAGATGAAGATATATACTGTAAGTTGAAGATAGATACAGTAAGTTGAAGATATAGATACAGTAAGATGAATATACAGTAATATGAAGATAGATACAGTAAGATGAATATAGATACAGTAAGATGAAGGTATAGATACAGTACTATGAATGTATAGATACAGTAATATGAATGTATAGATACAGTAAGATGAAGATATAGATACAGTAAGATGAAAGATACAGTAAGATGAAGATAGATACAGTAAGATGAAGATATATACAGTAAGTTGAAGATATACAGTAAGATGAAGATATATACAGTAAGATGAAGATATATATATACAGTAAGATGAAGATAGATACAGTACGATGAAGACACAGATACAGTGTATTGTTTGAAATGCAATTGTTTAATAAAGGTATTTGTTTGATACAGGATTTCTCCAATGTAGCGTTAATTATGCGATAGTTTAAGGGTGAAACTTGTTGGTGGATGAAAACGAAGATGAAGATAGATACAGTAAGATGAAGATATAGATACAGTAAAATGAAGATATAGATACAGTAAGATGAATATATATATATACAGTAAGATGAATATACAGTAAGATGAATATATAGATATAGTAAGATGAAGATAGATACAGTAAGAGGAAGATATATACAGTAATATGAAGATATATACAGTAAGATGAAGATATAGATACAATAAGATGAATATAGATACAGTAAGATGAAGGTACAGATACAGTAAGATGAATATATATACAGTAAGATGAAGATATAGATACAGTAAGATGAAGATAGATACAGTAAGATGAAGATATATACTGTAAGTTGAAGATATATACAGTAAGTTGAAGATATAGATACAGTAAGATTAATATATATACAGTAATATGAAGATAGATACAGTAAGATTAATATAGATACAGTAAGATGCAGGTATAGATACAGTACTATGAAGGTATAGATACAGTAAGATGAATGTATAGATACAGTAAGATGAAGATATAGATACAGTAAGATGAAAGATACAGTAAGATGAATATAGATACAGTAAGATGAAGATATATACAGTAAGTTGAAGATATACAGTAAGATGAAGATAGATACAGTAAGCTGAAGATATATATATATATATATATATATATATATATATATATATATATATATATATATATATATATATATATATATATATATACAGTAAGATGAAGATAGATACAGTACGATGAAGACACAGATACAGTGTATTGTTTGAAATGCAATTGTTTAATAAAGGTATTTGTTTGATACAGGATTTCTCCAATGTAGCGTTAATTATGCCATAGTTTAAGGGTGAAACTTGTTGGTGGATAAAAATGGCATGTTGGCCCAGGGCGGCATATAATCTAGGAACGCCACTGCGTTCTACTATGGACTACCGTAGGTGTCAAGGAGGGCCAGTTCTCCCAAACACAGGCCAGACGAGGTGAAATGAGACAACTGAAGCAATCTGAGGTCAGTCTGATATAGAATTCTCTCAGCTATACCGTAATAAAGTTACTGAAGTGCAGTTGGGGAACTATGACAGGGAGACTTTTACAAGGATAGAGCCATCCAGAGAGATTGCTTCGCCCACTGGCAAACACAGCCTTGTAAGAGCTGTTCAGGTGGTCTGGTCAGTCAGGGCCCGGGAAGTGTCCCCCTTTTCACACACAAATCATGCTTTCACAGGCATTTGAATTGTGCTTTTATACTTATCTGAACGTTTAAGATAAGATAAAATATTACTTTATTGATCCCCTTGGGGAAATTTGGGCACCATAGCAGCATGGGGGAGGGGGGAGGGGAGGTACAGTATGGGCAGGGTAATAGTAGAAAGACATACATATAGGCAGTACAATTTGATCTAAATATAAAAAAATAAACAGTGTAAACAATATAATTACACGGTCTGTATGCCCTACCCCTATCGGTTATATTATACGTAACGTTACAATAAATATAGGCAATAAATAATGTTAATCTGAATATATACTATGAGTAAGAGTAAGAGTAAAAGTAAACATAATATGCAGTATACACAAGGTGCAGTACACACAAGGTGCAGTATACACAAGGTGCAGTACACACAAGGTGCAGTACACACAAGGTGCAGTATACACAATGTGCAGTACACACAAGGTGCAGTACACCCAATGTGCAGTATACACAAGGTGCAGTATACACAAGGTGCAGTATACACAAGGTGCAGTACACACAATGTGCAGTACACACAAGGTGTAGTATACACAAGGTGCAGTACACACAAAGTGCAGTATACACAAGGTGCAGTACACACAAGGTGCAGTGTACACAAGGTGCAGTATACACAATGTGCAGTACACACAGTATACACAAGCTGCAGTAAACACAAGGTGCAGTACACACAAGGTGCAGTATACACAAGGTGCAGTAAACATAAGGTGCAATACACACAAGGTGCAGTATACACAAGGTGCAGTATACACAAGGTGCAGTATACACAATGTGCAGTACACAAGGTGCAGTATACACAATGTGCAGTACACACAAGGTGCAGTATACACAAGGTGCAGTACACACAAGGTGCAGTATACACAAGGTGCAGTACACACAAGGTGCAGTATACACAAGGTGCAGTACACACAAGGTGCAGTACACACAAGGTGCAGTATACACAATGTGCAGTACACACAAGGTACAGTATACACAAGGTGCAGTATACACACTGTGCAGTACACACAAGGTGCAGTATACACAAGGTGCAGTACACACAAGGTGCAGTATACACAAGGTGCAGTACACACAAGGTGCAGTATACACAAGGTGCAGTACACACAAGGTGCAGTACACACAAGGTGCAGTATACACAATGTGCAGTACACACAAGGTACAGTATACACAAGGTGCAGTATACACAAGGTGCAGTATACACAAGGTGTAGTATACACACGGTGCAGTACACACAAGGTGCAGTACACACAGTATACACAAGGTGCAGTATACACAAGGTGCAGTACACACAAGGTGCAGTATACACAAGGTGCAGTACACACAAGGTGCAGTACACACAAGGTGCAGTATACACAAGGTGCAGTATTTTAATCGTTATTTCTTTTATTAGTAATTTCCATTCATTTTTCATCAATCTAGCCTCACGTTACCACGGGGACTCTCTCTGAGCTCGAACAGGGAAAATACCGCCCCTATCGTCTCCCGGATGGTAATGCACCCTTTGGATTGGACTGAATGAAAACTCATGGGGAAAAGAAAATCCGGAATCCACATTTTACTTGTCAGGCATGTAATCTGAGCCGATTGCAGTCTTTGTGGTCCCTCAGAACATCGTGGAATATGTGTTCCCAGCGTTGGATCAATAAACGCGATCAATATTTGGAATGACGATCAGGAATTGGAATAATCCTTTTGGAGAACATCTGATCTGAGGTAAGGAATCTAATTTACCAGTCTTGGGATAATCAGAGCTTTTTTCACAGATACAGTATATCAACGTGTCCCCAAGTGTGTATGTGTGTGTGTGTGTGTGTGCTGATCAGGAAATAATATAATCGATTTTTCAGCCCGCTTCTCTAGCGTGCATAAGTACACATATACTATCGATAAGCTAGCGTTTATTTGAAAACGATTCATAAATAGGCCGAAAAATTACAACGTTTTTTGTGTATTCCAGTAAAGGGTGATTCCTGCAGAATCACCTTTTTTTCTGGAAATTTCCAAAAACTAGTGTTTTTCAAAATGGTATTAAACGGAAATGTACAGATGAAAAAACGATCCGTTTCGACAATGTTGACTGCAAGCAAGTCATTGATAAGCGACGGGCGTATTATACACATAGCCATAATTTAAGATATAGTTTATGCGTTCGCAAATGTGCTCGCCTTCTCATTGAATAGAGCGTTGGCACTCAAGCGCTAAATCGTGCGCCCCCTGCTGGCACTCAAAGTGTTAAGAGTCAGACACACTTAGTGGTCAGACGTTCCTAATACTTCTCAAGTTCTGTAGCCGTTAGTTCTCCAGCTGCTGGCAGCAGTCCATGCCCATGGTGGTGGAGCCTGATGGCCGCCGGCAATTACTAAAGGGCCTGTTCTGTAGCCATGGTGTGTAGGCTACAGTCTTCACTGTCCTGTAGCCATGGTGTGACAGTCTTCACTGTCCTGTAGCCATGGTGTGACAGTCTTCACTTTCCTGTAACCACGGTGTGACAGTCTTCACTGTCCTGTAGCCATGGTGTGACAGTCTTCACTGTCCTGTAGCCATGGTGTGTAGGTTAGTCTTCACTGTCCTGTAGCCATGGTGTGGCAGTCGTCACTGTCCTGTAACCATGGTGTGACAGTCTTCACTGTCATGTAGCCATTGTGTGTAGGCTACAGTCTTCACTGTCCTGTAGCCACGGTGTGACAGTCTTCACTGTCATGTAGCCACAGTGTGACAGTCTTCACTGTCCTGTAGCCACGTTGTGACAGTCTTCACTGTCCTGTAGCCACGTTGTGACAGTCTTCACTGTCATGTAGCCACGTTGTGACAGTCTTCACTGTCCTGTAGCCATGGTGTGACAGTCTTCACTGTCCTGTAGCCACGTTGTGACAGTCTTCACTGTCCTGTAGCCACGTTGTGACAGTCTTCACTGTCCTGTAGCCACGTTGTGACAGTCTTCACTGTCCTGTAGCCATGGTGTGTTGGCTACTGGCTTCACTGTCCTGTAGCCATGGTGTGACAGTCTTCACTGTCCTGTAGCCATGGTGTGTTGGCTACTGTCTTCACTGTCCTGTAGCCATGGTGTGTTGGCTACTGTCTTCACTGTCCTGTAGCCACGTTGTGACAGTCTTCACTGTCCTGTAGCCACGTTGTGACAGTCTTCACTGTCCTGTAGCCATGGTGTGTTGGCTACTGTCTTCACTGTCCTGTAGCCATGGTGTGTAGACTACTGTCTTCACTGTCCTGTAACCACGTTATGACAGTCTTCACTGTCCTGTAACCATGGTGTGTAGGCTACTGTCTTCACTGTCCTGTAGCCACGGTGTGACAGTCTTCACTGTCATGTAGCCACAGTGTGACAGTCTTCACTGTCCTGTAGCCACGTTGTGACAGTCTTCACTGTCCTGTAGCCACGTTGTGACAGTCTTCACTGTCATGTAGCCACGTTGTGACAGTCTTCACTGTCCTGTAGCCATGGTGTGACAGTCTTCACTGTCCTGTAGCCACGTTGTGACAGTCTTCACTGTCCTGTAGCCACGTTGTGACAGTCTTCACTGTCCTGTAGCCATGTTGTGACAGTCTTCACTGTCCTGTAGCCACGTTGTGACAGTCTTCACTGTCCTGTAGCCATGGTGTGTTGGCTACTGGCTTCACTGTCCTGTAGCCATGGTGTGTTGGCTACTGTCTTCACTGTCCTGTAGCCATGGTGTGTTGGCTACTGTCTTCACTGTCCTGTAGCCACGTTGTGACAGTCTTCACTGTCCTGTAGCCACGTTGTGACAGTCTTCACTGTCCTGTAGCCATGGTGTGTTGGCTACTGTCTTCACTGTCCTGTAGCCATGGTGTGTTGGCTACTGTCTTCACTGTCCTGTAGCCATGGTGTGTAGACTACTGTCTTCACTGTCCTGTAACCACGTTGTGACAGTCTTCACTGTCCTGTAACCATGGTGTGTAGGCTACTGTCTTCACTGTCCTGTAGCCATGGTGTGACAGTCTTCACTGTCCTGTAGGGCTGTCCCTGACTAAGGATTTGGATAGTCGACTTTGAGTGGCCGAAATTTGCCGATAGTCGACTATTAGTGTAAAAAATGTGTTTGTTTATCGTTCCATTTGGGCTGTGGGGGTGCTTAATGTCTGAAGGAGTCGACGGAAGGCTTCTTGTCCTCTGCAAAAGCATGCAATTGGTCCACTGATGGATACATCTTGATATTTGTCTAGTCTAGTGTGTTCATTAGATGGGTGAAATCGTCTTTCAGTGCCTCTGTGCCTGTTTTCTTAGGCAGTTAGCCTCTGGTATGCGTGCCATTAGCGTTAGCCACGCTTCTAGGCCTCTTTTCTTTTGGAAAGAATGATAAAAAAAATAATTATAAAAATAAAATAAAAATGTATAATATATATTTTTTGCATTCAACTAAGAGGTTGGCAGTCGACTACGGCTCCTTTCGATCGATTAGTCAACTATTCGACTAATAGGGGTCAGCCCTACTGTCCTGTAGCCATGGTGTGACAGTCTTCACTGTCCTATAACCAATCCAATCCAATCCAATCCAACTTTATTTATAAAGCGCTTTAACAGCCACAGGGGCACAAAGTGCTGTACAGGGGGAGCATATTAAAAACTATTAGCAGCACTAAAAATAGAAAAAAAACAAGAGTACCAAAACAGAGATAAAAAACATTAGGTAAATATAGGCAGCAATACAAGTTTAAATAGATCAGAGTACTTAAAAAAATATATATATATATTTAAAAGCAAGGGAAACAGTAACAAAACGATACAACAACAACACAGTAAGACAATAAGATCATAAAATCAACAAGCTACATGGTGTCGAAAGCCAGAGAGAAGAGGTGGGTCTTAAGGAGGCCTTTAAAACGGGGCAGTGATGAGGCCTGCCTAATCTGCAGTGGCAGCTCATTCCACATTTTGGGGGCGGCAACGGAGAAAGCACGGTGTGTAGGCTACAGTCTTCACTATGATACACGGTAATACTCCAACACAAGGATAACATATTTTGATTCACATTTTCCATAGGCTGACTGTAATTGCCCGGTCATTGGTCCGCCTAATGGGGACTATTGGTAGTAAATGTCTGATTGAGAGCAGGCAGTGGCCATTGAAGGAGAGAGAGAGAGAGAGAGAGAGAGAGAGAGAGAGAGAGAGAGAGAGAGAGAGAGAGAGAGAGAGAGAGAGAGAGAGAGAGAGAGAGAGAGAGAGAGAGAGAGAGAGAGAGAGAGAGAGAGAGAGAGAGAGAGAGAGAGAGAGAGAGAGAGAGAGAGAGAGAGAAAGAGTGGAGGGGCAGCCCGCAAAGAGTTCAGTGATTTGAAGCAAATGAGGCAAGAAGGTAAAGGCAGTGGAATGAAAATTATTCCAGGACGTTCTTCACCAGGTCGTAGAAAGGCGGAGAGGAAGTGAATCTCTGGACCAGAGCGACGGTGGAGCAGCCGAGAGCCAGGGAGCCAAACATGTTTAAAAACCTCTCTATCCGTCACCTGCTCATCGGTTTACCCTCTAATATGGAAGCGTGACCCTTGATCTACCATTTATAGGCTGAAATGGGAAGTTATGATAAAAAAAAGGAAAATTATTACTAAAATAAACACAAGCTGCCACGCAGAATGACCACAATTTATTAAGTAGATGTTCAGTATACGCAGTCCTTTTATGCGGTTTAAAGTAACGATTGTGTGTGTGTGTGTGTGTGCTGCATTTGCATGTCCTGCGTTCGACCAATTAAAAGCTAATTAATTAGACACAATTCTATTAAGAAACAAATCCCAATCATCAATATACACAACCTGGGGTCGCCCGCTGCTCACGTGCCGATTGGCTCCCCCGCGTCACGTGACAACAGGAAGCGGCACAATAGTGCCATCAGAGCTCACAATAAACGGCTCGAACGACGACATATCCGACGGAGCGGGAACTCATCAGGATGGATGGATTTCTTATTTCCCTGGGCAGGAAGAGGGGGGGTTGGGCAGGAAGAGGGAGGGGGGGGCAGGAAGAGGGGGCTGGGGGGGGGGGGGGGGGAGTAGGAAAGCGTGGCTTAGCCGCAGTGGTGGAAAGTAACTAAGTATTTTTACTAGTGGTGGGACTCGATTAAACTATTTAATCTAATTCATTCAAGACTTTATAGTTAATTAATCTAAATTAATCGCATTTTAAACGCATATCAATATTTGATGCAAAAAACGAAAATGTTCAATTCAAATGGATTTTGGTATACGAGTGAATCAATGAATATACATTATACATATGTTTAAGCAGCTAAATCTTGTTTATTAGCTACTACACAGACCAACAGTCAGATCAATAAAAATGTTAACAAAATGCAGCAATTTTAGGAATAATATATACCGCAAAGGACCTTTTCTCTTTTGAAAGGTAACATTCCGAAGTTTCTTACACAATAAAGAAAAATCACTTTGAGTGCTAATGAAATAGACTAAGTAACAGAGGTTTGAACACACTGAAGTAAAAGTTCTGTGTACTCACATTTCTGTTTAGTGGTTGCCAGATGCCTGTTTTTAAGTTCCAGCTGAGAGGCAGGAGCTGGAAAATATAACGGTTTCATAGACTGAAGTCTTATAGTCATACAGGTCCAAAGTTTATAAAAATCCCACGGAAAATTTGTATTTCACAAAGGTTTTTGTAATGTGTGTACCGCAATAATTCAGCGTGATTATCCAAAATGGCCGTCCACTGCCTTTATTTTGCCTCTCGAGTCAAAACAAAGGACTTCCTCGTCCGAACGGCTTGTCAAATGACGCTTGCCGGATATTTCGTCTTCTACAGTAACTCGAGACCCGAAGCATGCAATAGGTTGAGTGGGGTGACGATCGAAAGACAGCAAATACAATTCTCCAACAATGTATTGGTTGATCGGCGAAAATGCAGCCCGGAGCCGACAGACGGGAGCAAAGTGCCGCGACGTGCGATAAAATGCGTAATCTATTTGTACGTAAAAAGATTTCTGTAGTTAATTCATCGAAATTAACGGATAAAGTCGCAGCCCTAATTTTTACTCTAAGTAGTGTACTTAAGTACGATTTCAAGCTACTTAATAATAATAATATATTCTATTTGTAGGGTCACTTTATATTTGTGGAACAAAACTCAAGGCGCTACAGTGTAGAAGAACATAAAAACTAGCAAGAGAGTAAAAAGAACATAAAATAAGTAAGACTAAAACTAGTAAAGGAGTAAAAATGTGAAGGGCTTAAACTAGTAAAAGAGTAAAATAACATAAAATAAGAAGGGCTAAAACTAGTAAAAGAGTAAAAGAACATAACATGTGTGGAACTAATACTAGATAAAAATCACTTGTACTTTATGTGAGTATTTACATTTTAGGGAACTATACTTTTACTCCATTCAATTTCAAAGGAAATATTGGACTTTTTACTCCACTAAATTTATCTGAACCCATCAGTTACTAGTTACTTTATATAAAAAATATATGAAGATTATGTACTTTCAAATCTGAAGCCTGTCAACTTCAAGAGGACGTAATCAGGACAGCATAGACCCTATACCACTTTAACATCACCTTTAATCAGAGCAGCATAACTGGACCACATACCACTTTAACATCACCTTTAATCAGAGCAGCATAACTGGACCACATACCACTTTCACATCACCTTTAATCAGGGCAGCATAACTGGACCACATACCAGTTTAACATCACCTTTAATCAGAGCAGCATAACTGGACCACATACCACTTTAACATCACCTTTAACCAGAGCAGCATAACTGGACCGCATACCACTTTAACATCACCTTTAATCAGGGCAGCATAACTGGACCACATACCACTTTAACATCACCTTTAATCAGAGCAGGATAACTGGACCACATACCATTTCAACATCACCTTTAATCAGAGCAGCATAACTGGACCACATACCACTTTAACATCACCTTTAATCAGGGCAGCATAACTGGACCACATACCACTTTAACATCACCTTTAATCAGGGCAGCATAACTGGACCACATACCACTTTAACATCACCTTTAATCAGAGCAGCATAACTGGACCACATACCATTTCAACATCACCTTTAATCAGGGCAGCATAACTGGACCACATACCATTTCAACATCACCTTTAATCAGGGCAGCATAACTGGACCACATACCACTTTAACATCACCTATAGAGGTCAATAGATGATGTTTTTAACGCTCCCAAGCACTGGAATACACAAATGGCATGTAGAATGTGTACTTTTACTTTAGATACTTAAGTACATTCGGATGGAAATTAGCCTCGTGCTAAATCCAGCAATTTTTACACTCCACAGTGTTCATTAATTTTGCATTGTCCCGTCCAAATAAACGAATTAAATACATTCAACTGCAAATACTTCTCTACTTGTACTTAAGTAGAATTTGAATGGAGGACGTTTACTTTTACCAAAGTACTCATTTATCTGGGTATTTCTACTTTTAAAGGAACTGCCAGGCCGCACGCGACACACACACACCCCAGTTACGAGTGCCTGTAAGCCCATCGAATATGCAATACCGCAATCATAGCCTTGATTCTAATGATCAAATACAGATAAAAGTTGTTGATGCAAATGATGATGCCCGTGTAATTAACACTGAGGCCATAGAACGCTCTCCGTCTCTCTCTCTCCGCTCCCTGTGTTGTGGTCATCCATGTTTCGAGAGATGTCCCCCTCATTAAAGGCCACTTTAGAGGCATACCATTAGGAACAGAGGAGAGAGTTATTGTAAAGAGGCCTTCCGCGTTCCAAATGTCATCGGGGGGGGGGGGGGGGGGGTTGGGAGATCAACACTGTATTTACCTCTCGTCGAGAAGGCTCTGGGGTTTCACGTCGTTTTTAAGTTCACAGAGATAAACAACACGTTTGTTTGAATCTATTTTGCGGCCGTATAAAAGATTATATCTCGCACCCCGTCGGAATGCTATCCTATAACCTTTAGAATGCACTGGACCAACCCGTTTTGATGACACTCCAGATGTACCGATTGTGTCCTACGTTCTGTTTCAGCGGCTCAGGAGGTAGAGCAGTCGTCTGGTAATCCAGGGGTTTACCGGTTGGATTCCCGCTCCTCCCGGGCAGCATGTCGAAGTGTC
>NC_140167.1:166831210-166860348 GCF_963971535.1 Notolepis coatsorum
CGCTGGGTGAGTTTAGATTGTGATGTCACTCTCCCAGCGTATTGCCTCTGTTTTTGGTTCTCACTTAGAATAGTATTTTTGGACTTTACATCTCCCCCTGTGTGTTTGTCACACGAAGATATTATTACTTTGTTCACTTTGATTATTTGGACTGTTCTGCACCTGCTCTGTTTTTTCCCCTTTGTGCATTAACTATCTCCTCTGTCCTGCAGAGTGGCCCAGATGATTTCCACCAGTCCTCCCAGTTCCTCCCTGTTTCCCAGCCCGCCTCCGCGGGCCTCAGTCCCCTAGTCCCTAGTCCTCCTTCCCTAGTTCTCCTAGTCCCTAGTCCTCTATCCCTAGCTCTCCTAGTCCCAAGTCCTCTTTCCCTAGCTCTCCTAGTCCCTAGTCCTCTCTCCTCAGTCCCCTAGTCCCTAGTCCTCTTTCCCTAGTTCTCCTAGTCCCTAGTCCTCTATCCCTAGCTCTCCTAGTCCCTAGTCCTCTCTCCCTAGTTCTCCTTGTCCCTTGTTTACCTAGTCTCTAGTTCCTCTGTCCCAAGGCGTTCCCTTAACCTTCCCTTAGGCGTTCCCTTACCTTCCCATAGTGTTCCCTTTTCCTGCATTTGTGATTCTCCCTTAAAGGGACAGTGCCCTTTTCCCTGTTTTTCCCTGTGTTTCAATAAATATCTGTTTCTTGGCAAACCACCATACCTGTCTTGTGTTGTGCGATTGGGGTCGGTTACAAACCATAACAGTACGACCCCACCAAGTCTACGACCCCAGCCAGCACAGTTGAGTTTGCCTTTTTTTTTCTTGTCCCCTCTAGCTCCCCTGTTAGCCCTGTTAGCTTCCCTGTTAGCCCAGTTTAGCTTCCTTGTTAGTCCTGTTTAGCTCCCTTGTTAGCCTGTTACTCCCCTGTTTAGCCCAGTTTGGCTTCCCTGTTTAGCTTGTTAGTCTCCCCGGTTAGCTCCCCTGTTTGCTTCCCGTTTGCCCTGTTTGACCCCCCTGTAGCTAGCCATGCCCTGGCGGCTAACCCAGTCCCTCAGCAGAGCCCCTGTCTGCTAGCATGGCCCCGGTCTGCTAGCTTGGCCCCGGCTGTTAGCACAGCCTCTATGTTAATGCAGCCTTGCAGCTGGCATAGGCCCTGTAGCTAGCCAGGCCCAAGCAGCTAACCCGGTCCCTCTGCATGGCCTCCACTTTTTTGTGTTGTTTCTCCCACTGCTAGGACTGCCCTTCAGCTAGCAAGGTCAGTATTCCCACAGCTAGGACTGTCCTTCCAGCTAGCTTGTTCTCTCATGCTGGTCCAGCCCTGTCTGCCAGCCTAGCTCCGGCAGCTAGCGCAGCCTCTATGTAGATGTAGCAGTACAGCTAGCATAGGCCCTGTAGCTATCGGTGCCTTGGCAGCTACCCTTTCCCTCTGCTAGCCTAGCTCGGCAGCTAGCGCAGCCTCTATGTTGATGTAGCAGTACAGCTAGCATAGGCCCTGTAGCTATCAGTGCCCTGGCAGCAACCTTCCCTCTGCTAGCCCCTTCCCGGTGCTACCATGGTTACCCCTTTGCTACCCTGCTTGCCCCTCAGTTCCTCTAGACCAGTTGCTCTAGACCAGTTCTCTAAACCAGTTCTCTAAACCAGTTCTCTAGACCAGTTCTCTAGCCCGGATCTCTAGACCAGTTCTCTAGACCAGTTCTCTAGACCAGTTCCTCTAGACTAGTTCTCTAGACCCAGTTCCTCTAGACCAGTTCCTCTAGACCAGTTCCCCCAGTTACCCCTCGGCGACCCTGTTTCTTTTGCTAGCCCCACTCTTGTGGTGGCTTCCCCTGCTGGCTTGGCCAGTACCTCTTGTTTTGCCCCCTGCCACTCTGTCTGTATTTGTTTTGGGTCGCCGGGTGGCTCCCGTTGGAGGGGGGGATACTGTGAGGTTTTGCCCGCTGCTCACTACCTTTTCTCTGTTTCTTTAAGCCTATACTGTTTATTTCCCTTCTATACTGTTTATTTTCCCTTCTCACTCACTCTCTCTACCCCCCACCCTCTCGTTCCTTACCCTTAGTGGCCACACCTGTTCGATATTCTATTATCTCTCGCACCTGTGGTGGCAGGCTAATTAGTCCCCCTGTGGGCTTTAAATACCAGAGCGCTTCCCCTCGTTTTGGCGTGGGGTCGTGTTGTATACTTGCCGAGTCATATTCTCTAAACATCTAGACTCTTTCGGGAGATCCTCTGTCTGCCTATGCTGTTCCATTTTCCGGCGTCGAGATGTTTGCTCCAGCCTTCGCCAGCTGTCGCCGTTGCCTGTGGGGGAGACTGGTCTGCGCTCCCTGTACTTCCACGGGAGGCACCCCAGCGTTCCACTGCAGACCCCCGCGCAGCTGTTCGTCCTGACGCACATCCAGACCAGCGCAGACGCTCTCCAGTCCTCAGCGCGCAACGCGCATCTTCCAAGGACGCTCGAGCTTGGCACGCTCTCCAGACCAGCGCGCAACGCGCATCTTCCAAGAACCCTCGAGCTTGGCACGCTCTCCAGACCAGCGCGCAACGCGCATCTTCCAAGGACGCTCGAGCTTGGCACGCTCTCCAGACCAGCGCGCAACGCGCATCTTCCAAGAACCCTCGAGCTTGGCACGCTCTCCAGACCAGCGCGCAACGCGCATCTTCCAAGGACGCTCGAGCTTGGCACGCTCTCCAGACCAGCGCGCAACGCGCATCTTCCAAGAACCCTCGAGCTTGGCACGCTCTCCAGACCAGCGCGCAACGCGCATCTTCTAGACCTTCGTGCTTGGCACACTCCTCCTCGCAGACGCACCCCGACGCGTCTCTCGGTTCCGGTGCGCACTCAAGCAGTGGCGCACCACTCTGTCCTCGGCTCCGACAGTCGGCTACCCGGTGACGACACCTTCGCCACCGCCGCCTGTTCCAGCACCACTCTGTCCTCGGCTCGGACTGCCGGCTCCCCGGTGGCGATACCCTCGCCACCGCCGCCTGTTCCAGCACCACTCTGTCCTCGGCTCGGACAGCCGGCGCCCCGGTGGCGACGCTCTCGCCCCGCTGCCTGTTCCTGTACCATTACGCATACGCTGGGTGAGTTTAGATTGTGATGTCACTCTCCCAGCGTATTGCCTCTGTTTTTGGTTCTCACTTAGAATAGTATTTTTGGACTTTACATCTCCCCCTGTGTGTTTGTCACACGAAGATATTATTACTTTGTTCACTTTGATTATTTGGACTGTTCTGCACCTGCTCTGTTTTTTCCCCTTTGTGCATTAACTATCTCCTCTGTCCTGCAGAGTGGCCCAGATGATTTCCACCAGTCCTCCCAGTTCCTCCCTGTTTCCCAGCCCGCCTCCGCGGGCCTCAGTCCCCTAGTCCCTAGTCCTCCTTCCCTAGTTCTCCTAGTCCCTAGTCCTCTATCCCTAGCTCTCCTAGTCCCAAGTCCTCTTTCCCTAGCTCTCCTAGTCCCTAGTCCTCTCTCCTCAGTCCCCTAGTCCCTAGTCCTCTTTCCCTAGTTCTCCTAGTCCCTAGTCCTCTATCCCTAGCTCTCCTAGTCCCTAGTCCTCTCTCCCTAGTTCTCCTTGTCCCTTGTTTACCTAGTCTCTAGTTCCTCTGTCCCAAGGCGTTCCCTTAACCTTCCCTTAGGCGTTCCCTTACCTTCCCATAGTGTTCCCTTTTCCTGCATTTGTGATTCTCCCTTAAAGGGACAGTGCCCTTTTCCCTGTTTTTCCCTGTGTTTCAATAAATATCTGTTTCTTGGCAAACCACCATACCTGTCTTGTGTTGTGCGATTGGGGTCGGTTACAAACCATAACACTCTCTCTCTCTCTCTCTCTCTCTCTCTCTCTCTCTGGGAGCTGCCTCCCTGACAGCACTGTATATCTGTATGTATATCTATATATCTGCAATATATAAATCATCTGTTTTTTATCTAATAAGATATTTTTCAGTCTGTTCAAATCATTCCAATAATTTTTTTTGCAGTCATTTATTACAATTTAAAGATTTTAAATATTGATTTTATCAATATAATATCGATATAATATTCTGCGCACAAAATATTGCTGTATATTTCTGTATGCATTTTTCTTTAATGATCTATTTATTAAAGAGAGTTGCACTACATCTATACCTCATTTTTGCATTTAGCATTTTTAAAAGTTCAGCATTTTTGTACCGCATTGGCTCCATTTTTTTCCTCATTGTCTGCATTTTTTGTACCTCATTGTCTGCATTTTTACTTCATTGTACTTAGGTTGTACTTTAGTTTGTATATTGTATATATTGTATAGTGTTGGGACTTTATTCCTCTTTTACTTACTTTTCATTTTACTGTATGAAAAACATTATCAGGGGGCTCATACAGAACCAAGTATTTCACTGTAATGTACTTGTACTTTATACGTGACAAATAAAAGCAAACTTGAAACTTGAATAAAACCATGTAGACCGAGTCTATTTTGATTCAGTTTGACAGTTTGGGAATTGACAGCTCTGAGTTTCATTCCTCCAGTCGCTCTAATGTTCTTGCAGTGAATGTCTAGTACACTCTCTCACCTGCCCTAGCCCATGTCTCTCTATTAATCTCTCTCTCTCACTCACCTGCCCTAGCCCATGTCTCTCTATATTACTCTCTCTCTCTCTCCATCACCTGCCCTAGCCCATGTCTCTCTTGCTGTCAGGACGTTTTGACAATCCAGCCAAGTATTGGCTACTGCAACTACGATTAACAATGCAACGATCTGACAAACGGATGTGCTAGTCAACCCAATCCACAGGACAAATCATATTTGCGATTTGAACAAATGGTAAATGCTAAATGGTGCATTTATATATCTCTTTTATCCAAAGCGCTTTACAATTTTGTTCCTCACAGTCATTCACCCATTCACTCACACATTCACACTTGGACAAGCTGCCCAGGAGGAGCGGGAATCGAACCGGGAACCTTCCGATTGGCAGACGACTGCTCTACCTCCTGAGCCACTGTCTTTAACTAACTAAGAAATACTAACTGTATTTCTATTCTATTCTATACTACTATACTTATACTACTACCTATCATGCTAGTATGTCTATACTACTATGCACTCAGAGTGTAGCACTCAAGTTCAACACTATTTGATGAACAACACCACTGACCCTTAGCTACCAGAGTTGTCCCCTTCCTGCTGACAATCTGTAATATCAAAGTATAAATGGTAAATCCACAGGAGGAAACACTTAATTTGAACAATAGCCTAAACGCATGTGTGCTGCTTTAGCCATATATCTGAAACTATAACACAATAACATAAAATAATAGACTGTATATATACACAGCACTTTATTTACAGTATATTTTGAGATGCGTTTTCTTTTAATAATTTTTTTTGAAACGCTGTGATCCTGACTGAGTTTATTCACAAAAACCAATAAACGCCATCCTTGAAAGAAATGACCTGACTGTCATGAATGTCTGTTAGCACTTCTGAACCCTGAGCAGGTTTTACCACTAAAGCTGTTATTGTTAGGTGAACTGAAAATTCATCGCAAGTTCACATTTGACAGCAGGAACTGTCAAATACTGGTGTAGTTTCTTTACAGAGCCGGATAAATATGTTCACAGCGAATCAGTGCACAGTATTCAGGTCAGGTGACACAATAATTATGGTTGCTAGTGCTACCCTGAACTATGCTGTCTGAAGGAGAATTGCAGTGTAACTTTGGCTGCGTTCACACTGCAAGCCTTAGCGCTCAATTCGGATTTATTGCTCAGATCAGATTTGATTTTGTGTGGCTGTTCACGTAATATTTTTAATGTGGCCGATATCAGATTCCAGTGTGAACTGGTCACGCTCCTGAACTGATGCACATGTGCAAATTAACAATAAAGAAAATAATAATGTGACAAACGTCAATCTAGCAAAGAAAGAAGACTTTTGGGGGTTCTGCAACAGGGGTTTCTGCTTCATCTGCATGGAATAGCTAGCAAGATGAGCTTAAACTATAGGAAACGTTCACTCTAAATTAATTCAAACATAATATGATGGAGACCATGGAATCTGACACCATAGGAAACTGTAGATGTTTTAATTGACAGAGCGTATTTTCTTTCCTTGGAACTGTGTATCTAAAATCATGAGCTCACTTGTCTGAATGTTTTAATGTTTGTTTTTGTCTGAAACGTATGTGTTTTTGCTGTCCTTATTGGCCAGGTCACTCTTGTAAAAGAGACTTTCATCTCAATCAGTGTTTTATCTGGTAAGGTTAAATAAAAAATAAAAGAAAGAGTGAACGTGGCATGAAAGTCACATGACTGTTCAGACTGAGGTCACATTGCAAAGAAATCAGACCTGTATTTGATTTAGGACCACATATGAAAGTGGCCCAAATCAGAATAAAAAAGATCAGAGTCCATGTGATTTGTGCTGTTCACATTGTCGTGAAAGAGTCAGATCTGAGTCACATATGAGCAAAGAAATCAGATTTGGGACTTTCGCTTGCAGTGTGAACGTAGCCTTAGGCTCAAAGTCATCTTCCAATATTGTTTCATGAAATGTTAACGTAACAAAGGTTTATCTCCTTTAGAGCAGAAGCCAGGAAGAGAAAAGGTGAAACGTATTCAAGCAACGTAGCTAAAACATGGCTGGAATCTGGTTAATTTGCATCTCTGTGCAGTTATCTGCTTTTGACACAAAAAAAGCAACCTTTAATTTGACCTCTGTATTTTGTATTGTATTTTTACTTGATCAATACAATCTGTATTGCAGTTTGATTGACATTACCTGGAATACACTACAATTTTCTTTTTTTAAACGGAGATATGTGTGTGTTTTTTTTGGCAAATTAACTCTTAATTAAATCTTACTGTTCAAGAGGGGTTTCTTGAGTCCAAAAACACAAAACCCTCAGAAAAATACAAAAAGTTTTCTGAAACAAATGAAAGAAATTTGCTTACAAGCAAAGGTTGGAACACGCTCTGCGCAGACAGCAGCGCTAGGCTTTAGATTTTATCGCTATGTTCTATTAACATAACACCAGGCTTAGACATTCTCGCCAAAACACATTTTCCATAATACCTGAAAGTGGGGGGGACAAAAATATCTCCCCCCCCCCGGCGCCCTTGCCTTGTTTGTTTGCTCTGAGGGGGAGAGAGAGAGAGAGAGAGAGCTAGGGGGTAGGGGAGAGAGAGAGGGATAGAGAGAGAGAGAGAAAGAGAGAGAGAGAGAGAGAGAGAGAGAGAGATAGAGAGAGAGAGAGAGAGAGAGAGAGAGAGAGAGAGAGAGAGAGAGAGAGAGATGTGGGCGATAGCATCGGCTATTGGCAATCTCACAGGATGACGATAGGATGATCTGAATATGGAGCACATCGCCCAACTCCAGTCCCTGACAGACTGACACATGCACACACACACACACACGCACACACGCGCACGAACGGACGCACTCACACACACGCACGAACGGACGCACTCACACACACGCGCAAACGGACGCGCACACTCATACACGCACGAACGGACGCACTCACACACACACGAACGGACACTCACACACACACGAACGGACGCACTCACACACACACACACGAACGGACGCACACGCGCGCACGCACACGAACGGACGCACTCACACACACACACGAACGGACACACACACACAAACGGATGCAAATGGATGTCCAAGTGTTCCCTCCTCCAGCAGACAGGCCGCAGCCTCTAAGGCACTGTGGATTTTGCATTACGCAGTGACTTTGCTCTACATAAATTATGTGTCAGACACAAAATTATTTTTCACCCCTCTAGCCTCTCCATGCTACATGGAAGTTTTGGACTGAATAATGGAAACAACAGAGCGTGACGCCGGGCTCATGGGATCCATTTAAAGATGTGGGGGAGATAGAGAGAGATAGAGAGAGAGAGAGAGAGAGAGAGAGAGAGAGAGAGAGAGAGAGAGAGAGAGAGAGAGAGAGAGAGAGGATGCAGTCGGAGAGAGGGTTTTTCAGGACCACAGAAACAGCATGTGCCAAGTATACATGAATCCTGCCATTGTTCCGTATAGAAAACACACCGCGATGAGCGCTGAGCGGCTGAAGCGGCTAATCACAGCGCAGCTTTTTTTAAAAGCATTTCTCCCTTGAATCACGATAACCTACGCCAAAAAAAATTCATCTAAATACCGTGTACACAGAGTGAAAAACAACATCTACGGATGAGTCATTTGGAGCCGCGATAGCGTTTCAGAGATCCTTTTTAACTTTACTGTTACATTTGCACTCTGGTTGGATGCCAAACTTCTTTTAGTTGTACTGTACTCGTGCTGTGTGATGACAATACATTTGAATGTAATCTAATCTAATCTAATGTCAAAAAAGATTGGTATGGTCCTTTTAAACATAAGCAGACAGTTAGCTGATCCTGATCTGATCTTGATCCTGATCAGATCTGATCTTGATCCTGATCTTGATCCTGTTCCTGATCCTGTTCCTGCAGACTGATCCTGCAAACTAAATACATATTCCATCACTTGGTCTCTGAGTATTCTTACATTTACAGAACCATGTCGCAGTCTCCTCTCAAAGCAATTAACTGTACGTTGTATATAACTTTTGCACTTTACTGTTACGGTTCCACGGTTTACCGCTTTTAAAAGATTACGTTCAGACGGTAGGCGCAGACGGTATAGGTTACGTTTCGAATCATGAACTTCGGAAAATGCCTGTCAGAAATGTCAACTGGAATAGCTGGGAGTTAGTTAGCTGTAATGGATAATACATGACGTGGTGTGCTGTTATCTGAAAATAATGCTCAATGCACGGGGGGTAATTATTAACGTTAGCCCTTCGACGTGTGGTTTGCATGGAAAGTAACGTTAGCTACTGTACAGCTTTGTTAGCCTAGCTAACGTTAGCTACATATCTAGCAAGCTATACAAAAAGAATGTTTAATGTGACTGATCTAGTGAGCTAGAATCAGAATATTCCACCCATAAATCAAATCAAATATAAATAACGCAATTGGCCATAACAACCCGTTTGTTTTGACGGGAGCTAGATCACGTTAGTTAGTTAGCCAGCTAGCTAGTAGTACCGGTGATGTTGCTAATTGATTTTGGTCGACTAATGTTAGCGAGATTGGGCCACGTTCCGTTACATTATCATGAAAGTGTAGTGCCGAAGGATAGGAGTCTGAGGCGGGATGTCGAAAGACAACGGTAAACATTTATTAATGTTACACTCTGTTGACGTTGAGCTAGTTTGCCGACAGGAAAGTGCTGACAGGAAGGTAACAAACAATTATGGTCCGTGCGGAACCCTTATCTCCAACACATAGTTCCGTGGGTGAATTATGTTGATCTTCCACAAAAGATGAATTGTTTAAATGTATGTTTAATCCAGTAAGAATAGTACTAGGCTATATACCATACTTCTGTGCAAGTAGATACATTAACAAAACGTATTGCCCTTTTGACATGTAGCCTACATATTCATAATCATGAACAGGGGAGGAAACTAACTTTTTGGCTTACCAGCCAACTGGCGGGTATCTGATTTTTTTTACCAGCCAAATAGATTTTTTACCAGACAAAAAAAATCGCTAATTGTGATAATTACTTCTTTGTACGTCTTCGTCTAAATTGATTTTCAATCATAGTAAATTAATCACACTGTCTCTACTCTTCAAAATATTACATCATTAAATCACATATTAACATGAAAGAGGGAACTATTCTGGACTGGGTTGGGCTGAACTGGGCAGTGAAAGATGCTGGGTTGGGCTGGTCTAGGTTATACTGAATGATGAATTGAAAATGAATTGAAAATGGGGGACCCTGATGTAAACAAGACCAAAGTCTTTCTCTGGTCTGCATCCCCTTAACAATTGCATGTATTGAGCCGTACTGTACTGTACCCATTCTGCAATCTGTTAAATAAAGTTTTCATTCATCACAGCTCAACTACTAGGAATGTGTGTCTGACTCTTAAGTGCAGGAAATATTCATCAGAAAGGGGGGACATGATGGAGGGAATGGAAAGAGCAGGTTTGACAGGAGCAGGGTTGAAGGGATTGATTGATTGAAAAGTTTATTAACAGATTGCAGAATGGGTACAGTACAGTTCAATACATACAATTGTTAAGGGGATGCAGACCAGAGAAAGACTTTCGTCTTGTTTACATCAGGGTCCCCCATTTTCAATTCATCATAACATATTGGAGTGTGGAGGAAGTGGACAAGGCATTAAGCAAACAGGACTGAAATGGGGGACCCTGATGTAAACAAGACTAAAGTCCTTCTCTGGTCTGCATCCCCTTAACAATTGTGTGTATTGAGCTGTACTGTATTGTACCCATTCTGCAATCTGTTAATAAAGTTTTCAATCAATCAATCAATACTGGGTTGGGCAGTGAAAGAACCAAGCATTTCACTGTAATGTAATAGCTAAATAAAACAACTTGAACTTGACTTGTTACATTTGCACTCTGGTTGTATGCCAAATGTATTCTGGTTGTACTGTACTTGTGCTGTAAGATGACAATACATTGGAACCGAATCGACAACGCTAGGGGTTCAGCAGGTGTGTTCTGAATGCCAAATATGACAACATCACCGTTGTGAAGGGCATATGGGCGAGTGGTGATATGCTGGGAAACCCGGTAATAATAAAATGTCACTCGGCTGCATTTAAGCAAAGCCGCTCAGTATAGTCGTCCACTATGTTGAATGCGCGTTATGGTAGCTTGTTACATGCTAGGTAGCTAGCCAGCTAATGCTGGTTGACTTGTCATTCTCATCCGACTCGAAGGAGACGCGTCGCGTGCTGATGTTCGCCCCCATGTCAGACCGCACCGATATCCGAAAGCGACGACTCTACATGCAAATATTTTCATCCACTCATGTGTTTTTGTAAGTTTGTCTACGTTGTCAAGCCGGCTGCCGGTGGCAGGAGTTTGTAGGTCTGCGCGCAGTGATGGGCGGCATCTTCTAGAAAACGAGTGTTCATTGGAGGAGCTTAGAGCGCATCTGTACAACGATGATGTTCATTGGTTATGGTCTGATTATTATGTGGCGCAAATGGGAGGAATCAAGGGGGGAGTCAGAGTTCGGTTTGTGTCAGTGAGCGAATCAGCAGATTGCAGAATGATTTTTTTGTTTTGTTTTGTAATTACTAGTACTCGCCAGACTGGCGAGTGCTCTTCATGAATTACTCGCCAAACGTAAAAAATACTCGCAATTGGCGAGTAAAGTGGCCTAATTTCCTCCCCTGATCATGAACGTTTATTTAGAAGTATTTTTGCCCAAGGTTATCATTAGGGATGGGTACCTTTCACATTTGAACCAATACCGGTACCGGTACCGGTACCTGTGAATCGATACCGGTACCCAACGGTACCTTTTTTCGATACTTTAGTCTCAAGAAATGTAATTTACCTACCTCAGTCGTGAAAAAAAGAATCCAAACTTCAAATAACTACAATTTCGACAGTTTTCGGCTTGCCATTGCTCCGACTGCTTTGTTGTTGAATCAATTCAAATCCTAGGTAAGTGTTGTGAAGGATCAGATTAAACCGAATATATATATTTATTTATGGATATATATTGAATAGTATTTGTATATCGTCTGATATCCCTTGTATATTCCTTGTACATATACACGGAATGTCCCTTTAGTCTACTACAGCCCATAATAGTTCATTCTCTTATTGGACAAGGAACTGGCGCCAGGAGACAAGCCCCTTGGAGCCAAGTTCAATGGTACCGACGAAACATGTCTCTACTAGCCCCGGCTCTGCGCAGGAATACGGCTACCGAAAAGAGAGTGGCACTATTTGTTCACCGTGCATATAAATATGGCGCAAGTAAATGTAGAAGTCCTCTTATCCCTTAGTCCTTTACCCTTCTACCCAACTAAGTAACAGAACGTGAAGCCTCACCCCACGATACCGCGTGCGGTGAAGTATGGCCTGTTTGGCCTTAGAATAGCATTGAGACCTCGTGCAAATTAATAGTTGAATTGTCCGAGTTTGGCACCGTATTTCTATTAAGTAATAATAGTCTATTATGTATGGTGCATCGTACGGTTAGAGTTCTAAAGTGAGCAGCATCCCCGTCGCTTCCTCGTGTTATCTAGAGTCTTAGCCAGGTTGGGCAGACCACACGTGGTGCTTTCATCCGAGGAGTTCTAGGCGAGGACCGAGTGGACCTGTACATTGGATTACCTACCCGACGACTGCTGAGCCCTATGCGGCATGGAATATATATTTGCTTTGGTACTTTGATTTGTGGAGCGGATAATCGCCAACACCGGTGAGTGTTGGATTTACCCCGAGAGGAGTCAAGGTGAGACGGCGCTCAGACCAGACTGAGGTTGCCTCGCTTCTTCTTCACTGTGGAGCTACAGCTACAGCTACAGCCTACAAGAGAGCCAAGGTGTATTCATCTGTGGATCAAGATTCTACTGCACTGTCTTCTGTACCTGAAGTCTCCCTAGACATCGTTGACCAGACGGGATACTGCCGACGGCTCTCCTACCCCCCCTACCGGCTTACAACCGGGAGGACCCCTACAGTATATCCAGCTATAATCATTAATTATGCCATCGTTATAATTCCCTAAGAGCCAGGTTGTATACTTGCTTCCTGCGTAACCAGAGATTGGACATTCAGTGTTGATTTGCCTACGAGTACTCATTTGCCTTACAAGTGCATTCAAATCATAAACGTAATAGTAAATGTTATATGTACCTTTTGCTATATATTAAATATTTGATTATTACCTTTGTGTGGACCCGATTTCATTGTGGGAAAGTGTTCATCATATTTAGATATCGTGTACTGTATGGCCAGTAGTTAAAGTACATAAAGCGGTAGTGGTTTAATGATACCATACTTATCAATACAGTCAGGGAATTGTACCCCTCAGTTACAGTAAGCATATATTGTGCGTGTGAACGTTGACATGAAAAGAAAAAAGTAATAATAAAAAAAAAAGTAAAAAAAAATAATTTTTTTTTTATTTTTATTTTTTTTGTATCTCACTTGATTCGATACTCGGTAGTACCGACGTGTTTCGGTTCGGTACCTCAAAAGTACCGAATTCGGTACCCATCCCTAGTTATCATACCATCAAAATGTAGGCACATGCCTAGTCTACATACAACAGAAACTAAAGGGACCGTTGGGAACCGGTTCCTAATTGGCCGATGCCTGGAACCGTGTGGCTCCCGTGACTTTCGATTCCCTTATCGCTGCCAGGTTTTTCCTAGTTGCGCAATAATGTTAGCGTTAGCATGTAGCCATGGCAGACTCTATTTGATTCCTTAAGGGCTCGAAATTGCCTGGGTTTTGGTCATATGCTCCCGAAATGCTCCCGCTGTTTGGCTACTTCTATGTGCAGTGAAAACTACTTGAATGCTTTAGAACCTAGTCATTGATTTAGATCGGGGTGAGCTAAAATTAGCCGCGGAGCTAACGCTAGCTAACGTGAGCTAACGCTATTTAATCAAGCTCACAAAGAGAGATAAACAGCTGACAGCGGATAGTACAGGTACAAATACAATAAAACAGCAGGTGGGGGCTGTTGTGTAAACCTTGTACTCTTTAGTTCACATATAATGAGATACTTTGAGAGTTTGTTTACAAGTCTGTAAGCCAGGAAGTACAGTGGTGCAAGAGGGAGCTCTCTCTCTCTCTGTGTGTTTCAAGTTTCAAGTTTCAAGTTTCTTTAATAGTTGTCATACAGAAGTACAGAATACTTTTGTACAAAATGCTTCTTACTGTTGCGCTCCAGAGACTGTGCAAGACAAGATAAGTATGAAATAAAATAACATAGTAAAATTAGAAGTAAAAAAATGAGGTCACAGTGTTCAGTTTAGACATATGTACAATGTTCGATGCAGAATAGACGTAGTTACCATACAATATACAATACTGTGCAGTGTACTAATATACAATACTATATAGTGCAAGGCAGAAATGGAGAAATGGGACGAGGTGCAATTTAGGTACAGTTCACAGTAGGTGTACGAGTTGTAGTGCAAATCCTTTATCAATAAATATAAAGTGTAAGTGTGTTTGTGATATCTAAAGTGTGGAGAGTGGGTGCTGCAGTGTGTTGTTTGTTTGAGTGAGTGAGTGTGTGCGTGTGGGTGTGTGTGCTGTGTGCATTTGATGGTTGTTGCATAGTGATTATTGTTCGTTTAGCGATTATTGTTCGTTTAGCAGCCTGATGGCCTGGGGATAGAAGCTTCTTCTGAGTCTTTCTGTGCTCGCCTTAAGACTCCGGTATCGCTTGCCTGACCGCAGCAGTTCAAAGAGGCAGTTGTTCGGGTGGCTCGAGTCCTTAATAATTCTCTTAGCCTTCCCCTTGCACCGCTTGTTGTAAATGTTCTGGAGGGTGGGAAGCCCCCCTCCAATTGTGCGTTCGGCTGAACGTGTCACTCTTTGTAGTCTGCTACGGTCTTGTGCAGTGCTATTCCCAAACCAGGAGGTGATGTTGCCGGTCAGGATGCTCTCTATTGTACATGAGTAGAAGTTCCTAAGGATCTTCTGACTGACTTGGAACTTCCTTAGGCGCCTGAGGAAGTAGAGGCGTTGTCGTGCCTTCTTCACAACACTGTCAATGTGTGTGGTCCATGTCAAGTCCTCGGATATGTGGGCTCCGAGGTACTTGAAACTGTTCACTCTCTCAACCGGTGCCCCGTCGATGCTGAGGGGGCTGTAGTCCTTGACCCCCGACCTCCTGAAGTCCACAATCATCTCTTTTGTTTTGCTGACGTTCAGGGAGAGGCAGTTCTCCTGACACCACTGTGACAGGTTCTCTACCTCTTCCAGGTAGGCCCTTTCGTCGTTGGCAGAGATCAGGCCCACCACTACTGTGTCATCAGCAAATTTGATGATGGTGTTGTTGTTCCGCTGTGCTACGCAGTCATGTGTGTACAGGGAGTAGAGGAGGGGGCTCAGAACACAGCCCTGGGGGGCCCCTATGTTGAGCGTGATGGATGAGGAGGTGCAGTTGCCGGCTCTTACCACCTGGGGTCTGCCCGTCAGGAAGTCCAAGACCCACTGGCACAGGTCATAGTTCAAGCCCAGGTCCCTGAGCTTGGCTATGAGTTTGGAGGGGACTATGGTATTGAATGCTGAGCTGTAGTCGATGAACAGCATTCTCACATAGTTCCCCTGCCTCTTGTCCAGGTGTGATGCTGCTGTGTGCAGCACATGGGCTATGGCGTCCTCCGTGGACCTGTTGGGGCGATATGCAAATTGCAGAGGGTCCAGGTTGATGGGGAGGGAGGAACAGATGTAGCCCTTCACTAGCTTCTCAAAGCACTTCATGGCTATGGAGGTGAGGGCTACAGGGCGGTAGTCGTTGAGGCAAGCGGGCGTAGATTTTTTGGGTACAGGGATGATGGTGGACTTCTTCAGACAGGTGGGGATGACAGCCTGTTCCAAGGACAGGTTGAAGATGTCAGTGAATACCGGGGCCAGTTGGTTGGCACAGACTTTTAGGACGCGGCCGGGGATGCCGTCCGGTCCTGCTGCCTTCCTGATATTCACTTTTTTAAAGATCCGTCTCACCTCATGCTCTGTTACCCTGAACACTGAGTCTCCATCAGCAGACCCCCCCCCCCCCATTGCCGTGGTTTGTAGGCTGGTGTTGTTATTCACAGCCTCAAACCTCGCATAGAAGGAATTGAGATCATTTGCTAAGGAGATGTCACTGTTCAGTTTGAGGGGGGTGCCTTTGTAGTCTGTCATTGTTCTGAGGCCCTGCCACATGCCTCTAGAGTCAGCCTGTTCAAACTGAAGTTCAACTTTATCCCTGTAACGCCGTTTTGCCTCTATTACTGCTCTCCTGACGTTGTATCTTGCCATCTTGTGTTCTTCCATGTTGCCTGTCACCAGCCCGGTGTTGTATGCTGATGTGCGCACTTTCAGAGCCTCACGGACGGATTTGTCTACCCAGGGCTTTTGATTTGGGTAGATTTTAATTTTGGTGGAGGGGATTGTTTCTTCTACCTGGGTACAGACATAGTCAATCACCGTTTCGGTGTATTCGTTAATATTGGCTGTGTTATCACGGAATACACTCCAGTCTGTGCATTCCAGTGCAGCTTGGAGTGACTCCTCTGACGTCACGGCCCAACGCTTAACCTCTCGCGAGACCACCGGCGTTCGCTTGAGACTTTGTTTGTACTTTGGCAAAAGAAATATTGCGGCGTGATCGGACTTACCGAATGGACTAAGAGCCTGTGACTTGTACCCATTCTTAAATTGCGAGTATACATGGTCTAATATGTTCTCGCCTCTGGTGGGACAGGTCACATGCTGATAGAAATTCGGCAACACCTTTTTAAGACGCGCGCTGTTGAAATCACCCAAAACCAAAATGGCAGCGTCAACATTAGCTGCCTGGAGTTTGTTTACCTCGTCGTGAAGTTTTGAAAGTGCGACCCCAGTGTTCGCGTGTGGTGGAATGTACACTCCGATGAGGATGATGGACGTTAACTCTCTTGGGAGGAAGAAGGGTCGACATTTTATCGTGATAAACTCCAGGTCTGGGGAGCAGTGGTTAGACAGTTCCTTTGTGTTGCCTAAATCGCACCACTCCTTGTTTATCATGAAGGCATGAAGGATCTTTAGTGACTCTTCTGCCGTCCGGTCCTTGCGGAGAACGAAGAAGTGGTCTGCCGGTTCTATTGCGTGATTCGGGACATCTGGACTCAGCCAAGTTTCTGTGAAACAGAGGACGTTACAATCCCGAATGTCCCTCTGGAATTGGATCCGTGCTCTGATGTCATCCAGTTTATTTCCTATCGATTGCACATTGGCCAACAATATGCTGGGCAATGTGGTTCTGTGTCGTTTGGACCTCAGTCTGTTTCGGACCCCGGCTCTCTTTCCACGTCTTCGCGGCGGCTTCTCCTGGTCTTGGCCATGGCCATAACAAAGGATCTCGGCGGGCCATTTCTGCTGTTCAGCGATCCGATCCAGAGAGCAATCCAAACGGTAAGTTTTCCTTAATCCAATGTCAATGAGTGTGTGTGAGAGAGAGTGTGAGTGAGAGACAGAAGTCAGAGGAATAACGACCTGTTATTCAATAGATTAAATTAGTTTAAGAATAAAAAAATAAATACATTTTAAGAGAATCTCAAGTACATTATTTTATTTAAGTGTAGGCTATAGTTAATGTTTTATTTTTTACAGTTTTTGTATTTTTCTGACATGGGGGCTCAACAATAAATGACAATCAGAAATGTCAAGTTGCATGTTGTTATTCTAACCAGCTTAGACCCCTACGCTCTGCATCTTCTGGCCGCCTCAGACCTACTCCTATCCGAGCTCCGGGAGGGTCATCAAAGAGAAGTCGCCTATTCTCAGTCCTTGCCCCACAATGGTGGAATGAACTACCCACCCCAGTTAGGACAGCCGAATCACGTCCAATCTTTCGCCGTCGACTAAAGACGCACTTCTTCAACCATTATCTGAATAAAAAAAAATATATCTAACCCTAACTAACCGTACTATCATGCACTTGTCCTAATAAACTAACCTACACTGTAGCACTCAACACTTTGATGAACATTGTTGCTCAGCTGATAGAGTTGTGCCCTTCCTGATGGCTTGTCGTACAGAACTTGTAAGTCGCTTTGGATAAAAGCGTCAGCTAAATGACTAAATGTAGTTCTGTTGCATTTCCAATTTATTTATTTAAATTATAAATTGATCAGGTATCGATAAGGGAATCGATAAAGAATCGAATCGATAAGCAGAATCGATAATGGAATCGTATCGATAAAATCCTATCAATTCCCATCCCTAATGACAAGTGACTTAGAGTTTAACCCTTTCACTACCACACTACAGACGGTTAACCTTTCATTACCACACTATAGAAGGTTAACCCTTTCACTATCACACTACAGAAGGTTAACCCTTTCACTATCACAATACCGACGGTTAACCCTTTCACTACCACACTACAGACGGTTAACCCTTGCACTACCACACTACAGAAGTAAGTTTAACCCTTTCAGTACCACATTACAGAACGTTAACCCTTTCACTACCACACTATCAAAGGTTAACCCTTTCACTACCACACTACCAAAGGTTAACCCTTTCACTACCACACTACAGACGGTTAACCCTTTCACTACCACTACCGAATGTTAACCCTTTCACTACCACGCTACCGAAGGTGAACCCTTTCACTACCACACTACAGACGGTTAATAGTCAGGGGGCCAACACTGATATTGCAACTTAAGTAATCGCTTTTGGGGAGAAGCTGTCAACCTATCCAGTATTCATGTTTAACCCCTTGACATTATGGCCTAGCTATGTTGACATCTTTGAAAATGATTTTTTTTGTCATTTAATCATTCTATCATTGTAAGTGGTAAAATCGGAAATTTTTTCACAATGCTGCCAAATTAGTGACAATTTGCTCTGTAATTTCTAACAACTTTGTAATATTATCCCTTAATATATCTCATGTGAAAGTATGATCTTAACTATTGATAAAAAAAAATCAACCAATGGTAAAACAATATCATAGCGTACCACATGGGGTGCTGTGGGTTTATACAGCAAAAAACAGCAGCAATATCAGTGAAGCAGAAGAGTTATACACTTCAAACTAATGGGTGGTAGGAAATGGAGAAATGGAAGCAGCTTCAGCATGCTATGAGGAACTTGTGCTGAAAGTTGGGGAGATTCAAGATCTCCTTGTACAGGTTGACAAGGCCAATGAAGACAAGCCAACCTTTACCTTCTGGAGACAGTACATGGACATTGTGTCTATTCTCCTTGCGTTCACCCGGGCACGGAGATGTGGTGATTGGAAACCTGTACATGTCAGCCTTCAAGAGCATGATGCCTTGGTTTGCTGCGTATGATCACACCCATTACACAAGATGGGGTGCTGTGTTCATAGCAGACATGGAACAGCAGGCACAGACAGCACGAGAGGTCTACCATGGCTTCCTAGATGGTGATTTTGTAGCCAAGGAGACCAAACACAGCTTCAACAAGGTGCCTTTCGGCCTTCGCCTTGAACAAATCAATAAAACGGGAAAGGTTGCTGGAGGATTGATAGGCATCACTAGAAATTATCCAGCAAGAAATTGTTGGTCCATCACCTATAATGAACGTGCATCCTTGGCAGAGGATACCAGATCCCTGTTTGGACTGACATGATGATGAGGAGACACACAAAGACTGCCTTCAATCAAGAATCAAGAGGGATAATCTCGATGTCATTCAACTTGTTGATCAGTTCCAGAGATACAACGTCTTCCAACAAGAGCATATGTATGATTTAGTGTGCCTGACAACTGGTGATGTTGCCTCAGAAGAGATACTGAATGACCTTACACATGCTGCATAGTCTGGCAATCACTGAGTTGGTGAAAAACCGACTGGGCACAACGAACACAGATTTCCACGCCAGTCTCACCAAGAGAAAACCGAAAACATTCTCAAGCCTATACAGCACAGATACCAAGCTTGAACAACTCAGATCCAGGAGAGGTCAACATGGATGAGCTTCTCCAAAAAGAACTGTGTGCAGTCCCCAAGTCACTTGCCACAACAGATTCAGTGCTCAGGCCTACAAACAAAGCTGACTTAGCCACCATACTACAAGCTGGTGCAAAGGAAACAGAGCTCAGTCCATCTGTTATGAGAACATGCACCATCATTGATGGAATGGCCTTAGTAAGAGCCATGGGAAAACCTCAAAATGCATCAACCTTCGGGGAATATGCAGATGTGTTCACACAGAGAGTGGCATCTAATCTACATGGGAACATCACCAGAGTGGATATAGTGTTTGATCTGTACCAAAAAAAACTCTATCAAGAGTGGAACAAGAACAAACCACAGCACTACTCAGCGAAAGGTTCGCACAATTGTGAGTAGAGATGTAAAGCTACCTGCTAACTGGAATAGCTTCATTGAAATGGATGAAAACAAAGCCAACCTTACCCATTTCCTATCAACTGAACTTGAGAATCATGTGCAGCTTTATGATGAGGAAATTGTTATCAGTGGAGGGTTTGAGGATCCTGAAAAAGTTACGTCAGCAGCTGGGATTGATGTATCTCCCCTACAAGCTACACATGAAGAAGCGGATACACACATACTACTACATGCAGCTGATGCAACAACGAAAGGGTTTCAGAGGCTCATCATTCAGTGCCGAGACACAGATGTGTTGCTGCTACTACCTGTATTTGCAAACCAACTAAGCCAAGAAGTTTGGATGAAAGCAGGAACAGCTAACAAACCACGCTACATGAAAGTCCATCAAATCACACTACCAAATGAGATGCTCGATGGTCTGTTGGCATTTCATGCCATCACTGGATGTGATACTACGAGCTAGTTCACCAGAATTGGAAAAAGGACAGCATGGAAAGTGTTCCAGCAGTACCCGCATCTTCTCCGCAACTTTGGTGAGGATGAAGTACCAAGTACCACTTCCCTATCTTTGGCAGAACAGTTCATATGTAAGCTCTATGACAGGGGTGGGCAATTATTTTTCCCGGGGGGCCGAATGAGCAACTGAAAATATGTTGGAGGGCCGGGCCAAAATTCCAAACTCAATTAGGCATAATATCAGGGCTGTACGCTAAGCTTTTTCACTAGGGGCACACTTGCCCCTAAATGAGACATTTAGGGGCAAAAATTATTTTTTAGGGGCAAATTTTTAAATAACAATTTTACCATTATTAAAAAAATATGTTCCTCCTGCCTCATTACTGTGGTCCTTTTATTTAACATTTAAGTGCGTTTGTTTTCAGGTTTGTATCTTTTATAATGAACCAACCAAGAAAGTGTGTAAATCACTAATAGAACAAAAACAACAAACTGTTTTTCAAACGCAACCTTATTTACATTTGCGCTTTTGATAGTGAAATGTTCAGTCCAACTTAGCTCGAAGGAAAGACTAATCAAAAAGGTTTAATTGACCCGTATGAGGCTCTTACGGTAGGACTTTGATTGTTTATAGAAGTGGAATGTAATATGCTAAACGAGAAATAAACAGTTTGTGACAGCCAGTAAAGTTGCAAGCCACTTTCATTTCATATACGGGGACACCGTGACAATTATTAGTATTATCTTATTTGCATATTGTCTCATTATTAGATAGATAGATAGGTTGATATTTTATAAATTTAAGTAGACAGTATTTCACGTCCTAATAGTGGGCTACTACTACTACTCACCTAATGCATGGCTGAACCTGAACGTTAGAAGTGTCCGTGTCCCCGTCAATCAATCATCACATCATCACGTCAATCATCATCATCTTATCATCTCTCCACATCGGACGTGGTTGTCATAAGATGGACTGATATCCACTCAGTGGTGTTGGATTTGGTGTTGGATGTATAGACTACGCAGATAGGGACATGGTCTTTAATCGCACGATAGACTACAAGTACCAAGTATATAGCGTGACCCAGATTCACTCCACACGCAAATCTTTTTTTTCACTCAGGCTATCGGTGATCGCAGTAAGTTCATTCATTGCCGACAGATTCTTTCATAGCACCACGACATTGTGTCGCACTGACAGCTCGCGTGAGTGGCGTCATCACACGCCTTGGATAATTTAGGAGTGAAATGCGAATGCAAGGCTTGAAAGCACTACTCGCAAGCCCGCCCCCAGATAATATTTACCAATCGCAACGGCCAATTAAAAGGGCAATTCGCGATCATATCATCGCAGTGTACAGGCCTGAATATACATTTTATTTCTATATAAAAAGCAGTAAATGGCATTGTTTTGACCCCTGGTAAGAGTGTATGTTATTATTTGGCAATTAAAACGTGAGGTTAGCTTTCAAAAATATCATTTATTCAAATAGAATTTATTTCCAAAATGATAAACAAAATGTGAAACATTAATAACAAATGGCATGTATGAAAAAGTGCTATACAAATAAAGTTATTATTTTGAGTTTCATATACTATTGAAACAAGGATTTTCTTAGCTTTCTAAAGACATCACATCATCTTATAGCCAAAATAAACAAGACATGTCACTGAACTGTGTAAAGAAAAGTGTCCCAGTAGCCTTTTTTACTTTACATGCCTATATTAAACATTTAATGTTTTCAG
This sequence comes from Notolepis coatsorum, assembly GCF_963971535.1. Taxonomy (NCBI): domain Eukaryota; kingdom Metazoa; phylum Chordata; class Actinopteri; order Aulopiformes; family Paralepididae; genus Notolepis; species Notolepis coatsorum. The sequence continues at coordinate 166,853,285 of NC_140167.1, forward strand.
AACTGTGCAAAAAAAAGAAAAAAAAATACCAAGTGTCCCATTTCACTTGTTATATTTCCACATTTTAGTGTTCTTCAGCTCTTTTCATTCAGTGTGATAAATCCAGTCTCTGTTGAGCTTTAACAAGTCCATCAAAGTCAGGTTGCATGTCTGAGGTGGAGATGCGAAGCACAGCTGCCAGATGTTCATCAGTGAGAGAGGATCTGTACCTGGACTTGGTAAACGTCATGACTGAGAATGTCTGTTCACATATAGGTGGATCCAAAGAGAACCAACATCTTCTGACCATGTCTCCTCATGTTTGGAAAGTTATCCTCCTTGAGAGCAGAGTAGAACTCTAGCAGTGATGCTGACTTAAAGTGCTGTTTCAGTAGTGAATCAGACTGCAGGTCAATGAGTTCAAGCTGAACATCAATGGGTGCACTATCAACACTGCAGGTAAAGGGAGAGGAAACCAGCTGCATTTCATCCTCAACCTTTTTGAAATCTTGAAAAGGCCTTGAAAATTCATCATGCAGTGCTCCCAACATGGATGAGTACCTGTGCCGGTGATCAGCTGATGGTTTGACTTCTTTCAGGGTTTTCATGTGTTTGAGATTGTTGCTGCCTAGTTGCCTTGAAATTAATTGCAACTTTGTCATGAAGGCTTTCACATGGCTATGCATTTGATGAGCAAAAATGCCCTTGCCCTGCAGTTGTGTGTTCAGTAGGGATGGGTACCGTTCACATTTGAACCGATACGGTACCGGTACCTGTGAATCGATACCGGTACCCAACGGTAGCTTTTTTCTGTACTTTAGTCTCAAAAAATTTAATCTACCTACCTCAGTTGTGAAAAAAGAAATCCAAACTTCAAATAACCACACTTTCGACCGTTTTTGGCTTGCCCCGACTGCTTTGTTGTTGAATCAAGTCAAATCCTAGGTAAGCGTATATTGTGCGTGTGAAAAAAAACTTGTATTATCATGTAATCTTTCGCGGGCCGGTCAGAATCATCCCGCGGGCCGTATCCGTACAATGCCCAGGTCTGCTCTATGACCTTAAGTCAACCAGCAACTCGATACAAGAAGTTTGCTGCACTCTCTTTCGAAAACTTAAAGCCAATGTTGATACATTACCACCAACAGAAGATGCATTGTCAATGCACCTCAAGAGGGCCCACTACCAAACGAGCGTTTGGAAAACAGTCACTAGTGACACATCCACAACTGCCCTCACCAATTGTGGTTGGCAGATGATGAATGGTATGCTGGTCCCCATGCTTCTTACCAAGGAACCTGTACAATCCACATGCGTACAGCTGACAGTGTGTGGATGCAAGGAAAGTGGAAGTCAGTGCAGTACCAGACAGTGTCTCTGTCGCAGAAGAGGACTGTATTGCAGTGGGGCGTGTGGATGTGCTTGTGCAGCGTGGTGCATGAACTCCAATGTCATTCAAGAGACTAACGGTGAAGAAACCGATCTTGATCTGGATGTTGTGGTGCGGCCGCCAGAAAAAAGCACATCAACAACGAGATCTTCAGTGTGCGATGCTCAGCCCTCCACATCAGCATGTGCACTGAGGGCGCAGGGGCGTACATATCGCCGTCTGTAACCAGCAAACCTTGAGTCTGAAGAGCCTAACGGTATGTACCTGAGATTCTAGACTTACCAAGTTTATTATCTTGCTATGCATCCAGTTGTTGTGGCATTCTGACCTTGTGTCTCTTTCCTCCTCAGTGTCTCCTGTGCCCCATTGGATTCCTGGGCCTGTCCTCATCCTCATAGACACCAGGATTCTAGTGCCCCATGCTGCCTTGACTACACCTTGTCTCACGCCATAGCCTACACACACACTAACAACACTTCCAACATTCCCATTCTGCACACAATATGCACTACACACGCTTTGCACTCATACACATGGTCAGGGACACATTTCATATCCAGAATTCCAGTTGCACCATACACGTCCCAGAAATGTCCCTCCCTCTTCCAAATAAACACGCATTTTGGCTTGAACATGCCTAACCCCTGAGTTGCTCTGGTTCCTTCCGACCCTAACACTGGATACATTTTATTGTTCTAGTTTTTATTTATGTTGTATGTAATATTTTGTATACATACAATGGTTCCATTACTGGGAAGATGATCCTCAGTAATCCACAAAAATATTTTGTCTTATCATGGTATCCAAGTGTATTGTCAAAATACAACATTAAAAAGTCAAAAAGCGGGGCGGCTGGGTGGCGCAGGGGTCTAAGCGCTCGTCACCAACGCGTGAGACACCGGTATCGAATCCGGCTGTCAGCGTTGCCTCCGGCTTGGTCCGGCCGTCATACTGACTCAATTGGCAGAGTCAGTGGGAGGGGAGTCGATGGGTGGTAATCTGGTCGTTGTAAACAGTGACTCCTACAGGTCGGTCAGGGCGCCTGCACAGCAAGGACAGGAGATGTCGAGGGTAGTGTGAGCCTCCCACACGTTACACCTCGCTAATGAGAGTCCGCGCTGGCAGGTGAAAAGTGGCTGGCTGACTGCATGTATCGGAGGGGACATGCGATAGATTTTTCAACCCTCCCTACGACCGACCAGTGGGGGGCACATGCGAGCAACGATAAGGACAGGGGAAGGGGTAATTGGCACGACTAAATTGGGATGGGAGAAAAACAGAAAAAAGGAGAAAAAGTGGACCAAGAAAAAAAAAGTCAAAAAGCATTAGCACGAAAGGTCACTTCGAGAATCATATAGATTTCCGCTTGGACATAACCTGTGCAGTATTGCACTGTATCAAATTACTGTGCTCTAACTTGGCAAAAGTACCTAGCATACATTGGAGTAATGATTCCTTAATTATTTGGGCTACTATCTCATGTTTCCAAGCTGATATTCACTCTAAAAACATGTTTTCTTTTAGGCGGAAATTGAATTTGACTTTTTTTCAATGGTCTAGCTCTATTTTCTCTGACACAGTAACATCCATTTACATTCTGACACTTCTGCAGCCATCCCACTGCTGTCACCTTTCTTTTGATACCAGGATTATCTATATGGCCCTTGTGATTGGGGAGATATTCTATATTTATTGTGGGCATGTCATTTCGGGCAGGCAATCTGAAAAATTTGCCTGAAATGTCCTCTAAAAGTCACAAAATAATTTTTCAAACTTGTCAACCACCCTAGAACATCTTACATAGGTCCCCTCTTACCAAAAAAATATGTTGACAGCTTCTACCCAAACATGGCAGCAAAAGTGTTAACGGAAGCACTTTTCCGGATTGGCCCCCTGACTATAACAGTGTTTAGGTTTTCTCAGCAGAAGAGCGTTGATCAGGTGTTTCCACCTCCTCCCCGGAGCCCCGGCTGTGGAAGTGAACGGGTGGAGAAGCGGTGGAAGGGCTTTGCTCCGCAGCAGCTATTTTAGACCCACGCAAAGTCAACACGCCTCCCCGAGGTGATTCCCTGATAATGAACACAAAAGGAAGTGTCAACCCTCATAAAGCTCCGGCACAACGCTGAACTCTTGAACGCTCCTTTACGCGCTCCCTTTTTAAATTAATCTAATTCCATGTGGACTCCAGGAAGAACTGTCAAATAGGCCACATACGGGGAAAAAACAAGACTTTCAACGATGACTGTTCATTTACCACAGAGGGAGAGAGAGGGAGAAGGAGAGAGAGAGCGAGGGACGGAGAGAGAGAGAGGGAGGGAGGGGGAGAGAGATAGAGGGGGAGAGAGAGATAGGGAGAGAGAAAGAGCTATAGGTTTGAAAGGGGAGGCCATAACAACGCCTTTATGGAAATTAATCAGGCGATGACTCACAACAATTATTTCTACATTAATACTACATACATAGAAACTATGGATTTATTTTAAATTTGTATTAGATTAAAATGTATTGTCATCATGCAGCACAAGTACAGTACAACGGAAATCCAACCAGAGTGCAAATGTAACAGTGAAGTGCACAATGTACAGGTGGTTAAACTAGGTATAAAATATATAAATTAGTACTACTGAGTTATAGTGCTAATCAGATGTATGTACAGAGTTGTATTATGTACAGTGATACAGGTATACAGACACTATGGTAGTAATTCATACTGGCCAGCAGCGTAACTAGTAAGAGTAAGAGATATGTACAGATATAGATATAGTATCTAAAGCAGGGTTTCCGTTAGAAAAAATTGTTGCCGGTCTCCGTGACCTGCAAGATTTCAATCTACCGGACAAATGAGATTAATTCCGGTCATAGTTTATTGAGCTTTAAAACAATTGATAGGCAGGCTATATAAAGAATGTCATCCTCAAGGCATGTAGATTTATAATATTATTACTTAAAACTAGGCTACTTTTGCGTATACAGTCATTAATATATTCCAAATAAAATAAGTCCCTCGATACTCCGTGCTGCTGCTGACTTGAAATAAAATAGACCGCGTATGTGGGCAGTCGGTCCGACACTAAACAGCAGTCTGTTATAATCACATTTTTATGAGCTAACGAATTCCGTTATATTGGACATTTGTATTAATTATATCAAGCGAAGAACTGAGAAAGCAGAGAGACGGCAACATTATCGTGGTTTGCGTGACGACTCTCTCCACCTCGCAACGACTTATTTGCAAAGAGTATGGCGCTGCAGAGCAGCTGATTCAGCTGTTATTGGCTCTTTTCTGGGAACCGCACAGCAGCGCCCCCCACCCAACATTGGCTGAAAATGGCTGAATTGGAGTACTGCTGGAATACTGCATTGTGCTGCTGCTGCTCCGGCTCTGCAGCTTCACAAAAGTTTGCACACCCAGCACTAAGCTCTCGCTGACAACGTCGTTGTCATTATTAGAAGCAACGAGGAAACAAATGTAATGATCGTTTCGTTCATCGCATAGGCTATTTAATTTTAGCCTATTTTAATACAATTCAAATAATCAAATTGTGCTTAGACTCAGGGAATTATTTTCACCGGACATTAAGACCGGAGAGATTAAATATGTCGGACTTCAACAGATTTTGCCGGTCAAATACCGGTAATTACCGGCTAACGGAAACGCTGATCTAAAGATGTATGTATGTACAGAGTTGTAGTATTAATATGTATAGTGATACAGGTATAAAGACACTGTGGTAGTATTACTATGTACAGTGATACAGGTATAAAGACACTATGGTAGTATTACTATGGACAGTGATACAGGTATAAAGACACTATGGTAGTATTACTATGTACAGTGATACAGGTATAAAGACTCTATGGTGTTAGTATTACTATGTACAGTGATACAGGTATAAACTATAAAGACACTATGGTGTTCGTATTACTATGTACAGTGATACAGGTATAAAGACCCTATGGTAGTATTAATATGTACAGTGATACAGGTATAAAGACACTATGGTGTTAGTATTACTATGTACAGTGATAAAGACACTATGGTAGTATTACTATGTACAGTGATAAAGACACTATGGTAGTATTACTATGTACAGTGATACAGGTATAAAGACACTATGGTAGTATTACTATGTACAGTGATACAGGTATTAAAGACACTATAGTAGCGTCTACACACATCATCCGTTAAGTCTAGATCAGCCTAATCAGTCTCGATTCTGGAAGCCTAACGTGAAGGGAAGTAAAGTCATCTGCCGCTCCGTACGTCTAACCGGCCGGCTCAGGCCCCCCGACGGCGCAGGAGGGGCCCAGATGAGACAGAGTGCGGTGCGCCGGCGTCATTAGCGGTCCCTCCTGTGTCCACCAGCGCCCGGGCCGGCTCACCTCTGCACCGGGCGGCTGGCTGTGGTCACCTTTTTACCGAGCCACTGCAGTCAGAGCCTGGAGGCAGCCGCCTGACACCAAACCGTGGTGGTGTGAGACAGCAGCCCTTCTCCTCTCCCCTCCACTCATCCTCTTCCTACCCCCCCCCCCCCCCCCCCACCCCCCATTCCTCTGTCAAACAGACCTCAACCCCCCCTCCGCCGCCCCCCTCCGTCCCCGGCGCTCAAGGTTCCCTCTGCCGGAGCCTGGCGCGCTGCCAACCTGTCAGCCACGCGACTCCGCGGAGGATGAATGAATCACCAGGAACGTGGCGAGGAGGAGGAGGAGGAGGAGGAGGAGGAGGAGGAGCAACGCTGATATCCTCACATCTCCTCTGATCATCTCTCTAATTAAGATCTGACTTCCTCTATGCCCGTCTTTAGAGGAACATCAAAATATCAATTTGAGACAATTAGCAGTCGATGTGACGACTCTATTCATTCACCCCCCCCCCCCCCCCCGCCCCAGGATTTTTTTTCACAAAGACAAAAGCGTCAGGGCAAAACATTGACTTTGACATGTTTAAGCAAATCCAGTTGTTTTAATGTATAAATTCTAATAACGCTATCATATCATTGTTAGTGCAATGGCTGAACACGATGCTTCTACAGAGGCGATTGTTCTGGTTAATTGCCACATTTAGCTACGTCTATTCTCTGAACGGATACAAAGTGTTTTGGTGATCGTACCGGGGGAAAAGCAGAGCCGGTGCTCTTTTCTCAAACACGTTCCCTGACAAAGACAGATAAACATTGAAACTATTCTTCCTTTGTATACCTCAAAACAATTATTCAGAACAAAACAGAAGAAAAGAAAACTAAAGAACAACATTCCACTGAAAGGGAAGCTTTCGACGGTTGCAACCCATTTAAAGCCTGCAATTTACCTGTAGAAATGAACCGACAGGAGTGGTCCTGATAAACAGTCTTTCTAAAGCTTCTCTAGTACACACTTACAAAGCATGTACATTCGACAAGGTCCTCTAGTACACACTTGTGGAATGTATGGGCTTTGAGTCTCCACCTAGAAACGGTGGCCTCGATTGCCAGATTAGACAGACAGTGTTTTGTGAGAACACAAGTGGAATTTCAATACAGTAAAATATTGAGTTTTCTCTCTTATCCTCCGCACTTCTCTCCCTCGCAATACAAAACTCTTCAACGGCAGCACAGTGAAACGCCATGGAAGCAGGAGGACGGGGGGGGAAAACACATCACTCCTCTCCAAGGTCGTTCAATGATAAAGCTACTGTTCTCAAGCACACAATGACGGG
>NC_140167.1:166860548-167078255 GCF_963971535.1 Notolepis coatsorum
AAAGAAACAACCCTGCCAGTCTTCATTCATGTCCCTGTGTGTAAACGGCTCTAGTCACATCTTCCACTGCTATCAATCTCAGCCTTCGCTCACAGTATAGTCCAGACTGCAGCTCACAGAGAGGTAAGCGTGTGGTTTTTATACAGGGAATCCACAATGAAGTAGACACACAACTCCCTACCCAATCAGAGATCAAGCTCGGACCCTTGATTATCCTTTAACGTGGTGTTTTCCGTCGCTGTATAGATGTGCTGTGCTAGATGTCGTAACTTCCTAATGGATCAATAAAGTATCTAATTTTCTTTACCGTAGGCGTACATCGGTCTACGCCAGCAGACCAAACACGACAGAGTATTTATGTAGTGCCACGATATATAGGCCTCTTAAATAGCATCACATGAATCCCACTGCAATTACCTAGCCGGTGAAAGGGTAAGTTGTGAATAGCCATAATACTCTACACTGCAGGAAATGTTCTCTATATAATCAACTGGATTTCTGAAATCTGTGTTATGTAATTTTTACATAAAGAGAGGAAACAAAAGACCAGCAAAATACTAACGTATTAACTATGTTTGCATTACTATGTTGCTTTTGTTTTAAATATCACCCCTGCAGGAGTATACAAATCCTTAAAACCGTCCCAACCCTGTAATCACATTGTACACGGTAATTACCTACTGTATAAGCACGTGTGGCGTGTGCCGCAAAATCGACCAACTATGTTTTTTTTTGGGTGTCAATATAAATCATTCTATAACCTTGCGGGTTGGCGAACAGGTGGCTGCAATTACGCAATTATCAACTGTACTACGCGTTCTTCTTTATCACATTATTTAACTACAGTGACTCTTAAACTGTCAACAGCCCATGTGACATTCGGCAGAGAGGGTGACAAGAGGAGGAGGGGTCGGCATCTGTCATCAACCCACTACCACACTACAGAAAGTTAACCCTTTGTCGTGTGGTAGTGAAAAAGTTAACCCTTTGTCGTGTGGCAGTGAAAGGGTAAACCTTCTGTATTGTTGCAGTGAAAGGGTTAACCCTTTGGTAGTGAAAGGGTAAACCTGCTGTATTGTCGCAGTGAACGGGTTAACCCTTTGTCGTGTGGCAGTGAAAGGGTTAACCTTCTGTATCGTCGCAGTGAAAGGGTTAACCCTTTGGTAGTGAAAGGGTTGATAAGCACCTGGCGAAAAACCTAACACAGGGATCCCATGTCAGCCCACACAGCTTAGATTGCTATCGCAAAGTGCTACTATCTTATCGGAAATAAACAGAGCTGTCAAGCCTGTCTCGCGTGTACGTCAGGAGGAGTGCTATACTATACACACGTGGACCTGGGAGAAGGGCCTATAACACGCCACGGGTCTCTGAGATGCGTTGTCTCTCGGTATCGTCGTAGGATCTGAGATTGTTATTCTTAGATGCTGTGTGCCGAGGAGGACAGGTGTGAAGACGAGCTTTGACCAACAGGCAAGTGACGTCTTATAGCTCAGGACACAGAACCTATAGCTAGAGCTCTTCTTAACTTAACCCCCAACTCAGGTTTCAGAACTGACCGGTCTACTAAACAGGGATAAGTAGAGATTAAGAAAAGGAAAAAAAAGTACAAATGTGAAAATAATATGTTATATCTAATGTCTGGGAGTGTTGCACGTTTGGATTTTATCGTGGTTTTTGATCTTTTGTGATGTTTCTTCTTGAATTGTACAAGAAGACTTGTACAGCCCATGGGGGCTATATTCCATGTGATCTCGGGCTATACAAATACATTTGATTTGATTTAATGAACATAATAGTAAGCGTGGAATTTCTTTGATGATGTATGCATCTAAACGTGAACAGTAAATTAGACTCTAGTGAACATTTCATAACGTGTGTGCATACAGTTCTTCATATTTGGAGCATTTGGTATATGTTGGTGTTCCAAACAATGAATTCTCCCAAAGTTTTACTGTAGTTTCAACCAATGTGCACTCATGAGGGGTGGGGTGGGGTCCTAAATATCATATACATAGTGCCTGAAAAAAACACATATTTAATGCCCACTTTAATGAAAACACATCATGGTAAAAACACTCCAACATAATGAAAGTGGTAGTAATGTAGTTTTTTTTTCTATTGGATGATGGATGCTCAATCCTGTTATTTCTGAAGAGGAATGAAAACATACTTCAGCTCACTGTCGATGGTAATTTCCCCTCAAAGCAAAACATGCAAATGTAATGTGTGGCGAGAGAGAAGTAAACGGATGTTCTGAGGGGGTGCAAAGGTTCAATAAGGACTGCCTCTTTCTGTTTTTTTTTGTTTATTTTTCCAAAAGATACGAATTTTTTATTTTTTTTTGCCTACTTCAAATCTTTGATTATGTTTTACTAACACTTGTTCTGATACGAATTGGTAGCTCACAATTAAAAAGGCAAACGTGATCTTTGTGGTGAATATTAAGCCTGACTCAGAGTTCGTTACTGGCTGTAGAATATGGTAATGCCTAAATAAAGAAACAGGGAGATGACAATAACATAATAAGGAGAACCGAATCTGGCTGAAAAGCATCAAATGAGAGTCGACTGAAAGGGATTTTTTCCCCAACATAGGCTTTGAATCACGTCCTTACAATATTCCACTTACTGTGCTGCCTTTAGTGAGGAGGATTATAGTATTATAGGATGGTATGTCGTACTATCATGACATTAACACTCTTCTGTCATGTCCACTCATCTGTCATATTGATCATTCATAAGTATAGGTGTAATTCGGATGCAACTGTTGTGTGAAGGAGAAGTTTTGTTTTATATTAAAATGTCCCTATGAGAAATTCAAAAACACAATTACACTTTAAGTGTATAGCTGATAATATCTAGTCTTACATAGGGCGTTACATTAGAGACATATATTTTAGATTACAATTGGATTTTTCTCTACAGGTGACATGATTCTTATTATAATTATTATTATTATTAATAATAATAATATGTATATGTATATGTATATGTGTGTATATATAAATAATTTATTTTTAGGAGAATATTCCTCACGTCTAATCACAATCACATCCTAAAAACTGAAGAGATATGCCCCCCCCAATACACACAAAAGGTAACCTCTATACGTTAATGTAACACTCATAATCTTGTATAAAAGTCATAATGTGGCTTGGTTAATTAATATCCACATTCGTGTAGACATATTTAGGGCTGTTTTACCTGTCATAAGTCTGCAAAAGGATGCAATGTAAAATAGATAGCTGAACTACAAAATAATGAATGTCACACAAACATAGAGCACCAATTAAAAATAAATCACAAACATGAATCCTGTGGAAGAGCTACAGACATATATAAAGGACATGCCTAAATAGTATATTGTTTTGAACCAAACAGGCTAATTGTGTGAGATCCAAATATTATATAACATTTAGACAAGACATTTCAAAATACACCAATCCACAGTGACATGACATGTAAATTCACAAGCACTCAATGGAATCCTCCATAGTCTATACAGGCTACTTCAAGTCAACTTTGTAAATTAAACAGCATGCATGCAGAGTAAAGTTACCGCATTGACACTTCCGACTATAAATACTATCAAAATAGTAGCAATAATAATAATAATAATAATAATATTAATCACAAAATGAACATACCATAAATACCGGTGCTAGTGATCATGTCTTCAAGCCTAAAAAAAACAAGGAGAAAGGGGGAAAAACAGCACAATCGGAATTTTCACGATGAGGAATTCCAAAGGTTGCTTCTCATCACAGTCACTTTTCCTTCTCGGCTATATCGGATTTCACAGCTTTAAAAAAAAAGAAAAAAAAACGTGGGCCTTGTCGTCAGGTATTAATTTAACCTACGTGCATATAATTAAGACTGAGGGAAGAAACCCCAATAAAACTCCGTCGGGACGCGCGAGTGGCTAAAGCGAGGCGGTCTGTCACTTCTCGCCTGGATGGAGAGCAGAGAATAGGACGCATGTGAGAATAGGACGCATGTGAGACATGATGATAAAACACACATCCTCCAGCAGCCCATCAGAGAGGAGGAGGATGCTGGAGCGGGTGTCCCTCTTTACTTTTAAAACACAATACATGGCAGCAGCATCAGACCATCTATTAACCTCCTTGCCTGCGGTTTATTCAGCCTGGCGTGCAGAAACTTCTCCAAGCAGGGAAAGTTACTGGAGATATATCCTAGTCGACCCCGCACCGGCCGGAACATCGATATCAAAACACTAACCGATAAGAAGTGAGCCTATATATAATTCCGTACGAAACTTCACCTTGGTCGTTTTATTTACGATGTGTCAATTGATTTTCGTGATGAAAACGTGCAGATCCCTGCAGAGATGCGCGCTCTGCTGCGGCTCCGAGCGCGCCTCCGTGTGACGCGACTGCTGCGTTATTATTATAGCGCTGCTGCTTCGCCTTTCTTTCTTAATAATTCATATCTGTGTCGTTGTGAACACTCACCTGTGTGTGTAGGACAGGACACCTTCAGGGCTTAATTATTATAGTAACATGGGTCCAGTGCGTAACGCTGGTGAACGGCTCGGCTCTAAGCGCGGCTGCTTGCGGTTTGAAAGCATTCCCAGTGAGTGGGGAGACTGGCCGCAGCCTCTGCCATGTTGGATCCAGACCCTCAGCCGCTCCACTCACTGACTGAACACACTGCGCACTGCGCATGCACTCTGAGGTAGGAGCCAAATTCAAAGCGAATTTACTTTTTTTTATAAACCCTATAGCATACCCGGTCAAATATATATGAGTATAGCTGCCATCACAAAAGATACGCGTTTGTCAACCGTAACACTGAAAGTACATCTTGAACGTTGGTTAGGCCTGGGCTGGCGATTGACGCATATACCGGGAGACAATTCACAGCAGGTTTATCCTCCAGCACCTAGTTATTGTCATACAGCCTTGAAGGGAGGAGGTGATCTCTAGTCCATTGGTGGATGCATGCGTTGCGTGAACACATTGGTTAGCTACAGTATACCTGGTCAAATATATTTTATTATAGCTAATATCGCAACATGTATTTCAAGTCAAGTGTTCCTTTATTAATCCCCTTGGGGGAATTCAAGTGTCATAGCAGCATGGGGGGGGGGGGTTCTGACTCTCGCCAGATGGCGCTGTGGGCGTATGGCCGTTTGTGCCAGCGCTTTGTTCAATGGGATAATGCTGGTGTTTGAAACTGCTAAAACTATATTAAATATTATAGCTATGGATCTAATAACATTGTCGATTGTCAGTGAGTTTCTTCCGGTCAACATGCAAAAAACAGAACGGATTTCATCCGTACATTTCCGTTTTATACCGTGGTGAATATGAGTATAGTTTGAGTGATTCTGAGTAATCCCAGGAAAAGACGCGAAAACAGCGTTTTAGTGAAATTCACAAAACACGTTGCCATTCCTCGCTTGGATCAACAATCAATCTGAAATCAACGCTAGATTATCGGTATTATCTTTCATCATGCATGCATGAAAGGGAGACGGGGACGCGGGGCCACTCCGTGCTTTTGATCGCTACCAACACACACACACACACCACCCGACACGCTTCGATCGCGGGGATCGTTAGGCGGCGGTATCGCACCGCTGCGGTCTCAGACAGAGTGTCACCCAGTCCTACAGCACAGCAGGATGAATTATGAATGGAAATAGCGAATAAAAGAAAAACGGATCCAATAACGAGTTTACTCGTTGTTGGCGTCCAACGATTGGCAGGCTATAACGAGTTAATTCGTTTTTGGCGCAGAAACGGTTAATAATAAACACTGTTAGGACTATCTGACTCTTAATAATAAACACTGTTATGGACTATCTGACTTAATAATAAACACTGCACAGACTCTGGTGCAGTGTGTTACTACGGTTTGTAGTCACTATACTACTATGGTTATCACTATTATCATTACTACTTGCACTTTGTTCTATGTTATATTATTATTACTACCTATCATACTCCTAACAGTGTTTATTATTAAGAGTCAGACAGTCCTAAGGCCTAACAAAAATAATGGTTGGTTTCCGGTTGCCGACCGACCCTGCCGATTTAGGTGCGACCCAATATATTTTATGAGTTTAAAAAAAAAATTATATATAAAAAAAAAAAAATCGTTTTCATAGTCTTAGTCAAACATTTAGTATTATGGATATTAAACATGCTGGCAGAGTACATGCATCCATGTTGTTGTGAACATTTTAATTAAATAAAGAAATTCCCTATCCATAGTCGCCGTGGGAAAGAATAAAATAAAAAAATAAAATAAAATAAATTCCCTACCTACCCATGGCCAAACTGACAACCAACAGGAAACCAACAATATTTTTTATTATGCCTAACAGTGTTTATTATTAAGAGTCAGACAGTGTATATTGTGTATATGTCTTGTATGTCACAAATGTCTTGATATAACACTACTACAGTATATCTGTATGTCATACATGTCTTGATGAATTGAAAATGGGGGACCCTGATGTAAACAAGACAAACATATTTTTCTGGTCTGCATCCTCTTAACAATTGTTTGTATTGAGCCGTACTGTATTGTACCCATTCTGCAATCTGTTAATAAAGTTTTCAATCAAACAATCAATCAATCAATTCTAACAGTGTTTATAAGAGTCAGATAGTCCCAACAGTGTTTATTAATACGAGTCAGATAGTCCTAACAGTGTTTATTATTAACACTTTGAATGCCACTCACGAGATTTCTCTGATTTTTTTTCTTTTTTCTTTTTGCGATCTGAAATCATATTGCATCACGCGAGCCTACCCTAGCCTACCCAGGGGCCGCCGGCGATCAGATGTGAAAAAAGCGCCCCCTATCGTCTCCCAGATGGTAAATCACCCTTTTGGAATGGACTCAATGAAAATGGATGGGGGAAAAAAATATTCCAGTCCACATTTTCCAGTCCACTGATACAGCCGGAGTTACCAGAGTTCATTCTGGATCCTCTGAGCCTCGGCAAGCATCGGTTATACTGTACACACGTTGGATCAATATACTTATAGATTTTTTCGAATGGTGATCAGGAATTGGAATATACCATTTGGATACCATCTGATGTCAGGTAATGAATCTATGTTATCAGTGTTAGGATAATCAGAGTCGTTTTCGAGGAGATATGCTTTTTTGTGATATGTGCTCTATCTGTTTCACTTTAAAATCCATGAGGAAATGAAAGCAGCTATTATCAGCGTGCGGCTCGAACGTGCGTGCGTGCACGTATACTATTGATCATCTAGCATTTATTTGAAAACGATTCATAAATAGGCCGACAAATATCAACGTTCTGGAATATTCGAGTAAAAGGCGATTATAACAGAATGGGCTGTTTTTCACCTGAAAACGGGTGCTTTTCAAAATGCTCTCAAACGGAAATGAAGCGATAAAAAACCAATCTGCCTTGACAACACTGACTGGAAAATGATTCTTTGATAAGCGACGGGCAGATTAGACACATAGCCATAATTTAAAACATAGATTAGGCGATATTAACTTTAACATTGGGAGTGGACTGTGGCATTCAAGGGGGTAAAAAGGAAAACACGGCGTGGCACTCAAAGTGTGAAGAGTTTAGATAGTCCTAATAGTGTTTATTATTAAAAGTCATACAGTCCTAACAGTGTTTATTATTAGAGTCAGATAGTCCTAACAGTGTTTATTATTAAGAGTCAGATAGTCCTAACAGTGTTTATTATTAAAAGTCAGACAGTCCTAACAGTGTTTATTATTAAGAGTCAGACAGTCCTAACAGTGTTTATTATTAAGAGTCAGATAGTCCTAACAGTGTTTATTATTAAGAGTCAGACAGTCCTAACAGTGTTTATTATTAAGAGTCAGACAGTCCTAACAGTGTTTATTATTAAGAGTCAGATAGTCCTAACAGTGTTTATTATTAAGAGTCACATCGTCCTAACAGTGTTTATTATTAAGAGTCCTAACAGTGTTTATTATTAAGAGTCAGACAGTCCTAACAGTGTTTATTATTAAGAGTCAGATAGTCCTAACAGTGTTTATTATTAAGAGTCACATCGTCCTAACAGTGTTTATTATTAAGAGTCCTAACAGTGTTTATTATTAAGAGTCAGACAGTCCTAACAGTGTTTATTTGAGTCAGATAGTCCTAACAGTGTTTATTATAAAGAGTCAGATAGTCTCAAGTTCGCACAGGTTTATCCTCCAGCACCTAGTTATTGTCATACAGCCTTGAAGGGGGAGGAGGTGATCTCCAGTCCGTTGGGGGATGCATGCGTGGTGTGAAACACACCGGTTTAGCTACAGGATCTGGGGACTGACTGGCACCACAAGTCCCACTCAATGTCCCCCTCATCCAGTGATGCATTGATTCAGCCTTCAGCGTTCCCTACAGACGGAACCGTAGCCAATTTCAAACAGCGTGGATTCTTTGGAGAATTCTCACCTATATATAAAAAAAAAAAAAAACAAGGAGCAACAACACTGTGTAGTCCCTCCACTCTGCAGTAAATACAAAATACATTTCCTGGCATCTCTTCACTGTATCCAATCAGGAGAGAGACACCTAGATACTTATTTCAAGAAATCTTGCCAAGCAAAATTTGCTCACTGCACCGGCAGATTATTTTACTTGTTTCAAGAACAGTATATTTGCTTTTAAAACTAGTTTTTATTTCTTATTTTTGTCAAGCCATTTGTCTCTATCCTGGTTGGATAAAGTGGGAACGGGATACCAGGAAATGTATTTAGTGTTTATTGTTTACTGCAGAGCAAGAGGGACTGGGAGACCCATGTTACTGACCAGACACTCTATATCAGTGATGGTTGTCAGAATGTAGAGCTATTTATTTTTAACATACCGCTTACAACACCTTTAACAAAACACTGGTTTCCCCTGTGGCACGCTTAAGCATCTCACTGATTCCTATCATCATGTAGGAAACACACTGCTGTTGCTAATTTGACATTAAAGTTGAGAGGGAAAAAAACTAGTATGTCTTAATGAATGAATTTGACAAGAATTACAGACGTGGCAACAAACCAACTGCAGATTGTCTCTGACTTTCAACAGATTTCTGTAAACCACGTTTACCTAAACGAGACAAAAGGACCGCTCTAGATGAGGATTCTCTACGGAAGGCCGCCTGCGTCTGTAAAAGACGCAGTGGTGAATCTCGCCTAGGGCGCTAAATGGGCTAGGTCCGCCCCTGCGGCCATGTTGTGTCTGTAAGTCACAGAGGAAGCTAGCGTGGTGTGATTCCAGGTGTACTCGTGTCCAGTGTCTCCTCCCTCGCACGGCCATGTTGTGTCTGTAAGTCACAGAAGAAGCTAGCGTGGTATGATTCCAGGTGTACTCGTGTCCAGTGTCTCCTCCCTCGCACTGCCATGTTGTGTCTGTAGGTCAGAGAGGAAGCTAGCGTGGCCGTGGTGTGATTCCAGGTGTACTCGTGCCCAGTGTCTCCTCCCTTGCACGGCCATGTTGTGTCTGTAGGTCACAGAGGAAGCTAGCGTGGTGTGATTCCAGGTGCACTTGTGCCCAGTGTCTCCTCCCTCGCACGGCCATGTTGTGTCTGTCCTTTGTACTTGTTGCAGCAGCAGGACATTCTAAATTATCGTCAATGCACACACCGTCCGGAACACACACGTGGCTACAGGGGTCACAGTTCACGTCTATCACACAGACTCGGAACCTCCTTGAGTTGGGATGAAATCGGAGGTTGGTTGAAACCTTGGGAGCCGCTTGTAGACGGTGGGCCGAAGGTCTCTAGAGGCTTCCGTTAATGAAATGATTGATCTGGTTTTACAGAGTATATGTTATTGTAATATGAACTACATAATATACTATAATAACACATTTCCGTTTGTTGGCAACGGTTTTTGGGTCATATCTTTATGAAATTAATGTGTTGATAAGATAAAAACTACCTACGTTTGTGAAAAGGGGCGTTGCTGCGGAACCAATCAAACCGCGTTACAACGTCAGGTGACTTGATTTCTCCCAATGACATTCTTCAAGCCCTCGAACCAGGAAGTAAATATTGCTACTCGTCTGTTCACAACACTGGATAGCTCTGCATTCAGTAAGCTCTCAATTCATTACTATTACTATTGAAATGCATTTTTACTTAACTTTACAGCATTATTCAAACGTGATAGGAAGTTATGAGTCATCAGTCGTTTATATGCAGTCCGTTTTGACGTCCGATTACACATTGGAAAATGTTGTAGCCAGCTCACACGTTACGTTAGCATTTTAACTTTCTCAGATAGCAATCTAACATTACGTTAGTGTAAATCAAACAACTCTAACCCAATACTAATAATAGTAACTTGTTTCACATTCTTGCTGTGTGTTACACTATGGTAATAGCGGTCTGTGTTGTTGCCTGTGACGTTAGAAATTTGACGTTGTCACAATGTACAAAATATACTGTCTCATAAATATACTCTTCCAATATATAAATATACATATAAATATATTGTTTTAGATGCTGTTGTCACTATGAATTACAAATGGGGGACCCTGATGTAAACAAGACAAACGTCTTTCTCTGGTCTGCATCCCCTTAACAATTGTGTGTATTGAGCTGTACTGTACTGTACCCATTCTGCAATCTGTTAATAACGTTTTCAATCAATCAATCAATCAACATTTATAACACAATAACAAGTGTGAAAATAACATGTTATTTATTTTAACAGTAACATGTATTACAAAAACATATTCCCTGTTGTCCCAAATTACTGCTTCTTAATGATGATGATTCTTTAGCTTGGCAGGAAGTACTGCTGAGAAAAAAAATTGGCACTTTGATGGCAAGCTCCACATTCTCTGCCCTTTAATCACTGGAAACAGTTATTAGCTGATGTTGTAACAATGGAGCTTTCTACAGCTAGATTAAATGGTGCAAACTATCAAACAATAGATAGCTGGAACCAACAATGTGCATTGTATGCCTGTACCTCAAGTTTCAAGTTTCTTTAATAGTTGTCATACAGAAGTACAGAATACTTTCATACAAAATGCTTCTTACTGTTACGCTCCAGAGACTGTGCTAGACAAGATAGTATCAAATAACATAGTATAGCATGTAAATTAGAAGTAGAAAATGAGGTCCCAGTGTTCAGTATAGACATATGTACAATGTTCGATGCAGAATAGACGTAACTGAGTTACCATATAATATACAATACTATGCAGTGTACTAATGTACAATACTATATAGTGCAAAGCAGAAATGGGATGAGGTACAATTTAGGTACAATTTACAGTAAGGTGTACGAGTTGTAGTGCAATCCTTCATCAATAAATATAAAGCTGCTCCCCTCCAGAGGAAAGAGGAGAATCCTGCTGCCTTGCACCGCAAGGAGAAGAAGAAGGTTGACATGGGCAAAGTGTTCATCAACATCTCCATCGGCCTGTGCATCTTCAGCCTTGTCTGGTTCTTCTATGCCCTCTACATGCGCTCTGCCCTAGCTAAACAGGTGGTGACAATCCACCCCTCACCTCCTGTGCTTGATGCCAACAGCACCATGTCTGGGAAAATGTATGCCGCAATTCATATCTTACAAGAGATGCATTGATGTATGTGCAGGCTATTCTGCCTCCGTCTGATCAGTATGTAAAAATCACAAAGTTGGGGATATGGATGGGAATATATTTCACTGATTAAAATTAAAAACCAAAAGAAGAAGCAAAACTCATTCTGTCTCTAGTATTATTTGTTCACGCCAACTGTTTTGGAGATGAGGGTGGAAGGGAAGAAAAACAAAAAAATGGTAAAGAGCAAGAATAGTTTGGTTTTCCATTATTGTTGATTAATCATCAATTGTAATGCATAATCTTTACATTTCTTACTTAATTTCTCCATTCAATCCCCAAGTTCCTCCTTTCTGTAGTGTTCGCTGTCTTTCTCAACACCTTTTTTGTTTGTTCATGGTCCAAGTGGATGTAAGAATATTACAATATCACGATGCTGGAAGAAAGTTGGAGCAGCGTGAGGCTGAAGTTGCATTTTCTTTTTCTCAATTCCTGACTTGTGGTGGTACAGTGCCTTCAACACCCATGGGGGTAATTTGGCAGTATGTTTTTATGTTTTTATTGTGTCATACTGGGGAATAATATTAATAGGTTAATTAATATTATTATGTCCTATTGGGGACATCATTTAAAATTCTGAGCAATTCAATCGTTTTTTTTATGGAGAGGACGTCAAGATTCAAGATTCAAGATTCAAGAGTTTTAATTGTCACGGCATACAGGTATACAATGAAATGCGGCTGGTCTTGCCCGCGACGATGTGCAATACAGTGGTACAACATATAATAGAATCCAATAAAATACAGTGGTACAACATATTAATAGAATCCAATAAAACAGTGCAATAAACAGGTACATGGTGTGCCATCTCGGTATCTGTACATTAGTATTTACAGAGCATATAGGACATGCTAGTTAGCTTTAGTAGTGCAATACACTGTTCCTGATGTTATACTATTTTAAGTGGCCTTTCCTCTGGCCATAAGTGTGCGTGTGTGCGGCATGAGTGTTAAAGTGGCTGCTAGTGTGTGAGCGTGCTCAGCGTGCGTGTCGTGTATGTACTTGTGTGTGGATAGTTCAGTTTCTGTGTCTCTCGATGTTCATTGTTCAAGGCTCTGATGGCCTGGGGGAAGAAGCTTAGCCTAAGCCTCTCCGTCTTAGTCTCTAGAATTCGCAGGCGTCTGCCTGACCTCAGCAGCTGGAACAGGCTGTTATTGGGGTGGTGGGGGTCTTTCATTATCCTGCAGGCTCTGGATTTGCACCTCTTGTTGTATAGAGCCTGCAGGGGAGGTAGCGCAATACCCGTGGTACGCTCGGCTGAGCGCACCACACTCTGTAGGGCCTTCTTGTCCTGTGCCGTGCTGTTCCCATACCAGGCAGTGATGTTTCCGGTCAAGATGCTCTCTACAGCTCCTGAGTAGAAGGACTGAAGTATCTTCCCCGATACTCTGAACTTCCTTAACTGTCTCAGGTGGTAGAGGCGCTGCTTCGCTTTCTTTACTACTGTGCCTATGTGTGTTGACCATGTCAGGTCCTCTGAGATGTGGACCCCCAGGTACTTGAAGCTGCTCACCCTGTCCACGGTAGCCCCGTTAATCCTCAGTGGTGTGTGTGTCTCCCGCTGTCCTCTCCTATAATCCACGATCAGCTCCTTGGTTTTACCAATGTTCAGGAGCAGGCTGTTGTCCTGGCACCAACGTTCCAGTACCTCAACCTCCTCCCGGTAGGCCTTCTCGTCGTTGTCCGAGATCAGCCCCACCACCACCGTGTCGTCGGCGAACTTCACAATGGAGTTGGAGCTGAACTTGGCCACACAGTCGTGTGTGTAGAGTGAGTACAGCAGGGGGCTTAGAACACAGCCCTGGGGGGACCCGATGCTCAGGGTGATGGTGTTGGAGGTCTGACCCCCCACCCTGACCGCCTGGGGTCTTTCACTCAGAAAGTCCAGTACCCAGGCGCTCAGGGCGGAGCTCAGGCCTAGCTCGATCAGCTTGTCCACCAGTCTGGTGGGGACTATGGTGTTGAACGCTGAGCTGTAGTCAATGAACAACAGTCTCACATAGCCCCCCTTCTGACGGTCAAGGTGGGAGAGAGTGCTGTGCAGTACCTGGGAGACAGCGTCATCAGTGGACCTGTTTGTCCTGTATGCAAATTGCATAGGGTCCATATCGCTGGGGAGAGAGGCACAAATGTGGTCCTTGACCAGCCTCTCGAAACATTTCATGACCACAGAGGTGAGTGCCACCGGTCTGTAATCATTTGGACATGTTGGGGAGGGTTTCTTCGGTACAGGGATGATGGTAGACATCTTGAAGCAGGCAGGGACTACTGACTCCGCCAGGGATTGATTAAATATGGCGGTGAACACCGGGGCAAGCTGGTTTGCACAGGACTTAAGTATGCGTCCTGTTATACCATCTGGGCCTGCAGCCTTCCTGGTGTTCACCTGCATAAATGCTCTTCTCACACTGTGTTCCGACAACGAGAGAGCGCCCCCGCCCCCCCGCGGTTGCCCCCCCCCCTCCACAACAGCCGGTGCGCCAGTGACGTCACTAGCCAGAGGGCTAGCGGCGACACTGTCTACACCGAACCGAGCGTAGAAGGAGTTGAGTTTGTCCGCTAGAGAGGCGTCGTCGCTCCCCATTGCGGGGGCGCTGACTTTGTAGTCAGTTATTGTCTTCAGTCCCCTCCACAAGCCTCTTGTGTCGTTTTGTGCCATTTGTGTCTCCAGTTTCTCAGCATATGTCCTCTTAGCAAGTTTAACAGCCTTGCGCAGAGTGTAGACTGAAGCCTTGTATTCTTCCATATTTCCTGACTCTCTGCCCAGGTTATAAGCCGTGGTGCGTGAGTTTAGGGCTGTTCTTATAGTGCTGTCCAGCCAAGGTTTCTGGTTTGGGAAAACCCGCGCCGTCTTTGTGGGGACAATGCCGTCTGCCACTGTTGTTATGTAGCTTACAACGGTATCAGCATACTCGCTGACGTCACTGGCGCTTCCTTCAAACATGTCCCAGTCTGTATCCTTGAACGCGTCACGGAGCTCGGCCTCTGATTCGTCAGCCCACTTTTTTGTCTCACGTGACACGACGGCTTCGCGTGATCGCTGTTTGTATGCTGGGATTAAAAAGATGGAGTCGTGATCGCTCGCGCTTACAGAGCCCATCAGTGGCGGAGCCGCTACAGCCTTGTAGGCAGCTCTGAACGGGGTGTAGCAGTGGTCGAGTGTGTTTCCCCCTCTTGTGGAGCAGGCGATGTGCTGAAAAAAAGTCGGCATCACTTTTTTCAGGTTTGCCTGGTTGAAATCACCAGTCACTATCGTCGCGGCTTCCGGGTGCTTGATCTGCTGTTTGTTGATGTGGTCGTGTAATTCCCCCAGCGCTTTGCCGGTATTTGCCTGTGGATGAATATACACGACGGATAAAATGACCGCGGTAAACTCACGGGGTAGGTGATACGGGCGACACAGGATCTGGAGATGTTCCATATCTGGGGAGCATGAACTTGAGAGGACATGTACTTCCTTGGGATTAACCCAGAGATTGTTCGTGAGGATGCAGACCCCACCTCCGACGCTCTTCCCAGAGGCTGCCGTGCGATCTGCTCTCAGGACGGTGAAATTGTCCGATGGAGAGACGCTGTTATCCGGCGTTGCTGGCTTGAGCCATGTCTCAGTGAAACACATGATATTAACGTCTCTCATCTCCCGTTGGAATCGTACCCTCGCTCTCAAGTCGTCCATCCTTCCCTCCAACGAACGTGCATTCGCCATAAAGATGGATGGAATTGCTGGACGGTAAGCAGATCTTTTTAATCTAAGTCTGATACCGCCTCGCAGAGGCGTATTTAGACCACTATCACTAGGGCACGTGCCCTAGTGATGATCATCTGTGCCCCAGTGATGAAAAAAAAAATAAAAAAAAATGTTTTTTTTTTTTTTTTTTTTTTTTTAACAAATGTTTTTTATTTTCCCTTTTTTAACATGATCAAATGATCATTTAACATGATCAAATAATTATTATAATATTTTTTACTTCGCTTTGAAATATTATAGTGAAATATTTTGCACTGCATTTATCTTGTTGAAATCCTCCAACAGGCTCTTTTTTGTAAGTTGACTGGTTTGCACACCAATAATACAGTGCAATAATAGAATAGTAGAATAGATAGTAAAATTATGCAATAGAATGGCCAGAGTAAAATAGTGCTACAGTACAATCAACAGCGGGGTGTATTAGAAGGCTATGGTGAAGAGGTACGTTTTTAGCTTATTTCTGAAAATATTAAGAGATCTAGCTTCCCTAATGTCCATAGGTAGTGTGTTCCATAACTTTGGTGCATAGTTAGCAAAGGCTGCATCCCTGATTTTCTTTAGACTGTGGCTTGGAACCTTCAATAGACCAGTAGTAGATGATCACTTACTTGTAACTTCAGGTTTGATCCAAGGAGTAAGTTGCCCCATATTGCTCTGTAACATTTCTCTTTTTGTTATAGGACCGACTAGTAGGATTTCAGTTTTGCCCTCATTTAATTTTAGGAAGTTGTTCGTCATCCATTTGTTTATTGCTAAGAGACAGGCGGAAATGGAGTTTATAGCTGTGTGATCATTTGGTTCAGCGGAGATGTACAATTGTGTGTCATCTGCGTAACTATGGAAACATACATTGTGCTTTCTAATGATGTCTCCTCAATGTTCAATGTTCAATGCAATGTTCAATGCAAGTAAAGCACTTTAAACTTTAAGTATGACTAAATGCTTTATTGACTATATATATAGTAACTGTTCCAAAATGCATAGATTTCTATGTATTTTAGGGGTTTGGGTGGCTAGCTCTTTTTAATTAATATAAATGTCAGATTGTTTTATTTATTTCATAGATTTCTATGCATTTCAGGAGTTTGGGGGGCTGGCTCCCCAAAATAATTAAATAACATAACCCTAACCTAACCATAAAACCGAAATAAAGTTAAAAAAAAATAGTTACAAAATCCACCCATTTTCGCCCACAAACCGGCCAAAACCGGCCAAATTTTTTCCGCGGTTGCGCTACGCGCTCCCGCTTCGTAGTTGTTGGTGCCCTTCTGTGCCCTACTGAAGTGCTGGGTCTAGATACGCCCCTGCCGCCTCGTCTACCTCTATGTTTCTTTCTGCCGTTTCCTTTGTTGTCTGACATTAATTGAAAACTGTATTAACAGATTGCAGAATGGGTACAATACAGTACAGCTCAATACACACAATTGTTAAGGGGATGCAGACCAGAGAAAGACTTTCATCTTGTTTACATCAGGGTCCCCCATTTTCAATTCATCATAACATATATGACATACATGACATACAGATACAGTAGGCCTACTGCTACATCTATACATTTAATTATGACATACCAGATTTGCAAATACAGTACTGTTTATGATACAAAGAGTCCAGAAAAGTATCAAACAATTGTTAAGGGGATGCAGACCAGAGAAAGACTTTCATCTTGTTTACATCAGGGTCCCCCATTTTCAATTCATCATAACATATATGACATACATGACATACAGATACAGTAGGCCTACTGCTACATCTATACATTTAATTATGACATACCAGATTTACAAATACAGTACTGTTTATGATACAAAGAGTCCAGAAAAGTATCAAACAATTGTTAAGGGGATGCAGACCAGAGAAAGACGTTTGTCTTGTTTACATCAGGGTCCCCCATTTGTAATTCATAGTGACAACAGCATCTAAAACAATATATTTATATGTATATTTATATATTGGAAGAGTATATTTATGAGACGGTATATTTGCAGTCCAGAGAAAGACTTTTGTGAGAGACCAACAAAGTGAGGTATGTAAAAACTTGGAATCAAATTGTGGTCATAGATCTAACGTTAATATCACGTTAACAATCTAATGGCTAGCAAGGTCATCTGTGACGTCGGTATGGCTTAATACAGTGCGAAATACAATCTTATAGTAAGAAACAAAACACAAGTTGAACATAGTTTTGAACGTTTTATTACAATAGTATTTAGGTCGGATAGATAGAAGTTAATATCACGTTAACCATCTAAAGCTCATCTGTGACTATATATATATATTATATGGAATAAGCCCAAACCGTTCTGGTTGATCCCCTGAAACCCCAAATACTCCCAAATCAAAGGTATATAACATGTATATATGTACCTTCACAAAATCATCAAGGGGGAGGCGGCTGAGTGGCGCAGTGGGCAAGGCGCTCACCACTAACGCAGGAGATGCTGGTATCGAGCCCAGCTCTCTGCGTTGCTACCGGCTTGGCCGGCCGTCATACTAACACAATGGACCTGTCTCAAAACCCTGCCCTCTTTTCTTGATCCTCCAATCACAGCTGTCGCTTACCTCTGACTTCCTCGTACAAACTTTGTCAGAGGTAAGCGACAGCTGTGATTGGAGGATCAAGAAAAGGGGCAGGGTTTGAGACAGGTCTATTGGCAGTGTTAGAGGGTGGGAAAGCCGGTGGGTGGGGATTGGACGTTGTGGACAGCGACTCCTACAGGTCGGTTGGGTGACGCCGGTACGGCGGAAACAGGAAGTATCGGGGGCAGCGTGAGCCTCCCACGCGTTACTCCTCGCCACTGAGAGTTCGAGCTGTTGCGGTGAAAAGATGCGACAGGCTGCCTCCTCGTGTACCGGAGGGGACACGTGATGCAAGGCTTCTATCCTCACTACAGCCGACCAGTGGGAGGCATAGTCTAGCAACGTTCAAGACAGGGAAGGGAAGAATTGGAAATACGAAATTGGGATGGGAGAAAAATAGAAAATAAGGAGAAAAAGTGGTCCGGTGAAACACATAACTGTGATCGTTAGAAAAACACGTTTCAGATTAGGTCAAATAGACATAGAATATACCTTACCTTAGCCAGAAGGTATTCCAAGAAGAATAATTCCAAGTGATCGCATCGTCATCGCGATTACCAGTGTATATGTCTATACACGTTTCAATGGTAAAATACACTTAGGCAACGGAATTTCGGGGCCATCAATGTGAATCTATGTTCAAGCAGGAGGAGGGGCCCCTACCAAGGAAAAAAAAGAGGAGGCCACGTACAGTATCAACACCAAGCCATTCCAGTTCAGACACAGATGATACTGCCACCTGGTGATAGTCAATCGGCATTGCAGTTCTAGTGTATGTGGATGTGCCAACGTGATGCAGATCGCTCCGGGCAAGTCTGTAGAGCGGGGATCAAAGTAAAAAGATCAAGCGATCCAAAAACGTAATATCTCGTTTTTGGCACTCAACACTTCGAGCAAACACGTCATTTTCCGTTTTTACCACAGAATGTGTTAACAAACCTGATCACATGGTGGTGATGGTGTTTAACAGACCTGGTCACATGGTGCTGATGGTGTTTAAAGGAACACACCAACATTTTGGGAAATTAGCTTACCGTCAGGGGGGGCCAGGTAGCACAGCGGACTAAGCGTCTGTCTACCACTGCAGAGACACTGGTATCGAATCCGGCTGTCAGCAGTGCCTCCGGCTTGGCCGGTCGTCATACTGGCTCAATTGGCAGAGTCAGAGGGAGGGAAGCCGGTGGGTGGTAATCTGGTCGTTGTAAACAGCAACTCCTACAGGTCGGTCAGGGCGCCTGCACAGCGAGGGAGGGAAATGGTGAAGGTAGTGTGACCTCCCACGCGTTACACTTCACCAATGAGAGTCCTCGCTGCCAGGTGAAAAGAGGCTGCTGGCTGTCCTATGTATCGGAGGAAGCATGTGATAGACTTCAGGGCTCCCTAGACCGACCAGTGGGGGGCACATGCGCGCAACGACCAGGAAGGGGAGGGGGGAATTGGCATAACGACTAAATTTGGATGGGAGGAAAATACAGAAAATAGGAGGAGAAAAAGTGGACAAAAAAAAAGGAAATTAGCTTACCGTCTTCTCCAGAGAGAGACAAGAAGATAGATACCAGTTTCCTCTCTGTGCGTTCAGTAGAAAGCTATCTGGCTGCACGTTAGCCTAGCTTAGCACAATGAATGGAAGTGGACAGTGCCGGTTAGCCTAGACATTGTCCAACTAACACCTCTCCCGAAGGCTACCGGACCTGTCCGCTTCCATTAATTGTGCTAAGCTAGACTAACGTGCAGCCAAATAGCTTTCTACTGAACGCACAGAGAGGAAACTGGTATCTATCTTCTTGTCTCTCTCTGGAGAAGACGGTAAGCTAATTTCCCAAAATGTCGGCGTGTTCCTTTAAGAGGCGTGGTCACATAGTGCAGGTGAGCGCAGGGTTCGTGGTTTTATGCTAGTACCTGAGTGACCATTACATCTACACACCTGCTAGCACCTCAGTGACCGTTACATCTACACACCTGCTAGTACCTCAGTGACCGTTACATCTACACACCTGCTAGCACATCAGTGACCGTTACATCTACACACCTGCTAGCACCTCAGTGACCGTTACATCTACACACCTGCTAGCACCTCAGTGACCATTACATCTACATACCTGCTCGCGCCTCAGTGACGTGACCGTTACATCTACACACCTGCTAGCACCTCAGTGACCATTACATCTACACACCTGCTAGCACCTCAGTGACCATTACATCTACACACCTGCTAGCGCCTCAGTGACCGTTACATCTACACACCTGCTAGCGCCTCAGTGACCGTTACATCTACACACCTGCTAGCGCCTCAGTGACCGTTACATCTGCATACCTGTTAGTACCTGATGACCGTTACATCTACACACCTACTAGCGCCTCAGTGATGTTACATCTACACACCTGTTAGCACCTCAGTGACCATTACATCTACACCCCTGCTAGTACCTGAGTGACGTTACATCTACACACCTGCTAGTACCTCAGTGACCATTACATCTACATACCTGCTATTACCTCAGTGACCGTTACATCTACACACCTGCTAGTACCTCAGTGACCGTTACATCTACATACCTGTTAGCACCTCAGTGACCGTTACATCTACACACCTGCTAGTACCTCAGTGAACGTTACATCTACACACCTGCTAGTACCTCAGTGACCGTTACATCTACACACCTGCTAGTACCTCAGTGACCGTTACATCTACATACCTGTTAGCACCTCAGTGACCATTACATCTACACCCCTGCTAGTACCTGAGTGACGTTACATCTACACACCTGCTAGTACCTCAGTGACCATTACATCTACATACCTGCTAGTACCTCAGTGACCGTTACATCTACACACCTGCTAGTACCTCAGTGACCGTTACATCTACACACCTGCTAGTACCTCAGTGACCGTTACATCTACACACCTGCTAGTACCTCAGTGACCATTACATCTACATACCTGCTAGTACCTCAGTGACCATTACATCTACATACCTGCTAGTACCTCAGTGACCGTTACATCTACACACCTGCTAGTACCTCAGTGACTGTTACATCTACACACCTGCTAGTACCTCAGTGAACGTTACATCTACACACCTGCTAGTACCTCAGTGACCGTTACATCTACACACCTGCTAGCAGTGATGGGCAGTAGCTAGCTACAAGTAGCGACGCTACATAGCTTAACTACATTTTTCAGTAGCGTGATGGTAGCGTCGCTACTTTTGAATCAAATAGCGATCTCTGTAGCGCAGCTTGTTTTCGAATCAAGTAGTGACGTAGCGTCAGCAAAACGCTACACGCTACATATCCGGAGAAACAGGAAAAAAAAAAAATATTGTCTTCGGTCCTGAGAGTGTCGTGTTCTTCTGTCCTGCAGCTGGATGCTATTGGAGAAAACCCACTATGATTGGTTGGTTGGTTTAGGTATGAGTATGACGACTCACGATTAGGCCAAAACATTACGGGTAGGCCTATCAGAGGCAGGATAGGGCGGGACATGCCACTCCAGCTCGGCAAACCAGGAAGTAAAAAAAATCTAAACACAGACCATGAATGAATGAACGAACCAGTCCCGCGAAATAGCAGAAGGATTCGATGTTTCCAGGGCTGATGGCATTGATGAAGATGATGTCAATAACAACAACATATGTGTTTATTGTGTCCGCCAAAAACGAAGCTTCTCTCAACATCCCACACGACCAGCACTAACTTGAGAACACATATATTCAGGTAAGCTGATGAAAAGCTTTACATAAACATTGTCAACTGTTCCCAAACAGCACACAAGTCAGTGCACTTTTTGTCAACAGATTTAACTAACATGTTTCACTGTAGGCAGAAAATGAACAATATTATGGGGGTGGAGAAAAGAAAAAACAAACTACCATAAATAGTACATACACTAAGAGGGAAAATATCACCTAGAGCAGTGGTTCTCAACCTGATTGATTGATTGATTGATTGATTGAAAAGTGTATTAACAGATTGCAGAATGGGTACAGTACAGTACAGCTCAATACATACAATTGTTAAGGGGATGCAGACCAGAGAAAGACTTTCGTCTTGTTTACATCAGGGTCCCCCATTTTCAATTCATCATAACATATATGACATACATGACATACAGATACATTACTGCTACATCTATACATTTATGACATATCAGATTTGCAAATACAGTACTGTTTGTGATACAAAAGTGTCCAGAAAAAGAGTGTATATACATTTGACGTATAAACTGTACATTGGAGAAGGTTGGGTGGGTGGGGTTGGGTGGGTGGGTGGGGGCTGTACATTGGAGGTGGAGGGGGGGTTGGGTAGGGGACACACACACATTTTACACTGTACATTGGAATACTGACAAAGCCTTACTTGGTCATTTACTGTACAACTAGTTTAGGACATTTGTAGGGGCCAGTTTCGAATTGCTGTCTCACGTAGGTGTAGGGGGGGTCCCCACATGATTTTGGGGCCATGGAATGTTTTGTGAGTTACATATTTAAATACATTTGGTCATTTAGCTGACGCTTTCATTCAAAGCAACTTACAAATTGTGTACAACAAGTCAGCAGGAGTGGTACATCTAGCAGCCAAGGATAAGTAGTATTGTTTGTGTGAGGTTTTTGTCCAGTGCTCACTTACTCGCTCTGTTCCTTTAAGCCTACTCGCTCTGTTTTCCTTTTGTTTTCTGTTAATCATTGCATTCCCCTATTCACACGCTTCTTCCCATAGACGTCGTTGATTGGTGCTCCCCCAACCACCCGCTTGTCAATCACATCCCTCAGCTGTCACTGCTTGTCAATTAAGCATTCCCTGATTATTTATACCCCGTTTCCCCATTCAAGTTTTGTTGGATCGTTTTGATATTTCAGTTGCATTCGCCGTTCCTGCCTTGCCTGCTGTTTTTCCCTGTGCTTTGCCTCCAGGAGATTCAAGAAGTATTCCTCTTGGACACCCGTTTCCCGTGGCGACGCGCTCGCTCCGTTTTGTTCCAACGCTCTTTATGCACAACGCCTGGGTGAGTTTTTATGACTGTCTTTGATCCTATCCGTTTTTCGTGTGTTTATATAACACTGAAGATTTCCTGCTTTTTATCAGACAGTCACTCACCCAGCGTTCAGCCTTTTTGGATTGTTTCATTGGGATAATATTTTGGCCTTAACATCGCTCACTGTGTGTTTACACACCGAAGATATTATCACTTGGAATTGTATTTTGGGACTTCGCTCACAGTGTTTATTTTGCACCGAAGATTTCTATCACGTGGAATTGTGTTGGGACGTTACTCACAGTGTGTATATACACCGAAGATTCAGTCACTTGGATTACTCTGTTTTTGGGTACAAGTCACCTCTCCTGTCACCTGCTCTGTTCCAACTGCACTCTGAGCTAACTCGCTCCCTCTCTCCCTCTCGGTCCCATTACCACCTCGGAGATTCTGCCGAGAGAAGTCTGCAGAGCGGCTCTGACGTCATCGTCTGCTTCCCCAGACTACCATCCCGGGAGAAGCTGCAGAGCAGCAACATTCTTCCATGCTTGTATTCCAGTCTTTGTTTGATCTCTACCAAGTCTATGCTGTTTATTTAGTGTAAATAAACAAGCCCTTGTTTTTGGCAACTCTGAATCTACTCTCTTGTGTCGTTGCGTTTGGGGTCGGTGTCAAACCATAACATTACGATCCAACCAAAATGACGACCCCAGCCGACACAGAGAGGGTCAGAACCGCACTAGCTAATCAGATCGAGTTGACCAAGGATCACAGTCACCAACTAGAGAGGGCTGCGGCTGCGGTGCAGGATCTCAGGGAACAAGTCCAGCCTATTCAAGGGTCACTGGCTGCTCTGGCAGGACAACAGTCTGGTATTCTCGTTCAGCTTCACTCGCTGAGCGACACCGTTAATGCTTTGCTTCCCTCACTTCCTTCAGGAGCATTCCCCGCAGCCCCAGCAGTTCCCACGTACCCCGATCCCGCACCTCGGGAACCCCGTCTCTCCGTCCCATGGCTGTTCGACGGCAATCCCGAGGAGTGTGCCACATTCATCATGCAATGTGAGTTGGTTTTCCGTCATCAACCAAGTCGATTCACTTCTAGAGGGTCCCAAGTGGCCTATATGACAAACTTGCTTTCAGGCCGGGCTGCCCAGTGGGTCACTTCCTCCTGGGCAATGGATGCAGATTTTGTTTTCTCCTATCCAGACTTCGTGGCGGAGCTCCGCAGAGTGTTCCACCATCCAGCCCGTGGTCTGGACCCTGGAGCCCGATTGGGGATCTTCCGACAGGGGAGCGGCGGGGTAACTGACTACGTCCTGGAGTTTCGACTGGCGGCGGTGGAGAGTGGATGGAACGACCCTGCACTTCGCCTAACCTTCTTGAGGGGGCTCAGTGACGCAGTCAGGGACCAGCTCGCTACCCGGGAGGTGCCCGACTCCCTCGAGGACCTGTTTAGCCTCGCCATCCGCATCGACGGACGCCTCCAGGAGAGAAGGCGCGAGAGGACCCGACTGTTACCTCCTGAGGTACCCCGGATTCCCCGGACGCATGACGTCACTGCTGGTCGCCCTGCCCTCAACACGACTGGTGGTAGCGGACCCTCCCGTTCGGTTCGCGAGGAGGAACCCATGCAGCTGGGACGCTCTCATCTGAGCCAGGCTGAACGTGAGGCAAGGTTCAGGTCCGGTCTCTGCCTCTACTGCGGAAGGGAGGGACACCGAATCGCCAACTGCCCCACCCGGCAAGACCAGGCTCGCCGAGACCCCGGGAAATCCTGGTGAGCCGTTTTTCCCATTCCCAGAGCCGCGCACCACCTGGCCATCTGATGAGCGTCACCCTGGCCTGGGGGGACCAACGAGCCACGGTGGAGGCCCTCATCGACTCTGGGGCAGACGAGAATTTCCTCGACTTCGAGTTTGCTACCCGAGCCAACATTCCACTTGAGGACCTTGTGAGGCCCTTGGAGATCTTTGCGTTGGACCAACACCGCCTGGCCGACATCTCTCAACGCACCGGCCCAGTCGTGCTGACCATCGCTGGGAACCACGTCGAGAGAATCCAGTTCCTCATCACCCGATCCCCCCTTGTCCCGGTGGTCCTGGGTAGGCCCTGGCTCGCGCTGCACGAGCCCCACATCGCCTGGTCCTCCGGTACCATCAAGGGCTGGAGCTCCTCCTGTCACGCCCTGTGTCTGCAGGCGGCGTCCTGTCCCCCGCCCCGGAGGCCCGCTGGTGAGTCGCCTCCGGACCTCTCGTCCATACCTCCCGAGTACCACGACCTCTTGGAGGTTTTTAGTAAATCCAGGGCTCAGGCCCTTCCACCTCACCGCCCCTACGACTGCGCCATCGACCTCCGCCAAGGGGCTCCCCTTCCCGGCAGCCGCCTTTACAGTCTGACCGTTCCGGAGAAGAAGGCGATGGATCTGTACATCTCTGAGTCATTGGAAGCAGGACTCATTCGGCCTTCCTCCTCCCCGGTGGTGGCCGGTTTCTTCTTTGTTGGGAAGAAGGATGGGGACCTTCGACCCTGCATCGACTATCGCCAGCTCAACGAGATCACCATCAAGAACAAGTACCCTCTACCTCTCATGAACTCCACCTTCGAGCCACTCACCCAGGCTACCGTCTTCACCAAGCTGGACCTCCGGAGTGCCTACCATCTTGTCCATATCCGTGAGGGCGATGAATGGAAGACCGCCTTCAAGACCCCCAGGGGCCACTACGAGTACCTAGTGATGCCGTTCGGCCTCACCAACGCCCCGGCGGTATTCCAGGCACTCATGAACGACGTCCTTCATGACATGCTGGAGGTGTTCGTGGTGGTGTACCTGGACGACATCCTCATCTTCTCCAGGACCCTCGAGGAACACATCCAGCATGTCCGCCGTGTGCTGGAGCGCCTCCTCCACAATCGGCTCTTCGTCAAGGCAGAGAAGTGCCGTTTCCACTCCGACTCCGTCGACTACCTGGGCTTCATCGTTGAGAAGGGCTTGACCCGAGCGGATCCTTGCAAGATCCAAGCTGTGGAGGATTGGCCTGAACCCACCACTCGGAAGGAGTTACAGAGTTTCCTCGGGTTCGCCAACTTCTACCGAAGGTTCATCCGGAACTACAGTCAAGTGGCGGAGCCACTCACCAGACTGACCTCTCCCGCTCTGCCGTTCGACTGGTCCCCAGCGGCATGTGCTGCGTTCCGCTCCCTCAAGAAGAGGTTCACTTCCGCCCCTATCCTGCTCCACCCTGACCCCAAGAGACAGTTCATTGTAGAGGTGGACGCCTCGGATACTGGACTGGGCGCTGTCTTATCCCAACGTTCGCTGTCGGACCAGAAGGTACATCCTTGCGCCTTCTACTCGCGTCGGTTCCTCCCTGCCGAGAGGAACTACGACACCGGCAATCGGGAGCTGCTGGCGGTCGTGGCTGCGTTGGAGGAGTGGCGTCATTGGCTAGAGGGGGCCGAGGAGCCTTTTACCATCTGGACGGACCACAAGAACCTGACGTTCATCCGCGCTTCCAGGCGCCTCAACGGTCGGCAGGCGAGATGGGCCAGTTTCCTCAGTCGGTTCGACTTCTCGCTGACCTTCCGCCCCGGTTCCCGCAACACGAAGGCCGACTCCCTGTCCCGGTTACACTCCAAGGGGGCTCCACCCTCTGAGGACCCGACTCCCATCCTCCCGGAGGCCCGGGTGGTTGGAGTCATCACCTTGGGCATCGAGGGTGTGGTTAGACGTGCCCTACGCTTCCAGCGTGCTCCAAGCAACGTTCCGATTCATCGTCTCTTCGTCCCTGACTCTGTCCGGTCCCGGGTGCTGCTTTGGGGCCATACCAGCCGGTTCGCCTGCCACCCGGGCGTCCATCGCACGTTCTCCTTCCTGGCTCGTCGTTTCTGGTGGCCCACCATGCGGAACGACGTCAAGGAGTTCGTATTGGCCTGCGCGGTCTGTGCCCGCAGCAAGGCCTCGCACCAGGCACCCTCCGGGCTCTTACAGCCACTTCCCGTTCCAAGCCGTCCTTGGTCACATGTGGCGCTAGACTTCGTCACAGGTCTTCCCTCCTCCCAGGGGAACACTTGCCTTCTGACCGTGGTGGATCGATTCAGCAAGGGGGTTCACCTCGTGGCCCTTTCCAAACTTCCCTCGGCGGCCGAGACGGCGGACCTCATGACTCACCACGTGTTCCGCCTTCATGGGTTTCCCCAGGACATCGTCTCTGACCGGGGGCCCCAGTTCACCTCCCAGGTATGGCGGGCCTTTTGCAAGGGATTGGGGGCGACGGTCAGTCTTTCCTCTGGTTATCATCCCCAGACTAACGGACAGACGGAGAGGATGAACCAGAGCGTGGAGTCTGCTCTTCGGTGTGTGGCAGCCGAGAGACCGGCATCCTGGAGCCGTTTCCTTCCCTGGGTTGAGTACTCCATCAATTCAATGGTCAGTTCCGCCACCGGCCTCTCACCATTTGAGGTTTCCCTGGGCTACCAACCCCCTCTTTTCCCCGCACAGGAGGCGGAAGTGGCAGTTCCCTCCGTACAGGTCCACCTCGACCGCTGCCGACGAGTTTGGGAGATCACCAGGACCGCGCTGCTCCAGACATCTGAGCGCGCCTGTCGTGGGGCCGACCGGCGCCGGGTTCCTGCGCCGACTTACCACCCTGGGCAGAGGGTGTGGCTCTCCGCGAAGGACCTCCCGCTTCGGTCCTTGGCCAAGAAGCTCAACCCCCGTTTCGTCGGACCTTTCGAGGTCCTGAAGGTACTCAGTCCGGCGGCCCTGCGCCTGAAACTTCCTGCGTCCATGCACATTCACCCCGTGTTCCATGTCTCCCGGGTTAAGCCCGTCTCCCTCAGTCCCCTGATGCCTCCAGCTCCTGATCCTCCGCCTCCCGTGTTGGTGGATGGTCACCCCCAGTGGCAGGTCCGCCGGTTGATGGGCGTTCGTCGGCGGGGTCGGGGGTTCCAATACCTGGTGGACTGGGAGGGTTACGGCCCTGAGGAGCGGAGCTGGGTCTCCCGGCAGCTCATCGTGGATCCCAGCTTGATCACTGACTTCCATCGTGCCCATCCTGACGAGCCGGGTCGGCCTGGTCGCCGGGTGGCTCCCGTGGAGGGGGGGGTACTGTGAGGTTTTTGTCCAGTGCTCACTTACTCGCTCTGTTCCTTTAAGCCTACTCGCTCTGTTTTCCTTTTGTTTTCTGTTAATCATTGCATTCCCCTATTCACACGCTTCTTCCCATAGACGTCGTTGATTGGTGCTCCCCCAACCACACGCTTGTCAATCACATCCCTCAGCTGTCACTGCTTGTCAATTAAGCATTCCCTGATTATTTATACCCCGTTTCCCCATTCAAGTTTTGTTGGATCGTTTTGATATTTCAGTTGCATTCGCCGTTCCTGCCTTGCCTGCTGTTTTTCCCTGTGCTTTGCCTCCAGGAGATTCAAGAAGTATTCCTCTTGGACACCCGTTTCCCATGGCGACGCGCTCGCTCCGTTTTGTTCCAACGCTCTTTACGCACAACGCCTGGGTGAGTTTTTATGACTGTCTTTGATCCTATCCGTTTTTCGTGTGTTTATATAACACTGAAGATTTCCTGCTTTTTATCAGACAGTCACTCACCCAGCGTTCAGCCTTTTTGGATTGTTTCATTGGGATAATATTTTGGCCTTAACATCGCTCACTGTGTGTTTACACACCGAAGATATTATCACTTGGAATTGTATTTTGGGACTTCGCTCACAGTGTTTATTTTGCACCGAAGATTTCTATCACGTGGAATTGTGTTGGGACGTTACTCACAGTGTGTATATACACCGAAGATTCAGTCACTTGGATTACTCTGTTTTTGGGTACAAGTCACCTCTCCTGTCACCTGCTCTGTTCCAACTGCACTCTGAGCTAACTCGCTCCCTCTCTCCCTCTCGGTCCCGTTACCACCTCGGAGATTCTGCCGAGAGAAGTCTGCAGAGCGGCTCTGACGTCATCGTCTGCTTCCCCAGACTACCATCCCGGGAGAAGCTGCAGAGCAGCAACATTCTTCCATGCTTGTATTCCAGTCTTTGTTTGATCTCTACCAAGTCTATGCTGTTTATTTAGTGTAAATAAACAAGCCCTTGTTTTTGGCAACTCTGAATCTACTCTCTTGTGTCGTTGCGTTTGGGGTCGGTGTCAAACCATAACAGTTTGTCTAGCAGTGTCGAGCTTGAGTGTTATACTCTTGAGTACATACTGTACTGTAGTAGTATAGACATATTAGCATAGTTGGTGGTAGTATAGACATGGTAGCATAATAGTAAAATGCAGTAAGACAGTTATTATTAGTTAAAATTCAGATATTGAAGAAGTGTGTTTTTGGTTGATAAAGTGGGCAGGTTTCAGCTAGGAGAGGGTATCAGGCAGCCAGAAGATGCAGAGTTTAGGGATAAATAATACATAAAGATAGAATAGAAAAGAAAAAGACCATTACTGCATCAAAAGTAATCAACAAACTATACTATAAAAACTGATCAAACCAAATGGTCTCTTTCTTTTCTTTTGTAGAGGCTGCACCCAGCTAAACTTGCCTTCCTGGATTTTGTACATAATACAAGTTCATGTTAAAAGGATGACACAAAAAGCCAGACCAAGGGCTTGTTTCAGTTTTATAATAAACAATCAAACTGAGCATTTATTTTGCCTGTCTATTTGTTTGGTGAAAACGTGATCATGAAGTAAAAAAAAAAAAAAGAAAAGTAGTGCCGATGTAGCTAGCTATTTTTGCCATGTTCTTGTAGTGTAGCTTGCTACATTTATCTGGGGATAGCTTCCATTGTAGTTGAGATATATTTAATCGAGAGTAACTTGTAGTGTAGCTTGCTACATTTTCCAAGTAGCTTGCCCATCACTGCCTGCTAGTACCTCAGTGACCGTTACATCTACATACCCGCTAGTACCTCAGTGACTGTTACATCTACATACCTGCTAGCACCTCAGTGACCGTTACATCTACACACCTGCTAGTACCTCAGTGACCGTTACATCTACATACCTGCTAGTACCTCAGTGACCGTTACATCTACACACCTGCTAGTACCTCAGTGACCGTTACATCTACATACCCGCTAGTACCTCAGTGACTGTTACATCTACATACCTGCTAGCACCTCAGTGACCATTACATCTACATACCTGCTAGCGCCTCAGTGACGTGACCGTTACATCTACACACCTGCTAACGCCTCAGTGACCATGACCGTTACATCTACACACCTGCTAGCACCTCAGTGACCATTACATCTACACACCTGCTAGCGCCTCAGTGACCGTTACATCTACATACCTGTTAGTACCTGATGACCGTTACATCTACACACCTACTAGCGCCTCAGTGATGTTACATCTACACACCTGTTAGCACCTCAGTGACCATTACATCTACACCCCTGCTAGTACCTGAGTGACGTTACATCTACACACCTGCTAGTACCTGAGTGACGTTACATCTACACACCTGCTAGTACCTCAGTGACCATTACATCTACATACCTGCTAGTACCTCAGTGACCGTTACATCTACACACATGCTAGTACCTCAGTGACCGTTACATCTACACACCTGCTAGTACCTCAGTGACTGTTACATCTACATACCTGCTAGTACCTCAGTGACCGTTACATCTACACACCTGCTAGTACCTCAGTGACCATTACATCTACATACCTGCTAGTACCTCAGTGACCATTACATCTACATACCTGCTAGTACCTCAGTGACCGTTACATCTACACACCTGCTAGTACCTCAGTGAACGTTACATCTACACACCTGCTAGTACCTCAGTGACCGTTACATCTACACACCTGCTAGTACCTCAGTGACCGTTACATCTACATACCCGCTAGTACCTCAGTGACCGTTACATCTACATACCCGCTAGTACCTCAGTGACCGCCGGTACAAATGCTCTCCAGCTGGGGTCGCTGTGGAGTGAGTTTAGAGGGGAGTGAGTTTAGAGGCGGTGGGTTTAGAGGGGTTAGTATAGAGGGGTTAGTTTAGAGGGGTGCGTATAGAGGGGTGAGTGTGGAGTGAGTTTAGAGAGGTTAGTATAGAGGGGTGAGTTTAGAGGAGTGATTGTGGAGTGAGTTTACAGGGGTGAGTATAGAGGGGTGAGTTTAGAGGGGTGATTGTGGAGTGAGTTTAGAGGGGTGCGTTTAGAGGGGTGAGTATAGAGGGGTGAGTATGGAGTGAGTTTAGAGGGGTTAGTATAGAGGGGTGAGTTTAGAGGGGTGAGTTTAGACTAGGGGTGAGTGTGGAGTGAGTTTAGAGGGGTGAGTATAGAGGAGTGATTGTGGAGTGAGTTTCCAGGGGTGAGTATAGAGGGGTGAGTTTAGAGGGGTGAGTTTAGACTAGGGGTGAGTGTGGAGTGAGTTTAGAGAGGTGAGTATAGAGGAGTGATTGTGGAGTGAGTTTACAGGGGTGAGTATAGAGGGGTGAGTTTAGAGGGGTGATTGTGGAGTGAGTTTAGAGGGGTGCGTTTAGAGGGGTGAGTTTAGAGGGGTGAGTAAAGAGGGGTGAGGATAGAGGGGTGAGTTTAGAGGGTCTACATACCTGTTAGTACCTGGTGACCGTTACATCTATATACCTGTTAGTAGTTGGAAATGTCTTTATTTATGTAGGAAAATACAACATTCAGGTACCCGCTGACACAAATATAATGGAATATAATGCAGTAAGGCTCTCGCTTTCAAATACTTAGACCATAGGTACGGTCCTGTAGGGGTGCGATGGTACGGTCCTGTAGGGGTGAGATGGTACAGTCCTGTAGGGGTGAGATGGTACAGTCCTGTAGGGGTGAGATGGTACGGTCCTGTAGGGATGAGATGGTACGGTCATGTAGAGGTGAGATGGTATGGTCCTGTAGGGGTCAGATGGTACGGTCCTGTAGGGGTCAGATGGTACGGTCCTGTAGGGGTGAGATGGTACGGTCCTGTAGGGGTGAGATGGTATGGTCCTGTAGGGGTGAGATGGTATGGTCATGTAGAGGTGAGATGGTACGGTCCTGTAGGGGTCAGATGGTATGGTCCTGTAGGGGTCAGATGGTACGGTCCTGTACGGATGAGATGGTACGGTCATGTAGAGGTGAGATGGTACGGTCCTGTAGGGGTGAGATGGTATGGTCCTGTAGGGGTGTCTGAAACTGTTGGTTAATATATAGTTACATGTAAGAAGGATATATAAATGTTTTCACCCCCTTATCTTTGACCTCTTTTGGGGAGGGGCTGTCTTTCATATTAGCTATGAATGCATTTTTTTTTTTTTTTTTTTAATGTTTACAAATACAAATATATAAACATAAACAAATAATCTTTCGAAACCTTTTACAAATAAACAAATTAAAAGGATAGGTTTGAAGCCGAAGGCTTATAGAGCAACCTACCCCTAATTCAGAAACTAATTAAAAAAAGTTAGCTTTCAAAATATAACAAACAAACAAAAAAATCAACAATCAAAAATCAACAAAAACCGATCCCGAAAAGAACAAAAAAAGTTAAAGTTTGCAAGATAAAACAAACAAACAAACAAACAAACAAAAAAATCAACAATCAACCAAAACCGTTCCCGAAAAGAACATAAACCAACATAGGAAAATCAAAACTTAATCTGCAATACCCGAGTTTCATGGTAGAGAAAAACAGATTCTACATGTAGTTTAATTTGACTATAAGTGTAACTGAGGGGTTACAAAACCCTGACTGTATTAAAGATTGTGATAGATTAAACCACTACTACTTATTATTATTATTACTTGCCAGACAGTACAGTTAAATATGGCAGACACTCAGAATAGACGGCACGGTGACAAGGAGATATCATTTACAGTATTTATTATTATGCATCCAATATACAAATGGGAATTACTTGGTCGCTCTTTTATGGCGAATAATATGAGAAAGTCAGCGAGTAGCAAAGTCTGTGGGAATGAATAATTCCTAAGCTGGGTATACTAGACCAAACGCCGCCTGGCGTGGGATGGCAATATAGGGGGGCAAACGAGGGTACCGCTGGAGACAGGTGATATCCTCCCAGAGTTGTAAGCTCCAGGGGAAGGAAGAAGGTACGGATACTCAGGCTGTTCACTTGAAGAAAA
Source organism: Notolepis coatsorum (assembly GCF_963971535.1). Classification (NCBI taxonomy): domain Eukaryota; kingdom Metazoa; phylum Chordata; class Actinopteri; order Aulopiformes; family Paralepididae; genus Notolepis; species Notolepis coatsorum. The sequence goes on from NC_140167.1 coordinate 166,893,561, forward strand.
GGGGTTCTCATACGGATCCGGTCCTTATAATCCAAGTGCTCAGGAGCAAGGTAATAGCTGTAATCCAATGCTCCATAGACAGGGCCGCCTCAGGGGGTGTGCGAGCAGTGCGGTCGCACAGGGCCTCGCGGGAAGGGGGGCCTCGCAAAATAAATATAATTTTTTTTTTTTTTTTTTTTTTAATTTTTTTTTTTTTTTGCGAGGCCCCCCTTCCCGCGAGGCCCTTTTTCATCACAGACCTAAAATCTAGTTTTGCTTATATGCTTATATATTTCACATTAGACACGTTTGTAGAATGTGTCTGACTTGTTCCTGGGTCTGCAGTCCTGCTCAGCCTCTGGGGTTCTGCAGCAGACATACTATTGGTTTCAACGAAGGGAGTGGTTTTACTTACATCATGTGTAGTACGCCGGCGTGAGTCAGCTGCGTTTGACTATTTCGCGCGTGCAGCTTTTGACTATTATGCTTAGTTATGCCAGCCAAGACGAAGAAAGAGGTCGGTCATTATCAGTCGGTCGGTCACCAAGGAACGTTGACGAAAGGCCTCTCGCTAGCGGGACAAATGGCCGGAGCCTTGTCATGGTATAGCCATGATGATGTCGGCTAGTAGCTAGCTTAGCTAAAGGCTAACTAGCGTTAGCTAACCTATTCAGAGGAGCGAGGCGAGGCGAGTGGATGTCTTTTCAAAAGAAGGAGAAGAGAACTTGTGAGCAGATAAATCTGTTAGGCAGCAATACGCCGAAAGGTGTCCAGTCTGCCGGAAAGTACTCGAAGAAGAAGAAGAAGAAATTACACCGTGGGCCAAGAAAGTCTCCTTCCAACTTTACCATTGGCGCCGCGTTGATACTGCGTTATGGTGAGTCAACCTATGATTATATTCCCGCCGTGGACCTGACCTATCTCTCTTTCTCTCTCTCTGGAGCCAAACTGGTCGACTAGCTAATATAGTACTACTAGTAGCTAACGGTGTGTGCCTGGTGAGAGCACCTGGCTGTATGTAGCCGCATAGCTTGCAGAACGCAGAAGCAAGCTATGCGGCTACATACAGCCAGGTGCCTGATTGAGCTAACTGTTAGCCAGTTAGCTGTTTAGCGTCAGCTGGGAACGTTCGTTTGATGCTATCAGTTAGCCTTGAGAATAGCAGGCCCTGGCACTCTGACTACGACATCATCTTTGACAGAAGATGTAGTCGGGCCTGCACCATGACAAGGCTCTGGCCATAGCTTATTTGTCCCGACAGCGAGAGGCCTTTCGTCAACGTGGAGACCTGTGTTGCGGCCTTTCGCCCTGCGTTCCTCGTGCAGGTAAGATGTCATGACATTACCCCACTCTTCCTTCCTTCCCCTCCCGAATGTTTTGTTAATAACGATGTTTTTTTCCAGGCAAAACATATGCTACTTCACAACATTTGGAGATACGACATGTGCTGTGTGTGAATGGTCGTTTGTGTAGCTTGGGTAGCGTTGGGCCGTTGGCCAAAGCTGTGTGTGGCCTGGTGTCACAGTACCTGGCTAGCCTATTTAGCTGATGTCGGCCATTGGCTCCTTGCTGCTTTGGTTTCTCTGGTATAGACCCTCTTCTTGTTGGATTTAAGTGTTGATCTTTGTCTTTTTGGATCTCTCATACATGCTCTAGTCTCTCTCTAACACACACACACATGACAAACACACATGTTCTCTCTCTCTCTCACTCTCTTTCTAACACACACAGTCTGCCTATGGCGGCCTTTCTCGATGGCTAGGCTGTGCTCAAGGATCTTCAGTCACAGTGCTCAGGTATTCTGCCACTGTGTACTCTCTGTTTAGGGCCAAATAGCATTTCAATTTCTTTCCAATGTGTGTGTCTCTCTCTCTCTCTCTCTCTCTCTCTCTCTCTCTCTCTCTCTCTCTCTCTTGGATTTAAGTGTTGATCTTTGTCCTTTTGAATCTCTCATACATGCTCTAGTCTCTCTCTAACACACACACACATGACAAACACACATGTTCTCTCTCTCTCTCTCTCTCTTTCTAACACACACAGTCTGCCTATGGCGGCCTTTCTCGATGGCTAGGCTGTGCTCAAGGATCTTCAGTCACAGTGCTCAGGTATTCTGCCACTGTGTACTCTCTGTTTAGGGCCAAATAGCATTTCAATTTCTTTCCAATGTGTCTCTCTCTCTCTCTCTCTCTCTGTACACTGTATATTGACTGTAGAACGGGAGCTCTCTCTCGCTCTCTCTTTTGCTATATGTTGACTGTATCATGCCCCGCCTCGGGCAGCGCTATTATTTAAGAATATGTTGACTGTATAATAATAAAAAAAAAAAAAAAAAAAATATATATATAGCCTCAGCTCTTGTCTGGAATCAATGCGCTGGCACCAGGCATGTCCCAACTTGTCCAGACTCGCCTTTGAACCTATCTCAGGGGCGCGGTCCTTGGCGCCGCGAACGTCAAGGGCATTATCCAATGAGGAAAGCGAATAATGCTATGATTCAAACGGAGGCTTAAAGGGATATAGCTTATATAAATAATATACAAGTTATATAAAACAATAAAACGTAGATTCTCAATGTTAATCTGGCCCTTCACAACAGCCGCCTCCTAATTAGTCCGCACCTAATTAGTAAAGGGAGACAGATTAATATTAGGGTCCAGTCAACTTCTCCATACTTGTTGTGAGGAGTAGGGCAATCTACAAAGTCAGTGGGTCATGGTCGTCATCAGGGGAGTCAGGGATCTCCGGCAACTCTATCAACTTCGCCACAGGTCGGGTGTAAGTCCGCCCTTGGACTATGACTTCTGCCGCTCTGACCTTCCCATCGGCACCAGTAATCACTCTGCTCACGCGGCCGGCCGGCCACGTAGCTTGGGGTAGTGATTGGTCTATTATCATGACGACTGTGTCCACCTTCAGGTTGTCCCTGTCCTTTACCCACTTCTGACGGGCTTGGAGGGATGGTAGATAATGGAGGAGGAAGCGGGTCCAAAACTGGTCGGCCAATACTTGGCTGTGTCTCCACATTCTCCGGCCGTTCATCTCATCTTGTCTGTACACCGTCTGAGGAGGGGCCGGGTCCGGCCGCACCATCAAGAGGTAGTTTGGGGTGCTGGGTTCGAGGTCAGCTACGTCGCTTGGAGCGTAGCTGAGGGGGGTGGAGTTCGGAACTCCCTCTTCTTGAGCCCACGGTTCTCTCACAGGCATCTTCGTCCGCCTCAAGAGTGGGGCTGCGCGTCCGAACACTCCGTCGACCTTGACTCTCGTAGTCTTCCGATCCAGCAGAGCGATGGCGTAGTTGTCCTCTTTGGGCCGAACCATCCTGCGTTCGGTCTTGAATGGCATCGCGTCTAATGTCCATAGCCTCTCAACGGGCTGTACGAGAGAGTGGTCTGTGTCGCTCACCTTTGTGTAGAGGCAGCGTGTGGACGTTGGTTGGCTGGCAGGTCCGTAGAGGGGGCCCTGGAGCGTCCACCCCAGTCGGGTCTTAACTGCGGCTGGGCATCCTTTGGGTCCGATGTGGGCCGCCTCGATTGGGACAATGAGGTCCGCGTGGTCGGAGCCTATGAGCAGGGTCGGTGTGGCGCCGTCGATGAGCGGTATAGGCAGTCTGCGTAGGTACGCGTACTTCTCCATCAGCTGTGGGATGGGGTAGTCATAGCGTGACAGACTTATGTCGTGGCCTGTGAACGCCTTGGTGATGCTGTACCGCTTCTCGGGCTGCTCGACCGCTGCTATTGTGAATGAGACGTTTTCGCCCTTTATGGTCTTTAGGTCTCGCCGAATAGTACGGATTGTCATTGTTTCTTCGGTACCCCGCAGGCCCAACTGGGTCGCGGCGGAAGCGAGGAGGAGAGTCTTTTCTGACCCGTCGTCGAGGACGGCGTAGGTGTCGAGGACCTTGTCCTCGTAGCTCAGGAGCACTCGGACCACCTTGATGAGTACTCTGGGGCTCCCACTATACGCGGGTCGATGTGGAGCACTTCTGTTGGTGAGTGGCCTTGTAGGGCTAATCTCCGCTTGGGGGGCTCGCACAGTGATTCGCGGTAAGTGGCGTCTGGGGGGTCAGCCTCAATCCACTGATCCATTTCGGCGATGGTCAGTCCCTGGAACGCGTCGCACTGTGCCAGCCAGTGTCCTCTGTGGCAGTAATAACATGCGATCTTCCATTCCTCTTTGGCGGGGGGGTTGTGACTCTTCTGTGTCAGATAGATATTCCATTCCTCTGTGGCGGTGGCGTTGTGACTCGTCTGTGGTGACACCGACTCGGCCTGGTACGCGTAGCACCGTGACTCCCAGTGTCCGCTGCGGCAGTCAGTACACCAGGGGGGGAGGTCAAGACTGGTCTGTGGTGACACCGACTCCACCTGGTACATCACCGTGATGGGCCTACTTTGGTTTCCTGGTGGGCGTTTATTGCTCTCGTGCAGTACTTCCAGGTGGGCGCCGTCACACTTGCCACACCGCTTCTTAAGGCGGCATTCTGCTGCCATGTGGCCGCGCGCGCAGCGGAAGCAGCGGCGGTTATCCCTAAGCCACTGACCTATTTCGGCTGTAGTCAGTCCTTTGAAGGCGTCGCACTGCGACAGCCAGTGTTCACTGTCGCAGTACTGACAGGCGGCCTTCCATTTCTCATTGGCGTGGGGGTTGTGGCTCGTCTGCCGTGACACAGCCTCGGCCTGGTGCATCACGGTGACGGGCCGGCGGTTGTCGTTGAACCTTCTCGGTCCATCTTTAGGGTTAGAGCCACCCCGCGCGAATGTGTCTATTCGTAGACTGCTGACCTCCCTGGCTAGGAAGTCAGCAAGGTCTAGGAGGGATGGTTCTGGGCCGTGGGGGTCACGGTGGTCTCTCTGCCGCCGAAAGCGCTCTTGACGGGCTGGGGGGAGCTTCTCCAGTATCCGCTCCACGTTGGAATTGGCATATAGTTCATGTCTCCCCTTCTCCTTCTGTGACCCGAGCATCGGTACCAGGGATTGTACTTTTATAGATAGGTCATCTAGGGCTCTATTGTCTTTAGCTGGGGGGAGGCGGTCGATCTCCCGTATTTCTTGAATTACATAGTCCCATATGCGTCCATAGCGCGCATCGAGGGCCACCAGGGCATCAGAATAGGGGGTTCTTGAGTTAGCATATGCCAGTGCTATGTTGTGCGCTCTGGGTACTTTCAGGTGCTTGAGGAGGATGGCATATTTGTAGGACTCGTCCTGTACTTCGGACATAATAGTCTCTAAACACATGCGTAGTTCAGTATACTGTGATCTGTCCTCACGCGTAAAGTCTGGGAATGTGGGTGTCCCAATGTAAGATGCCATGGATGGCTGTGACACCGCTGCGCGTAGGGGGAGAGGCCTCCTTGGCGAGTCTCCCCGTACGTGGGGTCGTGGGTTAGTGCTGGGTGGGAACCAGAGGCCGGGCCCCCAGGTACTGCTCCTCGGTGCTGACTGTTGATTAAACTCACCCCTGGGTTGGGTCGGGGGTTCGTAACGCCGCGTCTCGGGGCTGAGGTCGGGGCTGTACTGTTCCTCCTGGTCCGAGATGGGTTTGTGCGTGTGGGCTTGGTGTCCTCCCTCGTCCTCCGCTAGGTCTTGAAGTCTCTTGGTTAGTTTCTCGGCGACGTAGGCAGGTTCTTCCCGTTGGCTGGGTCCCGTGTAGATTGGTCGGGGAGGGGACTCGGCGACGTAAGCAGGTTCTTCCTGTTGGCTGGGTCCCGTGTAGATTGGTCGGGGAGGGGAAGGTGCCCTCGACCCGTGTCGTGATGATCTCCTGGAGCTCCGGGTGGAGGAGTGGGGAGTCACCCTTTGGAGCGCTAGCTCCATCATTTGCGCCTGCAGACGGTCTCGCTCCGCCTCGTGCTCTGCATTGGCGGCATCGTGCTGTGCATTGGCGCGGTCCCGTTCCGCCTCGCGCTGTGCATTGGCGGCCTCGCGCTGTGCATTGGCGGCGTCGCGCTGTGCATCGCGTTGCGCGTTGGCGCGGTCTCGCTGGATGTTTTCTTCAGCCTGGAGGTGCCTCTCTTCCAGTCTGATGGTCATCGCGGCGTCAGCCTGGAGGCGACTCTCTTCCAGTCGGAGGCGTTCGTGTTCACTCTGTAGGCGGTTACGCTCACTCTCTTGTTGCGCCTGGAGACGTTCACGCTCACCCTGGAGGCGGTCTCTTTCGGTTGAAGCTGTCAGCGTGGCGATCAGGGCTTGCGCTAGTCTCTGGTCGGCCTCGCTTGGGGATGACGCTGATGAGGGTGATCTGGAGTTGACAGGACTTTGCGTTGACCTGTTCTCTTTACGCGCTCCGAGGTCCATCTCGAGGGCGCTGCTTCTTATCTTCTCCCGCGCTCCGAGGTCCATCTCTGAGACGCGGTACTCTTCTCTTTGGTGCGCGCCGAGGTCTATCTCGGGTGCGCGCTCTTTATCCTCTTGCGTTCCGAGGTCCATCTCGGTGGCGCTGTGGTCTTTGGGCATAGTCACGTCATGTCCCGCTTGTCCCCCCCGTGAGCTAAGTCAGTTTTGTTTGAACCCGCTGGGGTCTCTACTAGTGGGGCCGACAAGTCGATAGGATTGGGCATGCTTAAACTATTAGTTTTATCCGTGCTTAACGTCTTTTTAGATAAGCTAGGAGGTAAAACGAAAGCGTAGTCCTCCAATTGTGGAGGGGGCTGACGTTGGCGCCTAGGGCGCGATAGTTTGGGAGAGCCGTTTGGAGAGTGTCCGCCGCTGGCCATATCACTATTAATATGATTAAGATTACTGATACCCTCCGGCTCGAAGGACCAATTGTAACTGAGGGGTTACAAAACCCTGACTGTATTAAAGATTGTGATAGATTAAACCACTACTACTTATTATTATTATTACTTGCCAGACAGTACAGTTAAATATGGCAGACACTCAGAATAGACGGCACGGTGACAAGGAGATATCATTTACAGTATTTATTATTATGCATCCAATATACAAATGGGAATTACTTGGTCGCTCTTTTATGGCGAATAATATGAGAAAGTCAGCGAGTAGCAAAGTCCGTGGAAATGAATAATTCCTAAGCTGGGTATACTAGACCAAACGCCGCCTGGCGTGGGATGGCAATATAGGGGGGCAAACGAGGGTACCGCTGGAGACAGGTGATATCCTCCCAGAGTTGTAAGCTCCAGGGGAAGGAAGAAGGTAGGGATACTCAGGCTGTTCACTTGAAGAAAAGGGGTTCTCATACGGATCCGGTCCTTATAATCCAAGTGCTCAGTAGCAAGGTAATAGCTGTAATCCAATGCTCGATAGCAATGATGATAGCCAGCCAGCTTCGTCCTCGAAGCTAGCCCGAGGTAAGATCTTCAAGGTAGTTAAATCCAAACGACAGTGGGTATTAACGATGCTCTTCTCCACGGTAGTACGTTCCACAATCACTATAATCCAACCAATAATGGTTCTACAATATCGCCGCGGTAGGTTCCAATGTGCACATGTCCAATAGTTCTGATACTAGGCCCTCCTCGTGTGCTGGCACTAATTACTAAGTCCACACACACTTGCTAAGGTTCACACTAGTTACTAAACGAACGAACTGCTTGTTAATGCTGCACACCGAACGAACTGCTGTAATACGATTCACACTAAATGACGACTCTTTACTTCACATTAAGTTAGGTCGAACTTGACTCTGCTATACGCTAGGTGCAGCTACTGCTGTTGCATTACTCCGGACGAACTTCATGTTACTTCACACACGAATGCCGAACTCCGAATCGCTACTGTTTGCGCCTTCCACGATATATATACTTAGAGGGCTTTCTAGTGCCCAGCCTCAGCTCTTGTCTGGAATCAATGCGCTGGCACCAGGCATGTCCCAACTTGTCCAGACTTGCCTTTGAACCTGTCTCAGGGGCGCGGTCCTTGGCGCCGCAAACGTCAAGGGCATTATCCAATGAGGAAAGCGAATAATGCTATGATTCAAACGGAGGCTTAAAGGGATATAGCTTATATATATAAATAATATACAAGTTATATAAAACAATAAAACGTAGATTCTCAATGTTAATCTGGCCCTTCACAACAATAAGATTCTAGAACCCTGCTATATTTCTTGAGCAGGAAAAATGTACCTCTTCTCAATATTGAGGGGGACATGTCCCCTGCACCCCCTCCCTAAACCTATGCCTGAAAAGGTTAAAGTTCAGCCAAGCAGTATGAGTCCACAGAGGAGCAGCTCCTGGCTATACCACGCATTATTGTGACTAGGGATGCCCCGATCGATCGGCCACCGATCGATATCGGCCGATACTCAGTATAAATATGCGATCGGTGATCGGTGATAATGCTTTATTTTCACCGATCGTCAAAACCGATTTCACTCGCTGTCGCTGAGTTCTGTCTCAACACCGGGTGGTGCGGCGTCTGCTCATCCCTCCAGCACGCATGTAAACACGGGTCTAGTAGTGGTCTACTCTAGTGGGACGGGACACGGGAGGACGGCGTCTCCATGAGCTAACGTTAGCTTAGCTACCGTTACAAAATGACCCAGTCAACTATTCACTTTTAGTTTAATACATGATGAGGCATTGTCTAACCGAACGGTATCTAGACAGCCAGCTACCGATAGCTCCTGACATAAACAAACGCTCCACAAAGTCTAGTAGAGTGTATGATACCTGTTAGCTGTTAGCTGTTAGCTCACGTTAGCGCAAGCTAGTTCACTGTTCAAAACGAAATGTCCCATTGAACTAAATAATTCACTGAGGCGTTGTATTAACGTTATATATCCGGCTAGCAGTAGCTACAGATAGCTCGTGATATCAATGTCTTATAACACTGATTCGATGCGTATTCGAGCTGAGGGCTTGTGAATGTGATTTAACGTTATACCAATACTAGGGTCCAGCTGCAGCGCCGGAGAATCCTTGCCGTAGCTCGAGGCTACTCGAGTATAAGGTCCAGGTGCAGCTCCGGAGAATCCTGGCCGTAGCTGGAGGCTACTAGAGTACACACAGACAGTAGAGCTTGTTGCGTGGTGGCGATGTCTCGCAGATAATACAAGTACAAGTCTAATTATATAATATATATATTTAAAAAAAAAAGAAAAAAATATATAAAATAAATGTTAATTTCTTTTAATCAAAAACGATCGGTATCGGATCGGTATCGGCCGATATGGCTCACGACGATCGGTGATCGGTATCGGTGGCAAAAAACGTGATCGGGGCATCCCTAATTGTGACATCACAGACGAAGGACCTGGTTCAGCTTCAGAGCAGAGCGGTGTCACACAGGCTGACCGTCCTGCGATAAAGGAGGAATAATGGCAGGACGGGAGGACCAGTGCCGAGGTGGATGAGATCTGTGGTGTCAGGGAAATTGATTTCAATATGGTGACGTATGGACGTCTGGTTTGGACATGTGAGAAGATCGGAGGAGGGGGGATGTTGAGAGCGGTGGAGGAGATGATTGTGGATGGGCGGAGGCTGAGAGGGAGACCGAAGCAGACGTGGAGGGGATGTGTGGGAAATTATATGAGGGATCTGGAGATACATGAAGACATGGCACAAAACCGTGCCCAGTGGCGTGGAGTCATCGCCCCGTCCAACCTCACTGTAGTGGGAAAAAAGGACATAAAATGAAGATGATGATGAACGCGTTGAAACTGAACAGTATTCCCCTTTAATCACATTGGTTTGATATTTGATCATCCGCGTGTAAATAACAACACACTTTACCCCCCCCCCCCCCCCCCACACACACACACACGTGGTACCACTGTATTCATTGTGTGCAAATCAACCACTACATTATGGAGATCAGAACACTTTTAAGAGAAATCGGAGGTTAGAGTTCCGAGGCGACGGCTCCTATAATGAGAAGAGTGTCCTCTTTCACACAATGAGAATCGAGTGTCTCTTAGAATGTTCGCTTCAAGCCCTTCATAACCCCCCCTCCCCCTCCCCCTCCACCATCAACACCATCACCACCATCAACACCATCATCACCATCAGCACCACCACCACCATCATCACCATCACCAGCACCATCATCATCACCATCAGCACCATCATCACCATCACCACCACCACCATCACCCCCACCGCCACGACAGCGAAATTGCTCCTCTTCCCAGGAAGGAGGCTGGAGGTTTACAGAGAGAGAGAGAGTCACGTGACTGGATGTTTTTTAACCTTGTGCCTGCAGCCTCTTATGTCATGTGTGATCACTTCACCGGTGTTGCTGGGTGTTTTATTGGCCGTGCCAGAGAGAACACCAGCTCTGAGGGAAAGCAGCCACGTGTGCAGAGAGGGCCAGTGCCACTTCAGATGTTTCAAACCAATAAGAGGTGGTTTCTTTCTATCTATTCCTAGGATTATTCCCATTACTTTGTGGAATTATCCCTGTGCCTCGTCTGGCTCAGCAGACTCTGTTTAACAGTGTGTAGTGTAAAAAAACCACAGCATCAATCTTTAAACCCAACAAAGATATTGTGTGTAATCCCACCGGCGTCGGGGAGTCGCAGCTCTTTACTGTCTTTGTGTTCTGTATCCCTGCACGACTCGCGACAATTGGCTGGTGAGCGGTTTATGGGATTACAGTGTAAATAACATAATAGCGTAGTCCGCCTCTTCGGAGGAGCAGCGGGGCGTTCATTCAACAGCGATCTCTGAATAGAAATATTAGAGAGTCTCGTTGATTGCGAGACACACCAGGGGGGGGCCGAGGCGTGTCGAATGGACCGGGTTCGTCCGGTTCTGAACCCCCCCCAGCCCCGCGGTCCAACCCGCCGACCGCGCGGAGCTCCGTCCGGTATTAAGAGGTGGAAAGATGGATCAAGAAATGTAAAAAATTAAAGGTTGGATTCCCCCACACATTATTTGCTGATGTGCAGCCCCGTTCCCTTTATGGACGGAGGCTAAAACCATAATAGGGACAAGCTTGAAGTGAATGCAGCCCACAAGAGGATAAGCTACTAAATCTTGCAATAAAAGCAATGTGATTTACAGTAGATTCCACAAGGCTGACAGCACCACAGCTGAGGGCATAAACAGTCCTTTTCGACGCTCGCGCCTCCTCTCCCCACGCCTCCTCCTCTCCCGCACCTCTTCCCCGCGCCTCCTCCTCTCCCCGTGCCTCCTCCTCTCCTCGCGCCTCCTCCTCTCCCCACGCCTCCTCCTTTCCCGGCTCTGTCTGCCGCGTGGGGCCTCACTGACTTTGATGAATAACCAGGAAGTCCCACTGTTGGCTCAAAACTAGAAGTTGTTCAGTTGCAATTCTGCATTTGTCCCTCTTTAATGTGTATGGAAGTGGCTTTAGCGGTAATCTGTCAGTGATTGATTAGGTGTGGCCAAATCCGCCCCCCCCCCCCCTCTCTCTCTCTCTCTCTCTCTCTCTCTCTCTCTCTCTCTCTCTCTCTCTCTCTCTCTCTCTCTCTCTCTCTCTCTCTCTCTCTCTCTCTCTCTCTCTCTCTCTCTCTCTCTCTCTCTCTCTCTCTCTCTCTCTCTCTCTCTCTCTCTCTCTCTCTCTCTCTCACCAACTCAGTGCTTCAGCCGCTGCTGTGTGTTTACAGCAAGATGGCTGTGTTAGGGAAGAGGACGTCTTATTTACCTGCAACAGAAACACAGTTAATTCCACTTGGGTGACCATACGCACACAGGGCGGTGACTGCCGGCGGTACTGAACAAAAACAAAAGAGAATAACCAAACAAGAACTGACATGTTCTTGTTGGTACTGAATTCACGCACGAGTGGATAAACAAACAACACTTTTATACCGGAATTGTTAACAACAAGTTGGTTCGGGGGGGGGGACACAACGTCTTCAACTGTCACCCCTGTGTTAAATGTACCGGTTGTGCCTGGCGACGTGGATTAAAACAGCCAAGTGGTTGCCGTAGTGTAGGGTGACCATATTTTGATTTCCAAAAAAGAGGACATAGTGTGGAATAAACTCGCCGAAACGGTAAAGTGTGCCACGATCCGCGTGGGAATATTCACGGCCATAGAGGAGACCGTGGGACACCTTTTTGCAACCGAATATCTGTCTCGAATTTGCTCCCACGCGGCGCGCAAAATCGCGCAAGTCTTGTTTACATCAGGGTCCCCCATTTTCAATTCATCATAAATGTACAGTTCCCTCCCCCTTGTATATATTTACTGTATGTCACAAATGTAACAGTACTGCTTTGAGGTCTTTCTCTGGTCTGCATCCCCTTAACAATTGTGTGTATTGAGCTGTACTGTACCCATTCTGCAATCTGTTAATAAAGTTTTCAATCAATCAATCAATCAATCCCGCAGTGCAATACACCAATTCAGCCATTGGGTGGGACGGTCATGTGACCCAAATCAGCCAATGGAAGCGAGGGTCCTTAAAGTGTGGGTCCTTAAAGTGTTGCGGTCCTGAGAGTGTTGGTGCTCTCGTCCTGCAGCTGGATACTATTGCCTCACAGCACGGCCGTCAGCGCGCGGCCCAGAGGCGTGTAGCATAATGCCAGCGGAAGAGTGCAAGAGCGCTTCCGCATTCTTCGCCGCGCAAGCGCATGAGGTCCTCGCTTAGTTCAGACGCCCCATTCAACACGGTGAATCCCAAACTCGAAACTCCGTTAAGCTCCAGAGAGAGAGGCTGAAAACCGCCAGTTCTTGCCCGACGGATGGGAGCCGAATCGCGGATCCGAGTTTTCTGATGAATAGCCCCAAAACATGGAGGTCGCGAACGGCGCCGGCTTCGTTGACCAGAGCTCTCTCAGATTCAAAATTTTAATCGCAGCCTGGAACATACATGTTTCGGAACCAATGTGTAACTAGACAGTTACAATATAACATTTATATTAATTAACCCAGTTAATGCCTTAAGAGAAAGAGTCTGGTGGTCAATTACTACGGAAATGTTGTGTCTTACTAATAATAACTAATTCCGCGGTCAATAGAAGTCTCTGTGATACTTTCTGAATATGATTTGGGAATGGGCAGGGTTATAATAGAAGAAAGACAGTGTAAACAATATAATTAACTCTGAATATAATAATGACGAAAGATAAACAGGATACACAACAAGGTGCATGCGATGAGGTTATATGTATTGCACCTTGTTGTGTATCCTGTTTATTTTTCGTCATTATTATATTCAGAGTTAATTATATTGTTTACACTGTCTTTCTTCTATTATAACCCTGCCCATTCCCAAATCATATTCAGAAAGTATCACAGAGACTTCTATTGACCGCGGAATTAGTTATTATTAGTAAGACACAACATTTCCGTAGTAATTGACCACCAGACTCTTTCTCTTAAGGCATTAACTGGGTTAATCAATATACATGTTATATTGTAACTAGTTACACATTGGTTCCGAAACATGTATGTTCCAGGCTGCGATAAACATTTTGAATCTGAGAGAGCTCTGGTCAGCGAAGCCGGCGCCGTTCGCGACCTCCATGTTTTGGGGCTATTCATCAGAAAACTCGGATCCGCGATTCGGCTCCCATCCGTCGGGCAAGAACTGGCGGTTTTCAGCCTCTCTCTCTGGAGCTTAACGGAGTTTCGAGTTTGGGATTCACCGTGTTGAATGGGGCGTCTGAACTAAGCGAGGACCTCATGCGCATGCGCGGCGAAGAATGCGGAAGCGCTCTTGCACTCTTCCGCTGGCATTATGCTACACGCGGCCCAGAGAGCGCCGCTGGCTCTGTGGCTCTGCAGCTGCATGCTTCTCCGGGAGTCCGGTTGGATAATGCCATGTAAAAAGTCGCATGCCTGACATATCGGCATGTAACTCGAGAACCAAGGCACGGATTTTGGCGTTCCAGATGGCATTCGAACGGCAACGAATAACGCTTTAATTCGGCAATTTATATGTTCGGCGAAAAATGCAGCCCCGAGCCTTCAGATGCTCGCAAAGGGCCGTGAAACTGAAACTGAAAAACAGTGAAACCCCGGACATTTCGATTAATTAATAAACCCCCCCCGGACGCCCCGGACAGCGCGTGAAAAGAGGACATGTCCGGGCAAAAGAGGACGTTTGGTCACCCTACCGTAGTGATTGTGCCTTAATGCAACGCCGTCATTATATAATGGTATATATACAGGCGATGTCAAAACAAGTGCGTTTCTCTGCCGCGGCAGTGGTGTCCAAATAGAGCCGGGGAGGAGCCGGTAACGTGATTTAGGTTGTTGTGTTGTAGCGGAGGAAACGTTGCATATTCCTCTCAAACGTCGGCACGTAGGGAAAAGACACTGTTTATTTGGTATGTGACACAAGAGGTTGAAAAATGCAATTTAGACTGGGAGCCGGATATTGATTATACTTACCAGCAGATCCATTTTAATTAAATATTAAGAGACTGGGCTGCATTGATGGCTACAAGTTGTTTCTTTTTTTGTTTTGTTTTCCTCTTGGCACAAAACTACTGAGACACATACTAAAACCAGACACATACGCTACTAAAACCAGACACATACGCTACTAAAACCAGACACATACGCTACTAAAACCAGACACATACGGTACTAAAACCAGACACATGCTACTAAAACCAGACACATACGCTACTAAAACCAGACACATACGGTACTAAAACCAGACACATACGGTACTAAAACCAGACACATACGCTACTAAAACCAGACACATACGGTACTAAAACCAGACACATACGCTACTAAAACCAGACACATACGCTACTAAAACCAGACACATACGGTACTAAAACCAGACACATACGCTACTAAAACCAGACACATACGGTACTAAAACCAGACACATACTCTACTAAAACCAGACACATTATGGTACTAAAACCAGACACGCTACTAAAACCAGACACGCTACTAAAACCAGACACATACGGTACTAAAACCAGACACATACGGTACTAAAACCAGACACATGCTACTAAAACCAGACACATACGCTACTAAAACCAGACACATGCTCCTAAAACCAGACACATACGGTACAAAAACCAGACACATACGGTACTAAAACCAGACACATACGGTACTAAAACCAGACACATGCTACTAAAACCAGACACATGCTACCAAAACCAGACACATACGGTACTAAAACCAGACACATACGCTACTAAAACCAGACACATACGGTACTAAAACCAGACACATGCTACTAAAACCAGACACATAAGCTACTAAAACCAGACACATGCTACTAAAACCAGACACATATGCTACTAAAACCAGACACATGCTACTAAAACCAGACACATACGGTACTAAAACCAGACACATACGCTACTAAAACCAGACACATATGCTACTAAAACCAGACACATACTGTACCAAAACCAGACACATACGCTACTAAAACCAGACACATACGGTACTAAAACCAGACACATACGCTACTAAAACCAGACACATTATGGTACTAAAACCAGACACGCTACTAAAACCAGACACGCTACTAAAACCAGACACATACGGTACTAAAACCAGACACATACTGTACTAAAACCAGACACATGCTACTAAAACCAGACACATACGCTACTAAAACCAGACACATGCTACAAAAACCAGACAAATACCGTACTAAAACCAGACACATACGGTACTAAAACCAGACACATACGCTACTAAAACCAGACACATGCTACAAAAACCAGACAAATACCGTACAAAAACCAGACAAATACCGTACTAAAACCAGACACATACGGTACTAAAACCAGACACACATGCTACTAAAACCAGACACATGCTACTAAAACCAGACACATACAGTACTAAAACCAGACACATACTCTACTAAAACCAGACACATACGCTACTAAAACCAGACACATGCTACTAAAACCAGACACATGCTACTAAAACCAGACACATGCTACTAAAACTAGACACATATGCTACTAAAACCAGACACATGCTACTAAAACCAGACACATACGGTACTAAAACCAGACACATACGCTACTAAAACCAGACTAAAACTAGACACATGCTACTAAGACCAGACACATACACTACTAAAACCAGACACATGTGGTACTGAAACCAGACACATGCTACTAAAACCAGACACATACGCTACTAAAACCAGACACATACGGTACTAAAACCTTCTCCCTCTGGCAGAAGACTCCAAAGTCTCAGTTGCAGGACATCCCGTTTTAAAAACAGTACATATCCCGAGGATGTCCGTCACCTGAACTCAAGTACAAATGTACAGGCACTTTGCACTACAAGGGCTAGCACCAGCCAACATGCACTTTAAGGCAATATGCACTTTAAAACTGGAACACTGAGCAATTTATTTGAGGTACTGTAGCATTTTTTCTTTTTAATTGTTTGTGTAAAACTTTTTATTGTGGGGATTATATTCTTGTGTTTTTATATTGTATGTTTTTAACATTGTCTGTACTGTATGTGGCACCAAGACAAATCCCAATCAACCGTGTTGAAATGGCAATAAAGTTTCTATCTATCTATCACATGCTACTAAAACCAGACACATATGCTACTAAAACCAGACACATACGGTACTAAAACCAGACACATACGGTACTAAAACCAGACACATACGGTACTAAAACCAGACACATACGGTACTAAAACCAGACACATACGGTACTAAAACCAGACACATACGCTACTAAAACCAGACACATACGGTACTAAAACCAGACACGTACGCTACTAAAACCAGACACATACGGTACTAAAACCAGACACATACGCTACTAAAACCAGACACATACGCTACTAAAACCAGACACATATGGTACTAAAACCAGACACATACGCTACTAAAATCAGACACATACGCTACTAAAACCAGACACATATGGTACTAAAACCAGACACATACGCTACTAAAACCAGACACATACGCTACTAAAACCAGACACATGCTACTAAAACCAGACACATGCTACTAAAACCAGACACATGCTACTAAAACCAGACACATATGCTACTAAAACCAGACACATGCTACTAAAACCAGACACATACGGTACTAAAACCAGACACATACGCTACTAAAACCAGACACATATGCTACTAAAACTAGACACATGCTACTAAGACCAGACACATACACTACTAAAACCAGACACATGTGGTACTAAAACCAGACACATGCTACTAAAACCAGACACATACGCTACTAAAACCAGACACATACGGTACTAAAACCTTCTCCCTCTGGCAGAAGACTCCAAAGTCTCAGTTGCAGGACATCCCGTTTTAAAAACAGTACATATCCCGAGGATGTCCGTCACCTGAACTCAAGTACAAATGTACAGGCACTTTGCACAACAAGGGCTAGCACCAGCCAACATGCACTTTAAGGCAATATGCACTTTAAAACTGGAACACTGAGCAATTTATTTGAGGTACTGTAGCATTTTTTCTTTTTAATTGTTTGTGTAAAACTTTTTATTGTGGGGATTGTATTCTTGTGTTTTTATATTGTATGTTTTTAACATTGTCTGTACTGTATGTGGCACCAAGACAAATCCCAATCAACCGTGTTGAAATGGCAATAAAGTTTCTATCTATCTATCACATGCTACTAAAACCAGACACATATGCTACTAAAACCAGACACATACGGTACTAAAACCAGACACATACGGTACTAAAACCAGACACATACGGTACTAAAACCAGACACATACGGTACTAAAACCAGACACATACGGTACTAAAACCAGACACATACGCTACTAAAACCAGACACATACGGTACTAAAACCAGACACATACGCTACTAAAACCAGACACATACGGTACTAAAACCAGACACATACGCTACTAAAACCAGACACATACGCTACTAAAACCAGACACATATGGTACTAAAACCAGACACATACGCTACTAAAATCAGACACATACGCTACTAAAACCAGACACATATGGTACTAAAACCAGACACATACGCTACTAAAACCAGACACATACGCTACTAAAACCAGACACATACGGTACTAAAACCAGACACGCTACTAAAACCAGACACATACGGTACTAAAACCAGACACATACGGTACTAAAACCAGACACATGCTACTAAAACCAGACACATACAGTACGCTACTAAAACCAGACACATGCTACTAAAACCAGACACATACGGTACTAAAACCAGACACATACGGTACTAAAACCAGACACATGCTACTAAAACCAGACACATACGCTACTAAAACCAGACACATGCTACTAAAACCAGACACATGTGGTACTAAAACCAGACACATGCTACTAAAACCAGACACATACGCTACTAAAATCAGACACATGCTACTAAAACCAGACACATACGGTACTAAAACCAGACACATACGCTACTAAAACCAGACACATACGCTACTAAGACCAGACACATACACTACTAAGACCAGACACATGTGGTACTAAAACCAGACACATGCTACTAAAACGAGACACATACGGTACTAAAACGAGACACATACGCTACTAAAACCAGACACATACGCTACTAAAACCAGACACATACGGTACTAAAACCAGACACATACGCTACTAAGACCAGACACATACACTACTAAAACCAGACACATGTGGTACTAAAACCAGACACATGCTACTAAAACCAGACACATACGCTACTAAAACCAGACACACATGCGGTACTAAAACCAGCCACTATGCTACTAAAACCAGACACATATGCTACTAAAACCAGACACATACGCTACTAAAACCAGTTACATACGCTACTAAAACCAGACACATGTAGTACTAAAACCAGACACATATGCTACTAAAACCAGACACATACGCTACTAAAACAAGACACGTTGCTTCCGTTGTGTTTTTATTTCCACTCATGTAGTTAAGACTTCAAGTTTCTTTTCTTTTTTTTCTTTTTAGGTTGGGGTAATAATCCAATTCATTTCATATTCAACGAATATTTTAGTTATTTTTGAAGGCAGGTCTGGGGGTACGAGCGCGCGTGTATGAATTTTAATGGGGATACTTAAATGGTAATTATTCCACTCAGCCTCAAACGCAGGTAACAAATGGAATTCAATCAGTGTCCTTGCATAATGATGGTCATTAGGAGAAAGAAAATAATAATGACATCCTATCTGCATTAAACCCGCAGACACTTTACACAATGATCCAGGAGCTATTATTGATCTCCATGGAGATAATCAATTGTCACTTTTCAGCATTGTGTGGCTGGATGTTAAATACAGCTCGTTTTCTGTTTTACCCCCCTCCCAAATTTCATTCAATTTACAAGGCTACTCGAAATCCTTGGTCTTGTTCTGCCATGATTGTAATTTTGATTCATTGTCACAGTTGCCTCTCCATCCTCCTCTCTCTCTGATAGCTACTTTTAGGTCCCTGCAACAAGCGCAGATAATTCATAGATGAAGAGAGTATCACGCCTGAATGTCAATGCAGTGATATTTCCAGGTTTATTGTTTGCGCTCGAGATATAAGTATGATCTCTCTCTCTCTCTCTCTCTCTCTCTCTCTCTCTCTCTCTCTCTCTCTCTCTCTCTCTCTCTCTCTCTCTCTCTCTCTCTCCCTCTCTCTCTCCCTCTCTCTTTCTCTCTCTCTCTCTCTCTCTGTATATCTGTAACGTGGTCCATTGTAGAAGGGAATCAGATGCACACTCGCTAAGTAGCCTACAGTTCCCACCTCCACAATGCAGCTTCGCGTGCGATGCTACCTGAATCAGACGTATTTAAATTCGCCACATGGTAGGACTGAGCAGATGAATACATTTACTTTTGTAAGTAAAGTTTTTTTGTTGTTGTTATGTGAGAATAAGTGTCTGACTCTTAACACTTTGAGTGCCAGCTACGTGTATTGTCGTCTTATCATGCCCCCCGTTGAGTGCCGACGGCGCTAATTGTCGTTTGATTTTTTTATTAGCGATCTGAATTCATATTTCATCAACCGAGTCTCCCGTTGGTACAGCAGACCCTCTAGGAGCTCAGATGGGAAAATACCGCCCCCTATCGTCTATCCCTGTGTAACTGCAGGCCATTCGATTATACTGGGAGATCCCTGTGGGGGGAGCCTACTGGCTCCATTATGCTGGCGATGGATCTGATGATGAGGGAAGTGATTGCGAGTTGAAAAGCAGCGTGGAATATATATTTACAGCAGCCAATAATCAATCAATAAACGCGATTGATATTTGGAATGGCGATCAGGAATTGGAATAATCTAGAACATCTGATCTAAGGTAAGGAGTCTATGTTACCAGTTTTAGGATAATCAGAACTGTATTCACTGAGATATCAGCATGTGCCGTGTGTGTGTATGTGTGTGTGTGTGTGTGTGTGTGTGTGATGTTGAGGAAATGAGAGAATAGATTTTTCAGCCCGCTTCTATAGCGTGCATAAGTACACATATACTATCGATAATCTAGCGTTTATTTGAAAGCGATTCATAAATAGGCCGACAAATGACAACGTGTCTAGTGTATTCGAGAATATTCCAATAAATGCCGTTTATGGGGGAATCTTTACATTTTCCGAAAATTTTCGAGAGAATGATAGCTTTTCGAAATGCTATAAAAAGGATATGAACCGATTAAAAAACAATCCGTTTCGACAATGTTGACTGCAATAAGTCATTGATAAGCGACGGGCAGATTAGACACATGATTTATAGTAATACATTTATTTATTTATAGTTTTTAACGCTAACATTGAAGTGGGTGGTGGCATTCAAGGGGGTAAAAAGGAAAACACGGCCGGCATCGAAAGTGTTAACCACCAAAACCTGCACGGACTACAACGTATGATGTATATCATGTAGGGCTGTCCCCGACTAAGGATTTGGACTATGATTGGCCAACATTTGCCGTTAGTCGGGGGGAAAAATATATAATATTGAAAGAAAGAAAAAAAAAATGTTATCATTCCATTTGGGGTGTGGGGGGTACTTAATGTCTGAAGGAGTCGACTGAAGGCTTCTTGTCCTCTGCAAAAGCATGCAATTGGTCCACTGATGGATACATCTTGATATTTGTCTAGTCTAGTGTGTTCATTAGATGGGTGAAATCCTCTTTCAGTGCCTCTGTGCCTGTTTTCGTAGGCAGTTAGCCTCTGGTATGCATGCCATTAGCGTTAGCCACGCTTCTAGGCCTCTTTTCTTTTGGAAAGAATGATAAAAAAAATTATTATTATTATTATAATTTTTTGTATTCGACTAAGAGGTTGGCTAGTCGACTACGGCTCCTTTCGACCAATTAGTCGACTAATCGACTAATAGGGGTCAGCCCTCATATCATGCCAGTTAGGGTAGGCCTACCTTGTGTATACTTCACCTTGTGTATACTGTTTACTTTTACTCTTACTCATAGTATATATATTCAGATTCAAATTCTTTATTGCCTATATATATTGTAGTGTATAATATAACCGATAGGGCACACTGATTATGTTTTTCTCATATTTTTTATATTCAGATCTAATTGTATTGCCTATATTTAAGTCTTTCTACTATTACCATGTACCTGTACATCCCCTCCCCCCTCCCCCATGCTGCTATGATGCCCAGATTTCCCCAAGGTGATCAATAAAGGAATATCCTATCTTATCTTATCTTAATATTAATAAGCATCACAAAATACAATGAAATAAATTGAACAAAATAAATAAAAAGAAAATCTGTTTGTCACTGACCTGTACCAAGTCCCAACTGATTACAGTGTAGCTTCTCTCTGCACATCCCAGCAGAGGAATTATGGGCCTAGGCTGAGGGGAATGCCGCCTGGCTGGACCAAATCCCCCACGCTTTAGCCAAGACTCACCAACTCACAGTGGAATGGACTCAGTGATATACAGTATAAGCCATGTGGAGTCAAATGTTCAATAACAAGTCAAACCCTCTGGCAGATCTTCAGATATACACTATAAAGAACACAATGATGTACAGACACAGCAACACAATATACCGTCGACTGTTCGTTCGCTTGGCGAACCTCATCATAGGCTGAGCGGGCGCTGGGAACAGTTGCTCGCAGGTTGAGCTCTGGGAACAGTTGTGTGGAGGTTGAGCTCTGGGAACAGTTGTGTGGAGGTTGAGCTCTGGGAACAGTTGTGTGGAGGTTGAGCTCTGGGAACAGTTGTGTGGAGGTTGAACTCTGGGAACAGTTGTGTGGAGGTTGAGCTCTGGGAACAGTTGTGTGGAGGTTGAGCTCTGGGAACAATTGCGCGCAGGTTGAGCTCTGGGAACAATTGCGCGCAGGTTGAGCTCTGGGAACAGTTGCTCGCAGGTTGAGCTCTGGGAACAGTTGTGCGCAAGTTGAGCTCTGGGAACAGTTGCGTGCAGCTTGAGCACTGGGAACAGTTGCGTGCAGCTTGAGCACTGGGAACAGTTGCGTGCAGCTTGAGCACTGGGAACAGTTGCACGCAGGTTGGGCGCTGGGAACATTTGAGCTCTGGGAACAGCTGACACACATATTGTTCAGCGTTTGGCAGCACTTATCTACAGTCTCGTCTAAGATAGTCACTTGGTAGAATAATTGAATAAGGACTCAGATGAAATTATCCATGATTTACATGCAGTCTGTTGCAGAGTCGCTCCATCTGTTAGGTTCTCCAGCGCTCAGACACGGCGGCTCTGGTGAGCGAAACAGCAACAACGTGACTGTGGACATGACAGACACGGCAGACGGCTCGAGGACTGTCAGACGGGCTGGTCCGTGCGGCAGCATTGTGCGTCATATGGTCTCTCCCGTCGAAAGCATGACAAGGCCGGTTTCGTTGTCTCTCCATCTCTGCGATAATTCGCTTCAAGGTTAACTTTCTATTTGATTCCTATCAAGTTGCCTTTTTACTCAAACCCAGTTCAAAGAGCCAGCAAGTCTCTCCCGAAGCCCGGAGCATGAAGCCTGAAGTCTGAACCCTGAACCCTGAACCCTGAACCCTGAACCATGAACCTTGAACACTGAAGCCTGAAGCATGAAGCCTGGAGCTTGAAGCCTCTCAACACTGGTTGTGTGGCAATAAAGGTATATTGTATCTGAAGCTTGAAGCCTGCCACAGAAAGTTACTGTATATCTTAATTGAATAGCGGGCTTCAGCGTGAGCCTGGTGGGGTGTAGGTGGCAGGGAGGGGGCGCGGGGGGGTGAAGGACGATGCCAGCGAGGCCGGTCTGGCCGGGTGCCAGTGGACGGTGCAGAGCGCAGCCTCGGCTCTCAGTGGCGGCCCGGAGCCCACGCCCGGGTCCTCGTCGGGAGAGACAGCCGCTGCTGCTTTGATGGATCTGTCACTCCTGCTACTGGTCGGGGTCCAGGCCTCCACCAGCACCAGTGAAACAGCACGGCTACGGAGGGTTGTTTGTTTTCTGGCTGCAACGCGGTCTCGTCAGAAAACATAAACAAAGGCTACTAATGGACTGCAGGAAAAAAGGTACTTAATGTACGTTATGTTATAGTACTATAATTATTTACTTATTGTATAAGTCATATATTTTACACCAAGCCACACTAATACAAACACAGCGCTCACCACTAGACTAAGAGACCCAGCCACTCTGATATTAACACAGTTCTCACCACTAGACTAAGAGACCCAGCCACTCTGATACAAACACAGCTCTCACCACTAGATTAAGACACCCACCCTGATACAAACACAGCTCTCACCACTAGACTAAGACACCCACCCTGATACAAACACAGCTCTCACCACTAGACTAAGACACCCACCCTGATACTAACACAGCTCTCACCACTAGACTAAGACACCCACCCTGATACTAACACAGCTCTCACCACTAGACTAAGACACCCACCCTGATACAAACACAGCTCTCACCACTAGATTAAGACACCCACCCTGATACAAACACAGCTCTCACCACTAGACTAAGACACCCACCCTGATACAAACACAGCTCTCACCACTAGACTAAGACACCCACCCTGATACAAACACAGCTCTCACCACTAGATTAAGACACCCACCCTAATACAAACACAGCTCTCACCACTACACTAAGACACCCACCCTGATACAAACACAGCTCTCCCCACTAGACTAAGATACTCACCTGATACAAACACAGCGCTCACCACTAGATTAAGACACCCAGCCACCCTGATACAAACACAGCTCTCACCACTAGACTAAAACACCCACTCACCCTGATACTAACACAGCTCTCACCACTAGACTAAGACACCAACCCTGATACAAACACAGTCACCACTAGACAGGGTTCCCAAAGTTTTCAGGCCGCGACCCCTGAAATAACGTGTCAGAGAGCCGCGACCCCCACTATTATAGGAGATGGGGGGAAAACATTATTGAAGTTACTGTTGCTGCACAGTGTCAGGTCCTGTAGAAGATGTTGACGTTTTTTTTTTTTATCCACTTTTTCTCCCATTTTTCTATATTTTCTCCCATCCCAATTTCGTATCATCCAATTCAACCCTCCCCTGTCACGAACGCTGTTTCTTGCCTCCCACAAGCCGGCTGCAATGTGGACTAAGTCATACATAGCACAAGTCCCCTCCGGTACTTGAGGTAACAGCAGTCGCATCTTTTCACCTGCGCAGCTCGATCTCTCAGTGGCGAGGAGTAACGCGTGGGAGGCTCACGCTGCCCCCGACACTTCCTGATTCTACTGCGCAGGCGCACCAACCGACCTGTAGGAGTCGCTGTCCACAACGCCCGATCCCCACCCATCAGTTTCCCACCCCCTAATACGGCCAATGTGTATTAGTATGAACGACCAGCTAAACTGAAAGCAATGTGGAGCGCTGGGGTCGAACAGGCAAGCCCAGCGTCTCCGTCATTCGTGGCGAGTGCCTTGCCCACTACGCCACGTAGCCGCCCCTAGAAGATGTTGAAGTTACTGTTGTTGTCAGGTCCTGTAGAAGATGTTGAAGTTACTGTTGTTGCACAGTGTCAGGTCCTGTAGAAGATGTTGAAGTTATTGTTGCTGCACAGTGTCAGGTCCTGTAGAAGATGTTGAAGTTACTGTTGCTGCACAGTGTCAGGTCCTGTAGAAGATGTTGAAGTTACTGTTGCTGCACAGTGTCAGGTCCTGAAGATGTTGAAGTTACTGTTGCTGCACAGTGTCAGGTCCTGTAGAAGATGTTGAAGTTACTGTTGCTGCACAGTGTCAGGTCCTGTAGAAGATGTTGAAGTTACTGTTGCTGCACAGTGTCAGGTCCTGTAGAAGATGTTGAAGTTACTGTTGCTGCACAGTGTCAGGTCCTGTAGAAGATGTTGAAGTTACTGTTGCTGCACAGTGTCAGGTCATGTAGAAGATGTTGAAGTTACTGTTGTTGTCAGGTCCTGTAGAAGATGTTGAAGTTACTGTTGCTGCTCAGTGTCAGGTCCTGTAGAAGATGTTGAAGTTACTGCAGCAAACATGTCTGTTATGTTTGGCAGCATCCGCCTCCAGCGTTGGGCAGTAACACGTTACTTAGTACTGTCATTTTATCACTTTCACAGTAACAAGTGAAGCAAGGCATTACAATTTCCAAAATAGTAATTATATTACAGTTACCAATCCAGAATTACATTGTTGCCAGAATGCAATGTATTTTTTTTGTCCTCCTATAACTATAGATTACGCTTATACGCGGTCTTCTGTAGATGACGTGTGCGTGCGGACTGACAGTTTAGAGCGAGCTACAAGCCAAAAAGCAGCATGGAGGGTGAGGAAGAGAGGATGAGGAAGAGAGGATGAGGAAGAGAGGGTGAGGAAGAGAGGATGAGGAAGAGAGGGTGAGGAAGAGAGGGTGAGGAAGAGAGGTGACATTACACATTAAATAGCTGTCTGTTTGCAACCGCGAAAAAAAAAAAAGCATCTGACACGACAGCACGACAATGTGAAACTTGATGCATAAAAAGACACCGCGTTCACGTTTATCCTAATTTGCATACAGACACGCCCCGCCAGCTCATTATAAGGAGGTGAGAGGGTCTGCATTGCATCTATGCTGTGTTGATCCTTGTAACAGGTAATGCAGAACCGATTTGCGACTGACCACAATTCGATTCGATTAGAATGTATTGTCATCATACAGCACAAGTACAATACAACATCCAACCAGAGTGCAAATGTAATAGTAAAGTGCAATTAAATTGCACTTACATTGTTCTTTATTTAGTTAAGTATTTAGTTAAGTATTTTGTGATTTTGTGTGAAGGGCGGACTAGCCAAGTAAGATTTTCATTGTACGGCAAACTGTCTGTTTACAGTAACTGTGCACATGACAATAAACAATCTTGAATCTTGAATCAATAGTAACAGGTGATAAAAGGCTTCATTTGGGATAAATAGTTGGTGATTGCTTCAAGTCGATTCTACAGACATAATCGGAATTAAATAATTATAATGATAATAAATACGTCAATTACATTTAGCATTTATAGTCATGACTCAATGAGAATTCTGAGCATTACACACACACATACACACGAGTGCTCGTATGTACAGTATACTTCACTAAGCCGCCTGGCTCACCTTCCGCATAACCCAATCGCGCGATAAATTGGAATAGACTAAGAACAGATTAACGAATTCCATATAAATCTATAGTTCATTAACGATGGAGCAGCTGATACTATATCCTGTACACATATACACACATGCGCACTCCGTAGCGCGACATCGATTTGATAATAATGATCATAAATGATAATAATAATCTTTTATATAATCTCCTAAAATGAGATTAGATTAGATTAAAATGTATTGTCATCATACAGCACAAGTACAATACAACGAAAATAAGTTTGGCATCCAACCAGAGTGCAAATGTAAGTACAATAGTAACATAATATCAAGCCGTTTCTACTCTGGCTCTTGCACAAGCAATGTAACAAATAAATAAAACCAACAATAAATAATATAATAATAACAAGACGGTATATGGAATTCCTGTATAGCTATATCCGTGCGATCGGTTTAGTTCTTATTTATTTATTTATTTATTTTCGGACATGGTTGTTGAGTCATGACTATAAATGTTGTTGACAGAGTCTGGCTATGGGGCGACAATAATGTGGTCAAGATGCATGGTTTCTACCTTCAGCCTTTAATCGGCATGGCTTATTATTTACATGGGAAGGCAGCAGTACATGAGTTCTCCTCTCCGTGAGAGGCAGGTGGGAAAGAGGTAGAGGGGGAGGAGACATCTCCTTAAATACTCTCCACCTGGTGGTAGCATTAGCGGCTCCGCCTATAGAGCCCTCTAGTGGAAACAGTTATGTACAGTCAGTGGAAACAGTTGTGTACAGTTAGACAGTTACTTGCAATCCTACATAGAACCTCTAACTTTAACACTCCCACTTAGGGTTGTATACATCGGCGTATTTAGACCACTATCAGTAGGGCACGTGCCCTACTGATGATCATCTGTGCCCCACTGATAATTTTTTTTTTTTTTTTTTTTTTTTTTTTTTACAAATGTTTTTTATTTTCCCTTTTTTAACATGATCAAATGATCATTTAACATGATCAAATAATTATTATAATATTTTTTACTTCGCTTTGAAAGATTATAGTGAAATATTTTGCACTGCATTTATCTTGTTGAAATCCTCCAACAGGCTCTTTTTTGTAAGTTGACTGGTTTGCACACCAATAATACAGTGCAATAATAGAATAGTAGAATAGATAGTAAAATTATGCAATAGAATGGCCAGAGTAAAATAGTGCTACAGTACAATCAACAGCGGGGTGTATTAGAAGGCTATGGTGAAGAGGTACATTTTTAGCTTATTTCTGAAAATATTAAGAGATCTAGCTTCCCTAATGTCCATAGGTAGTGTGTTCCATAACTTTGGTGCATAGTTAGCAAAGGCTGCATCCCTGATTTTCTTTAGACTGTGGCTTGGAACCTTCAATAGACCAGTAGTAGATGATCGCAATGTTTATACTTTGTATATAAGGAGGAGGACCTTGAAATCAATTCTAAATGTTACCAGAAGCCAGTGTAGGTTACTTACTTGTAACTTCAGGTTTGATCCAAGGAGTAAGTTGCCCCATATTGCTCTGTAACATTTCTATTTTTGTTATAGGGCCGACTAGTAGGATTTCAGTTTTGCCCTCATTTAATTTTAGGACGTTTTTTCGTCATCCATTTGTTTATTGCTAAGAGACAGGCGGAAATGGAGTTTATAGCTGTGTGATCATTTGGTTCAGCGGAGATGTACAATTGTGTGTCATCTGCGTAACTATGGAAACATACATTGTGCTTTCTAATGATGTCTCCTCAATGTTCAATGTTCAATGCAATGTTCAATGCAAGTAAAGCACTTTAAACTTTAAGTATGACTAAATGCTTTCTTGACTATATATATAGTAACTGTTCCAAAATGCATAGATTTCTATGTATTTTAGGGGTTTGGGTGGCTAGCTCTTTTTAATATAAATGTCAGATTGTTTTATTTATTTCATAGATTTCTATGCATTTCAGGAGTTTGGGGGGCTGGCTCCCCAAAATAATTAAATAACATAACCCTAACCTAACCCTAAAACCGAAATAAAGTTAAAAAAAAAATAGTTACTGTTGTGGAAAATGTGTATATGGGGTGGACTAGTTTAATATAGGTCAACTAGCAGTGCTCAAAGACACTAGGGCGACAGTCCGGCTGATGTTCTTAAAACAACTTTAAGTATGGGACAGATAGGGACAGATAGACATTTCGAGTACATCACATCTTGTTCTTTTCTGCTTTAATCTTGTACATCACATCTTGTTCTCTCTTTCACACACACACACATACTCTTTCACATTCACACACACACACACTCATTCTCTCTTTCACACACACACACATACTCTTTCACATTCACACACACACACATACTCTTTCACACTCACACACACACACATCTCACTCACTCACACACACACACTCATTTTCTCTTTCACTAATCTTGACTCCAGACTCCAGCTTTATCTCTCTTCGATGTTAAATCTATGTGTCATCAGACGAGGCGCCCTCTCAAGAAAGGTATTCCCTCCGCAGCCAATCGAATTTTCAGGACCCGCGGGACGGCCCTCTCCCACCCAGACCGCCGCGAGTGGCCACCGGAAGACGCGGAGGAGCCAGAGAAAAAGGCCAACGGTTTCAGAGATGAGCACCATATCAAACCTTGTGAATATTTCTAACACACAGTTGAGCGACTTGCAACAAACTGTACTGTCCAAAGGGTTATCATTTGTCCCGGCACGGAGAGTGGACGCTTTCACTACTAAGGTAGAGCTTTTTAAGTTTTTTCGTAATATTAAGTTGAAGGCCTTTTATGCCAAAGGGATAGTTAACAGAACCCAATATGTTACTAACCTAAACGTGCCAGAAAATGTGGTTGTAGATACAGAAACGGAGCCCGATACCCACTCTTTACCTACTAGTAGAGTATTTAAGCCACGCAGCTTGTTTGTACCCCATCTTAACCCGCCTTCAGTGGATACTTTTTGTAGACTGGTACAGAATGAGGTCTTGAATTTATGTGATACCAGCCACAAGGCCCAACTTTACCCCAATTTACTGGAATCAGAGTCGAGAGCGCTCAAGGAGCTCATGGAAAAAGACGATTTAATTTTTAGAAAAGCGGATAAGGGTGCAGGAATAGTTCTCCAAAATAAGAGTACGTATGTGACTGAGATTATGAGACAATTGAATGACATGGAGGTGTATACCCAGTTAAATTCAGATCCAGTCTTCCGATTTTCTACGGAAATTAAAACGGTCCTAAAAAGCCTCAGATTAGCTGAGGTAATCACTGAAAATGAATTTAAATTTATGTTTGTAGAGCACCCAATTACGCCTATCATTTACACCTTACCCAAGATCCATAAAGATCTAGTTAACCCTCCAGGTAGACCTATAGTCTCTGGCATAGGCTCTGCCACAGAGAAAATATCGCAATATATAGACGCACATATTAAGGATTTAGCCTCTTCACAACGCGGGTATTTAAAAGACACTACTTCCTTCCTGAGTGGGCTTCTAGTCTGTAATATTAGTCCCACAGACTTTCTAGTTACAATGGATGTAGTCAGCCTGTACCCTAGCATTCCACATGCTGACGCGTTAGACGCATTGAGTTTTTATTTAAACTCGAGAGCAGAATTACTCCCCTCCACAGACGCGCTAGTTAGCCTAGCCGATCTTGTGCTTACGAGGAACTACTTTAGATTTCAAGATATATATTATTTGCAGAACAGAGGACTCAGCATGGGCTCGCCAGCCGCAGTGAACCTTGCTAATCTTTTTATGTCGAAATTTGAATTAGAACATGTTTTTAATAATAACCCGTTTGAGAAACATGTCAAGTCCTACATGCGCTATATAGATGACCTATTCTTTATTTGGTCAGGTACATCGTCTGAGCTCCATGACTTCCTTGAATATCTCAACTCTTGTAGAGTAACGATAAAATTTACTTTGAAGTTTGACTTACAAACGCTACCCTTCTTGGACGTTTTAATCAACAAAGCCCCAGGTGGGACTTCATTACATACAGAGGTCTTCAAAAAAGAGACAGACAGAAATTCGTTCCTACATTTCTCTAGCTACCATACCCCGGCTTTAAAAAATAGTCTACCTTTCAGCCAAATACTCAGGTATAAGAGAATCTGTGACACGGAGGTCAGATTCAAGGCCCAAGCCGAAACCCTACGGGAGAATTTTCATGACAGAGGATACAGTGCTATATTAACAGCTAAGGCCCTGCACAAAACTCAGCAGATTGACAGATCCTTGTTACTGGCCCCTAAGAAGAAAAAGGTACACTCTGAAAAAGTGGCCTTTGTGTCTACTTACAGCCCGATTACTAGAGACATACGTACCATTGTCAATAAATACTGGCATATTTTACAGTCAGATCCTATAGTTGGAGCGGCGTTTCAGCATTCGCCCAATTACTATTACAAAAGACAAGCGAATCTCTCAAATCTGCTGGTGAAAACGGATTTTCCCAAGGTAAAATCAACTCACTTTATGTCTAACATCCCAGATGGGAACTTTCCCTGTCAATCTTGTGTACATTGCCAAGGGATGATCAAAGACAAAAGTTATACACACCCAAAAACGGGCAAACGGTTATCGGTCAAAGGGCGTATTACCTGCAATTCCTCCAACATAGTGTACCTGCTGAAATGCCCTTGTGATTTTTCATATGTGGGCAAAACAACGAGACCATTCAAATTAAGAATCAGTGAACATAAGTGTTCAATCAGAAATGCAGACGTCAAATCGGCGGTAGCTAGACACTTCAATTCTTGCAAGCATGCTGTCAATGATCTCCGTTACATGGGTCTAGAATTGGTACATAGGCCCGCCAGGGGAGGTGACAGACATAAGCTACTTTTGCAAAGGGAATGTTATTTTATTCACCTCTTTAATTGTATAGAACCAAGAGGTATGAATGAAGAGAACTTGTTGACCTGCTTCCTTTAAATACTTTTCCCATTAAGGCCGATTATTAGTTTTATAGTATCCTTAGAAAGAAGTATGCCGGGTTCAGAAAATACGAGTAAGATCAATTTAGCCCAACAAATAAGTTTATTTTAAGCAATAGTTATATACGTAACACAAGGGAGTATTAATGATTAGACTATAGATCTATTTTAAAGAGCCATTAGTAAGTCTAACAACCTTCAGACACACCGAACAGGTGGAGTTTTTTTCCTTATTTTCCTTTTTTTCCGCTTGATTACGAGGCTCAAAAAAAGAGTTTGAAGTTACGCCTAATGGCAGACTTATTTACCCAAGGGTTTCTGGTTTACTTTTGATTGTTTATGGTTTATTTATATAAAATGAATAAGGTATTAGAGTGTATCTAGCTAGCCATACATAATGGCGGACGTATTTACCCAAAGGTTTTTATGGTTTATTGTTACAAATGAATTAGCCATTAGAGTGTATCTAGCCATACATAATGGCGGACTTATTTACCCAAGGGTCTCTGGTTTACTTTTTATTGTTTATTGTTTATTTATAAATGAATAAGGCATTAGAGTGTATCTATCTAGCCATATATAAATGCAGACTTATTTACCCAATGGGTTTCCTGTTTAGTTTTTGTTTTTGTTGTTTATGGCTTATATAAAATGAATAAGGCATTGTAGTGTATCTATCTAGCCAGACATACTAGATATTTTTGCTATTTTGATTTATGTTTTTGTTGCCTGCACAATAATTTTAATTTTAATCTTATACCTACATTTACCATCTGTATATTGTGGTAATTTTGACTTTAGTTCTTTCATCAGGTTTCCTCTTTATTACGAGGCTCAAAAAATAGAGTTTGACTGTAAGCCAAAGGGCGGACTTATTTACCCTAGGGTTCTTGTTTATGGTTTATATTGAAAATGAATAAGGCATTAGAATGTACCTATCTAGCCATACATATTAGATGTCAATTTTGGTTTTGTTTCTAGTATAACAATTTTATGTTTTTGTATCTATTATCTACATTTTGTATTTGTATATTTAGGTAATTTTGACTTAAGAATGGACTCTTGACTTCATAGTACTTCCTGGGTCAAACTAGACCTTATAGTAATTCAACACACCTGTGGATGATGTCACTTCCTGCTGTTCTTGGTATAAAAACAATATTGTCGGTGAGAACATTTGCTAGCCATCAACACTGAAGAAGGAACATTACAGTTCCGAAACATGTTTGTTTCAGGCTGCGATTAAATCTACCAAAATCTGAGAGTGCTGGTCCAAGCGTATTGCTTTCTTTCTATTATACTCGACGGGATTTCAGCACCCAGTGTTATAATTTGTGAGCGCAGTCTATCTTGACTTTTCATCTTAATGTACGTCATGTCATATCTGATATAATATGTCACGTCATCATATCTGTCATGTTGGGGCAGGGCTGGGAAGGTATTATCTGGGGGGCACAGGGGTTGGGAGGTTAGAGTGTTTTTCTTCAGCTGTGGTGACCGTCTGCTGATCCATAGCTCTTCTGTTAAACCTTCTTTCCTTAAATAAATTGCTTGTTGAAACTGGAAATAACGTCTCCTGCTGTGTTAACGACTACTCAGCCACAACATTACAAAATCCACCCATTTTCGCCCACAAACCGGCCAAAACCGGCCAAATTTTGGTGCCCTACTGTGCCCTACTGAAGTGCTGGGTCTAGTTACGCCCCTGGTTGTATAGCACACTGTATAACTTCTTCAAAAACAATTTACAAAGAAAATAATACAATTCAGAACATCAAAAAGAATATGGTAGTCAATATTTACACACCAAACATGACCTCTGCAAATCTCTTCAATTTCAGTTTGGAAGCAGATTTCGTCATAGCGTCTGCTACCATGTCGTCCGTTGGACAATAAATCAGTGTCATTCTTTTTTCTCTGATGACAGATCTGATGAAATTATATTTTATATCGACATGTTTACATCTATGCCGGCACACAGGGTTTCTAGCAATCGCAATGGTTCCCTGGTTGTCCTCGTAAACAACAGTCTTCATATATACATAGGTATCCATCCCTTCGAGCAGTTGTTCTAGATAAATACATTCCTGTATTGTCATAGCTAGAGCCATATATTCGGCTTCACAAGTTGATAGTGCCACTGTGGGCTGCTTTTTCTGAAACCCAGCTGTTTATCTGCTGTACCTTTGAGATAACTAAAAACATGCTTTGCTGTAATCCAGTGCTCCTCTGTGTGGTAAGCAAAATGCTGTGACAATTTGCTCACTACAAAACATAGTTCAGGGCGAGTACATGTTGTCAAATAAATGAGGCTACCCACAGCTTCTCTGTACATTTTTACATCTGTCAGTTTCTGAGCATCCTCCTGGTAGTCTAGTTTTTGATCACATGGTGTTTCCCTTGATCTACATTCTTGCATGTCAAAACGTTTCAGGATCTTTTCCACATAATTAAATCATTTTGAATATGGTAAATAACCCACTTCTGTATTTAAACATAGAATCCATTTCTGTATTTAAACATGGAATCCACTCAGGTATTTAAACCTGTAATCTACTCCTTCTGTATTTAAACCTGGAGTATCCTCCTCCAGCATTTAAGCATGTAGACACCCTCCTTCTGTATTTAAACAGCTACGAACCTCACTTTGTACTTGTCGTGGCCTTCAATACCCTCCTTGATTGAGTACACCCATTTCCCTCCAACTGTCTGTCTGCCCTAAGCAGTGGGTAAGCAGTGTTCCCCCTAAGGTGCGCCCGTGCTCGCGGGCGCACATGGCAAAACGCTCCCGCGCACATCTGAAATCTGTTTCTGCACAGAAACGTTTGTGTAAAATATGCATGTAGTTTTTTGATTGATTGAATACTTTATTTTGACACAATCGTAGGACAAAAACATTTTAAAAGACAAGACAATAACAGTGTCAACAACGCTGGTCAAAAATGGATAAAACACAATAAAGCCAAGGCTTGTTTCCATTGTGGTCCATACATGGAACA
Source organism: Notolepis coatsorum (assembly GCF_963971535.1). NCBI lineage: Eukaryota > Metazoa > Chordata > Actinopteri > Aulopiformes > Paralepididae > Notolepis > Notolepis coatsorum. The sequence continues at coordinate 166,927,902 of NC_140167.1, forward strand.
TAAAAAGGCACAGAAACACAAATGGACATGTACACTAGACAGGACACATCCTAAAAATGTGTATAAAAACACCTAACCTGACAACTCATACAGTTAACTAATGTTAAAAGAGAATCCGCAAACCCTTAAAAGCAACTCATGATAAAAGAAATAAAAGCCAAGTTATGATAAAAGAGATAAAAAACATTTTAAGACCAAAGGAAGAGGGAGGGATGGCAGTACCCAGCCTACAAGATTATTACTATGCAGCACAACTGAGAGCAGTGACGTGCTGGTGTAACGACAGATATGAGGCAAGATGGAAAGACATTGAAAAAGAAGGGGAGGGATACAAGGTACAAGCTCTGGTGGGAGATAGGGAACTATTTAAAGAAAAAGAGGGACTATTAGATCCAATCACCAAATGCACCTTGACCATTATGGAACAGAGTAGTAAAAACACACAAATTGGAGAAGCAGTCAGGGGTCCCGAGATGGGTAGCACATGACAAGAGATTCAAACCAGGGAGGTTAGACCATGGATTCAGAAGGTGGGAGAGGGGGGGGGGGGCAACAGCGATATGCAAAATGATAGAGAAGGGGGAAATGCAGACACTACAAAAATTAAAGGAGAAATTTGGACTAGAAAACAGGGACCACTTCAGATATCTACAGGTTAGAGACTACTACAACAAAGAAATAAGGGGGGCCAAAGACGAAAAACAGAATGGAATAATAAAGATGATAGTATGGGCATACGAAGGGGGGCAAGGAAGAGTAATATCAGCAATATACCGGGCTATAATGCACAGCAAGGGACACACAACTGATTACATAAGGGAGACATGGGAGAGAGAGCTAGAGATAGAAATAACATGGAAGGAATGGGGGAACATATGCGAGGTGCAACATTCAACAACAGGATCGAGGATATGGAAAGAGTTTGGATGGAAAAACATAATCAGATTCTTTATAACCCCAGAACTGAAGGGAAAATATGTACCCAACACAAAGAGCTTGCTGGAGGATGTGTGGGAAGGAGGGGGCAAATCACACACACATATTCTGGGGATGTCAGAAGCTGAAGGGGTATTGGGAGGAGATAGGGGAGGCAATGATCAGAATATTAGGATACGGATTACCACAAACAGGACTGGTGCTTTATTTAGGAGACCTGACACACGAGGGAATACAAGGGGGGGACAAATATTTAATAAAGATAATGTTGATAGCGGCCAGAAAAGCAATAACGAGACTGTGGTACAAGGAAGACCCACCGACAATAGCACAATGGGTAGGAATAGTGGAAGATATACAGGATATGGAGAGGATAACACACATGCTGAGGTTACAGGAAGAGAAATTTGGGGAAAGATGGGGAAAGTGGGAGGACTATAAGGGGAACGAAAACGACATCACAGAGGAAGAAACAAATGCAACACAAGAGGGAGAAGGGTAAAGGAGGAAAGAGGTTCAAGGAGGGTCTCTGAACCCATGTCGCACATGTTTGCTTTAGTTAGTATTTTCTATCTCTATCATTTGGGTAGGACAATTGTTTTATGTTTTTTCAATTTATTATTTATGTCTGTGGAACTTTTGCTTAAGTCGGTATTTTTTATTTCTGTTTTTGGATATTAAAATCTTTTCTTTATTGTTTATATATGTTTAACGGTGTTGTACATTATGTCTATGTATTATGTACCTGGAAGACCGACTGAGATGATAATAATATTCAAAGATGATGTTGTTTGTATGCTTGTAATCCAAAAATGCAAATAAAAATTGATTAAAAAAAAAAAAAAAAAACATTTTAAGACCAATTTGAGTTGCTGCTGAGCCATGTTTTTAGGGCGGATTTAAATCCGAGAGGGGAGTTCAGGAGTTTTATGAATGTTGGCAGGGCATTCCACATTACCGTAGCCGAGTAAAAAAATGCATCTTTCCCCATGCATGTCCTGACTCTCGGCGGGACCAGGTCCGTGGGGCTTCCTCTTGTGGCGTGTTTGTGGACATCTCCTACTTTATTATAATAATTTACTAGGTACTTGGGGACCGTTTCTTTCAGTACTTTAAAAACCAGTAGCATTTTAAGCTGGTGTACCCTTTCTTCAACCCTAAGCCATCCCAGACTGCTAAAGTGGGCTGGCGTTAGGTGAGTCCTAAAGTGAAGGTTGTGCAGGAGTCTCACTAGTTTGTTTTGGGAGGTCTGGAGCTTTGTCTTCATTTGTTTTGATATGTTGCTGTACCATGAAGTGCAAGCATAGTCAAAGTGACATTGGATGAGGGCTCCAGCTAGGGTCCTCAGAGCGTTTCTATTTATGAACGAGGAAATTCTAAATAAAAATGTGGTTTTTTGATTGACCATAGTAATAACTTTTTGTGCCATTTTTTCGTTAGAAAGTTTGTTATTTAAAATAAAGCCCAGGTAGGTGACCTCCTCTTTATCCTCAATAATGTTTTCACCTACTCTAATTTTAAAACCCTGAGATTTCTTTAGGTTGGCGTTTGACCCAAAGAGTATGGCCTCTGTTTTTCCCAGATGTAGAGACAATTTATTGTCACCGAGCCAAGAGCAGATCTTTTTCATTTCACTGCTCAGGACACTTTCCACTTTAGACTTATCCCTGTCAGAGACCTAAGTGCCGAGTCCAGTGGCGGCCGCTGGGTACTTCGCCACTAGGGGCGCTATACCAAATATTTTGCGAACATGTACAGTACAGTACTGTACCACGCAAGACTCATGGCAAGACGTGAGCGATTCGACTCACGCTCACGGCAATGAATCGGCTCTTATGAACGAGTCGCTCAGCTGTTACTACAACAACACACAACCAGTCAAATAAAGTATAGTCTAGACTCTAATTCACAACTTGAAACACAATATAAATAGAAAAGTTAGAAACAAAACTCGCCCGTCTCCAAACACAGGCAGATCTCTCCCTCTCTCCTTCTCTCTCTCACACACAGCGCGACGTGGAATCGATTCGTTACACAATCAGACCTATTATATACCAAGAATAACTTCAGTATGAGTACAGGGCTGTACACATATTTTGCATATTGTTAAACGAGCCAAGGCTAGCTATTAAACTATCGATATGAATCGAAAATCTGGGACCCTGATGTAAACAAGACAAACGTCTTTCTCTGGTCTGCATCCCCTTAACAATTGTGTGTATTGAGCCGTACTGTATTGTACCCATTCTGCAATCTGTTAATAAAGTTCTCATTCATTCATTCATTCAAACATAGACGATATTGAACAAGCCATAATCCACGTATTTTCAATCCGAGAGAACTGCAGTAGTTAAATCAATGAGCCATCGATAAATAAACAATCAGCAATGTCTCGCTTCATGAATGGCCAGCAGTAGTACTGCTCCTAAAAAAACTATTTACAACCGTTAACGTTAAGAAGAGAGAGAGAGAGAGAGAGAGAGAGAGAGAGAGAGAGAGAGATTTCTTCAACCTCGAACCTAAATTCCTTAGCAACCCGTGTTACCAAGTAAACAAATCACAGAACGATAGCCAGTTAGCCCGCACCAGCCTAGTAGTACTACTAACGTTAGCTCCCAGAACGATAGCCAGTTAGCCCGCACCAGCCTAGTAGTACTACTAACGTTAGCTCCCAGAACGATAGCCAGTTAGCCCGCACCAGCCTAGTAGTACTAACGTTAGAGAGAGAGAGAGAGAGACTCACTGTTTAGTTGAAACGTCCAGGGCAGGAAACGTGTATAATCCGCCATATAGCTTGTTAGCCAAGTGTTAGCTCAGCTGAGCTCGTCGACGTTAGCACAACACTCAACAAGTACATTCCTTTGTCCATTTCCGCTCGAACAGACTGCAAACTACCTGGCGTTCTATCGCCATGCTCTAAGACAAACTCTAACCTTAACCAACTTTGAAAGAGTGCCTAAGCTTAACAGTCTAAAGAACTTGCAGTCACAGCACGGCACGCTCTAAGACAAACAACAGTCCTAGTACCAGGAACCAAGCTAGAAGCTAGAATTGGAACATTAGAAATTGGATTCGGCCAATCAGAGATCGTCTCTGTGAAATTCTGCCATAGAAAAAAATACTGGCGTCGGCCAATCAGAGAGCGTCTCTGCGAAATGCGGCTATGGAAATTCTCACGGAAGTTCACGCTGCTTTCTAGACCGCTTCAAATCGCGCTCGGATTCCAACATAATAGTCATATTTCAACGCACAACGCCGTATGCACTGATTGGCTGTGACGGAGACAGCGATCAAACTGTGACGCGCAGTCAGAGCGCTATCGCTTCTTGCCCGGGCGAGAAATACGAAAAAATTAAAAAAAACGTCACTTCCTGCCCATGAAAACGCTGTTTTTTTAATTTAGATAATAACGTTATATTGTGCATTGGAAATACAAACATACTTAAAATGAGTAAATATTATTCATTTTAAACATGTTTATATTATTTATAGGGCTATAAAACAAAAAACAAAAAAAAAATTTTTTCTTCTTCTCTCATTTAACAGGTGGGTCGGCGCCCTAGCGCCACCAGTGGCGAGCCGCCACTGGCCGAGTCGTCAGCAAAGCAGAAGCAAAGCAAAGCAAAAGCATTTAAATTGACTGGCGCGTTGCACCGAATACTACGTTAACCTGTTGCGTGTGACGTTACCAAGAGAAGCCCCGCTTTCAGTGCTTTGTGGGCGGCGCTACTGCACGCTCACACAGACACACAGAACAGATGAGGAAGTGGAAGTGGACAGATCCGACCAGCATTGCTGGCTCCTCACAATGCAAACGCGAAAATGTACATTACAGATGAACTGCAGAGAAAATTCCCAATTTATCGTCCCGGGCAAGACTAATTGGAAGCGGAGTGCAACGTGTGCAAAGCTTGACCATATGTTTCTGTGTCTAATAAAGGTGCTGGCGATCTCAAAGCTCACATGGACACAGAAAAACATTACAAACAAAGCAGTGCGAGGTGAGAGTTTGATGGCAAAGTTGACCGAATTGATTGAAGAATGCAGCTATACAGAGAGAGAAAGAAAATAATTGAAAACTATTTTGATGCCTCAAAATGATGTTTTGGTTTGATAAGATGCTTATGATACAATCATTCTAAGGATTATGTGTGTATTAAATTAGTTTAGTACACTAATTGCAACAAATCTGAAACTGCATAGTGCACTTTTAAATTAGTATCTTTGTGAGATTACTGTTTTATAATTTACATTACATTGAAAAGATACAAAGATATATTTTTTAAAGCTGGATTTTCTAATACAGAAGATGTATTATTTAGAACATTACTTCATATTTTTCTTGTTATTTATTTTGTCCAGTAAGACTTGAAAATATATATTATTTTGTCATAGGTTGATTTAGTTATTTTCTTGAGATTTGTCAGATAGATTACTTTAGGCATAATACAGCATGTTGAGTAACTTTGGTTATAGAGAGATATTATTTTGTTATATAAAATTATATAAACAATAATTTTATATCCATACAGAGGAGGCATACTTTAAATATATTATAATGATAAGGCATCTTTGAGTAAACTTTGAGTATTATTAAGTATCTTGAGGCTGAAGGCAGAGTGTCCTCTTTAAAAAAAATCACAATAGGTCACCCTTGAAGTCGCATTATAATTCACTTAATAAAATAATGACGAGTCAGCCTCCTAAAAAGACAAAAGTTAGTGACACAACTCACACCAAAGTAAGGACTTTGCTCTGTATCGTCAATCAATGGTCAAATAAATATGTGATTAAGGAATATAATATGCCTTTTTGTATTATTTCTCTGTGTATCAGCAAAATGTATATATTTTTATGTTAGACATTGAGGGAAATTAAGATTCTCAGATTTTTTACAAACCGCCACTTATCAACTAACCGGTTAATCGGCAGGTGATGTATGTTGCTCAGTAGTTGCTGATGTCTGCTCAGGAGGTTTGAGTGTTTGCTCTGACCGAAAAAAAATTTGAGGGAACATTGGTGGTAAGTGTACTGTCATCCTCGTCACTTCCTCTCCGGGCATAGTCTGTCAGATACTTTGGGGGTTTGTGTTTCCTTGAGGGATACCTCCCACTGCTTGGGGCACGTGACGTCTCCCTCGGGTGCTCCTCGTCATTGCCCTCTGGGGGTTGCTGACTGTCTGTCTGCACGACCGTGCTAAGTACACTGGGCTGAGGTGTCTCTGTTTCTTCACACCTTACTCTGGAGTCCAGCTCTGGCTCCTCTGTCTGTGTCTCGCTCTCACATGTTGTCTTTGTGACAAACTTGACTAGCCTGTGTTTCTGCACTCCCCCTTTACCGGGATAATAAACTAGGAAAGCGGGGCTTCCTTTGTCGTGCCCTACAAAGAGTCCTTTTTCACATCTGGACTCAAGATTTCCTCTGTCCTGCAGGTAAGCATAACACACTGATCCAAATTTGTACATTCTAGCTAGATTACACTTCTTTCCTGTCAGTGCTGTATACGGGGTGGTGCCTGTGTGCTTATTAAAGCACCTGTTTCTGGTGTAAGCGGCTTCTTGCGCCGCATAATGCCATATACTCTTAGGTAAGTTACTGTCTACTAGCTTACACCTAGCCATTTAGAAAAGAGTGCGCCATTCCCTCTCTGCCACTCCGTTCTGGTGTGGGGAATATGGACATGACGTCTCGTGTCTTATCTTGTTCCTTCTCAACAGTGATTGGAACTCTCTGTTTGTGAACTCGGTTCCGTTGTCGGACCTCAAGCATCTTATGTTACCATAAGGGGCTACGTCTGCCAGGAATTTCTCTGTGGCCTGGAGTGTGTCACTCTTTGCTTTGAGAAAGTAAACAAACACTGCCCCTGTGCACACATCTGTAAAAGACTGTACATATCTAAAGCCCCCTATGGACTTGTTTCTTACTGGACCGGCTAGATCTGTGTTAACTAGCGCAAGTGGTACCTTTACTTTTTCTGTGGGATTTCTGTTTCTCGATTGAGTAAACTTCCCCTTTATGCACACTACACATTCTCTGTTAGGTCTACGCTTTTCACCTTCAATGTGCATGCCTTCTGTCACTGCTTGCAGTTTCAGTAAATCCTCGTAATTACAATGACCCATAATCTCATGCCATGTCTGAATATCGTGACTGACAGTCACGTTACACATATCATTATCATCATTACACTTGTCGTTGTCATTACACTCTGTTTGCAGATAATACATTCTCTGGTACACCTCTATGTTAAATCGCGTACCGTTGGGCTCTACAAGAACATTTTTACCTTCATTGAAGAACACTTTGGCACTGTTCGGAGTAGCAGCTATTACAGAGAATAGTTATTGTGGGAGCGATGGTACGTAGAGAGCGTTCTTTAACGTCACTGTACACCGGTGCCCCTCACTGTCTGTGAGGCATACCTGTGCGTTTCCTCTCTCTTGCGCCAACCCGTAGGTGCGCTTCCCGTCTGCCAGCTCCATGCTGTGTCTCTCCGGGTGGAAAGTGTTGTCAAAGTTCTTGAACCGACTCCTGTCGTTGATGACGTGGGACGACGCACCTGTGTCCACGATAAGTCCCTTCCTTTGGGCCTGCTGCAGTTGCGTTGGCCTGGTGACGTACACTGTCTGCGCCCTGGGGATGAAGCCCTCTTGTCCCGCTACTCTCCGGGCGTCGCCTTGATTCGTCTCACGTTGACCTTCGCCGCCATCTTGTCCATGGCCGCCATCTTGTCCATGCGCGTATTGCGGTATTGCGCGCTCTGGTCGCGTTTCTTCATGCACGCACTGTCTGTGTGCCCCGTGGATTTGCAGAAGCCACACCAGACAGTCCTTGTGCAGTTACCTCTCCGATGGCCTTTCTCTCCGCATCGCCAACACGCCAGCTCCGTCGTGGGCCTGATCTTCTCCCTTGGCGTCGCTCGGGCCTTCCGCATCCTCTCTCCTGCCTCTGCGGCGGCTGGCTGGATATCTTCTGAGGCCTCGAAATTTCGTAACTTGGCCTTGAACTTTCCCAGCGTCATGTCCGCTGAACCGTGTGTTACCAGGAGTGTGAACGGTTTGTACAGCTCCGGTAGTCCCCTCATCACCATCGCCATCATTAGCCCATCGCTTGGTGCTTCTCTTGCACTCTTCAATGCCGTCACGATCTGCTCAGCTCTGATGACGTATTCGGTCACAGTCTCGGTGTGCCCCTTCTTCAGTGCTGTTAGTGCTATGTAGAGGGCCACGACTCTGGGTCTTCCTTGCCCGATATAATGCTCTCTCAACACTCCCAGGCTTTCTCTGCCTTTGTCTTTAGTGTCGCGGAATATCACCCCCAAGCTTGTGTCGTCGAGCAGTGGTGCTAACTCACAGTATGCATCTGCATTACGCTTGTAGTCCAGGGCTTGTGCTTCCGCCGTCATGTCTCCCGTGGGGGCCGTCAAGATCGTCGTCTTCAGCCCCACACCGTGCATGCAGCATAACATGCGCTCTTCCCAGAGCTCATAGTCCTCTGCCTTTTCATTAAATGAGGGCTATTTGCTCCTTCCCTTGGTCGCCACAAGTTTGAAGACGGGGTTCTCCCCCTCGCCTCCGTTGGGCTCAGCAGGCTCCGTCTCCCCCGGTGCCGCCTCCCCGGGGCTCTGCGCGCTGCTCTCCGGGCGGGTCCGCTTGCGCTCCAGCAGCAGCGTGTCGGTGGGGTCAGTGCCTCGCTTCCTCTTGACGCGCAGGATCGTCGTGTTGGATTCCATGTTGCTCTTTTGGTGGTGGGCGTAGCTTTAGCTCTTGTTGGCCTAGCGTCTAGCCATGCGGTGCTCCTGGTGCTAACCTAGCCTATACTTCAGCTAAACTTGCTACCCTTTATTATTTCGCCCCTGCGAGATCTGGGCCCATAACCTGTTGACAGAGTCTGGCTATGGGGCGACAATAATGTGGTCAAGAGGCATGGTTTCTACCTTCAGCCTTTAATCGGCGTGGTTTATTATTTACATGGGAAGGCAGCAGTACATGAGTTCTCCTCTCCATGAGAGGCAGGTGGGAAAGAGGTAGAGGGGGAGGAGACATCTCCTTAAATACTCTCCACCTGGTGGTAGCATTAGCGGCTCCGACTATAGCGCCCTCTAGTGGAAACAGTTATGTACAGTCAGTGGAAACAGTTGTGTACAGTTAGACAGTTACTTGCAATCCTACATAGAACCTCTAACTTTAACAAATGTAAACATAATTGTCAATGATACAAATAGTGTCTTATTTATTATCATTATAATTATTTAATTCCACGGATGTCTGTCATATCGAAGTGATATTGGCATGACATATTAGCATGACATCTGGAGATCTGGAGATGGAGCTGCCAGTAAAGAGGAGGAGGGGAAGGCCCAAGAGGAGGTTTATGGACACAGTGAAGGAGGACATGCGGGCAGCGGGAGTGAAGGAGAACGACGCAGATGACAGAAACTGATGGAAACGAATTATCTGCTGTGGCGACCCCTGACGGGAAAAGCCAAAAGAAAAAGAAGAAGAAGAAGAAGAAGAAGATATTAGCATGACATCTCATTGTAACGTCAATACTGAACGACGGCACGCTTGTCAAGAGCCAATCGTGCAGTCGTTCAGTATTGACATTACAATGAGATGTCATGCTAATATGTCATGTTCTACAGTAGGACTTACTACTATAATACCTAATAAAACAAGTCATTAGAATAATAGAAGCCTATGCTAGAATGATTCATTTTGCACGTGTATATATATATATATATATACAGTATAACTATATCCGCAGCGATAGTTTTGGTTCTTATTTATTTCGTTTGCAGTGTGTGTGTGTGTGTGTAATGCTCACGATGCCTCATTGAGTCAGGACTATAAATGCAAAACGTAATTATTAATGATAATGAAATATTGTTGTATTAATTATCATTATAATTATTTAATTCCACTGATGTTTGTAGTATCGGCAATCCCCAATGACTTGTCCGGGAGAAAGCTGTTGAAACCACGGGTGCACACCCAGGGCCGCCTCAGGGGGTGTGCGAGCAGTGCGGTCGCACAGGGCCTCGCGGGAAGGGGGGCCTCGCAAAATACATTTTTTTTTTGACTATTTCGCGCGTGCAGCTTTTGACTATTATGCTTAGTTATGCCAGCCAAGACGAAGAGGTCGGTCATTATCAGTCGGTCGGTCACCAAGGAACGTTGACGAAAGGCCTCTCGCTGGCGGGACAAATGGCCGGAGCCTTGTCATGATGCAGTCGGGATATAGCCATGATGATGTCGGCTAGTAGCTAGCTTAGCTAAAGGCTAACTAGCGTTAGCTAACCTAGAGACATGCAGCCAAGATGAAGAGGATGGTCGTTTGGCAGATGAACTTTGTCAACTCCACGCGGTTGTCTCCATCCTCTTGGACGTTTGGTGAGTTTTTAACCTATTCTATTAACTCTATTCTATTCCCGCCGTGGACATCTCTCTCTCTCTCTCTCTCTCTCTCTCTCTCTCTCTCTGGAGCTAAACTGGCTGACTAGCTGTTGTAGTACTACTAGTAGCTAACGGTGTGTGGCCTGGTGTCAGCACCTGTATGTAGCCGCATAGCTTGCTTCTGCGTTAGCTAATGGTTAGCGATAGCCTGGTTGAGCTAACTGTTAGCCAGTTAGCTGTTTAGCTTCGACGTTAGCTGCCGGCTGCGCTCGGCTGGGAACGTTCGTTTGATGCTATCAGTTAGCCTTGAGTTAGCTGTTAGCTTGTGCTACGACCATTGACATTAGCCGTGAGAATAGCAGGGGGTTCTGGCACACTGACTACGACATCATCTTTGACAGAAGATGTAGTCGGGCCTGCACCATGACAAGGCTCTGGCCATAGCTTATTTTTGTCCCGACAGCGAGAGGCCTTTCGTCAACGTGGAGACCTGTGTTGCGGCCTTTCGCCCTGCGTTCCTTGGTGCAGGTAAGATTAATGAAAATGTCATGACATTACCCCACTCTTCCTTCCTTCCCCTCCCGAATGTTTTGTTAATAACGATGTTTTTTTCCAGGCAAAACATATGTTACTTCACAACATTTGGAGATACGACATGTGCTGTGTGTGAATTCATTTGTTCGTTTGTGTAGCTTGGGTAGCGTTGGGCCGTTGGCCAAAGCTGTGTGTGGCCTGGTGTCAGTAGCCTACCTGGCTAGCCTTTAGCTGTCGGCCATTGGCTCCTTGCTGCTTTGTTTTCTCTGGTATAGACCCTCTTCTCTTTGGATTTAAGTGTTGATCTTTGTCCTTTTGGATCTATGTATATTCATGTTGCCTTTGTGAAGTTATCTTTTCCTTCTGTTTTGTTCTTTCATTAAAAGTTGAATATCCTTTAGGGGGTCATCTTTGCTTATCTCTCTCATACATGCTCTCTCTCTAACACACATGCTCTCTCTCTCTCTCGCTCTCTCTCTTTCTAACACACAGTCTGCCTATGGCGGCCTTTCTCGATGGCTAGGCTGTGCTCGCTGAGTCTGTACCTAGTCAAGGATCTTCAGTCACAGTGCTCAGGTATTCTGCCACTGTGTACTCTCTGTTTAGGGCCAAATAGCATTTCAATTTCTTTCCAATGTGTCTCTCTCTCTGTACACTGTATATTGACTGTAGAACGGGAGCTCTCTCTCGCTCTCTCTCTTGCTATATGTTGACTGTATCATGCCCAGCCTCGGGCAGCGCTATTATTTACGAATATGTTGACTGTATTGGGGGGGGGGGGGGGCTCGCGTTTAAATCTTGCACAGGGCCTCGCATTTCTCCCAGGCGGCCCTGTGCACACCTGTCTGTCCGACTTACGACTGCCTTTTCGAGTACGTAAATCCTACAAAGAATTTATAATACAAAGCCATTCGAGAATGCCGAATAAGTAAGTAAATAAGGTTTACAAAGGAATTCCTTGGTAAGTTTTACGTATATGTGCGTTCGAGAATGAGGACCAATGTCAAGAGAAAGACGTTTGATGGCCCCTCCAGAGAGAACATGGTGATGGAAGCTCATTTGAAGGCCAGACTCCGAGAGGTTTTCCACCACAGCTGACATCTGGACAGCTGACAGCAGACGATAAACAGGTTGTTCAGAAGAAAAAGTAACGAGTAACACAATTATCAAAAGTAATCAAAAAGTAATTTGTATTTCTTTTTAAAGGAGTAATTAGTAACACATTGAAACATTCACTTGGTGTCCTGCTTGTTTCCATCCTCCTGGAGGCTAAACTGTTGGCTGCAAGAGAAGAGGAGAATCACAGCAAGGACGCAGCTGGGCTGAGTGTCCCCTCTCTCCTATACACCTGCACATAACACCATCCAGCCGCTGCGGCTAGAGGATAAGCTCACTGGGATGCAGCTGGATCAGGGAATGGTGGCCTGGATCACGACTACCTCATCAGCAGACCACAATATGTTAGACTACAGGGCAGCCAATCAGAGGTGCTGGTGAGCAACACCGGCGCTCCCCAGGGTACTGTGCTGTCACCCTTCTTGTTTACCCTCTACACCTCCGACTTCTGCTACAACACAAGAACGTGCCACCTACAGAAGTTCTCAGATGACTCCTCCATCGTCAGCTACAGTACTTCGTGGATGACGATGAGGCTGAGTACAGGGCTCTGGTGGAGAGCTTCATAGGGTGGTCCGACAGTAACCACCTCCAACTCAACGTCAGCAAGACAAAGGAGCTGGTGGTGGACTACCGGAGAGGCAGGAAGGATCCCCCTTCTCCCATAATCCTCAGAGGGGAGGAGGTAGAGATGGTGGAGTCCTACAAGTTCCTTGGAGTTCACCTGAACAAAAAGCAATAAGGTTGGATGACATCGGCCATTGTATAAAAGCCATTATACAACTGGCGCATTCATCCAACCTTATTGCTATACAATAAACACACATTAATTGAAGATTTATTGAAAAAACCATCAGCAGAAAAAGTAGTTCCCAAAAAAAAAGAGAAGTTGCCTCCATGTGGAAGCAGCTCGGAAGTGCATCCAACTGTTCTCAGTAAGATATCCAACAAACTAACACATCCAACTGTCTCTCAACTAAGACATCCAACAAACTAACACATCCAACTGTCTCTCAACTAAGACATCCAACTGTCTTTCAACTAAGACACCCAACAAACTAATACATCCAACTGTCTTTCAACTAAGACATCCAACAAACTAACACATCCAACTTTTCTTCTTTTTTTAACCTACTTTCTATAGAACTTCATTCTTAGATGCTTCTATAGAAAGTAGGTATTGTAAAACAAAAACAAATGTTTTCTTTGCCCTATAAGAGGGGATTCTTTTTTTTTTAAACCTACTTTCTATAGAAGCAGCTGGGAGGTGCGCTGTTTTAAGTGAGCGTGGATTATTGAATTGATTGATTGATTGATTGCTAATTTTATTACTGTCCGCCTTGTTTCCAACTGGTTAAGCTTGGCGACTCTTTCGAAGTCGCTCTCTTTCGAAGTTGGTTAAGGTTAGAGTTTGGAATCAGGGCTGGTGGTCTATCGCCCTGCTCTAAAGACAAACTCTAACCTTAACCAACTTCGAAAGTGTCAGGATCCGCGCTACCAGCCTGGTTCGATTGCTGCACAGGCTGGCCACACGATCCCTCCGCCTCAGAAGGCCTGCCCTGCAGCTCCCTCTAGCGGACTCAATGTGTTACTCCCTCTGTTAATCGGTTTCCATATGTTTAATCTCCTGTTGTCCGGGGGGACTCATCCTATAGCAGTCCTCCTATATTCAAGTCATTAAATGGTTTCCATATATCCTCGTAAACCTCTATATTGTTTCTGAGGATATATGTTATTCTCTCCATAGACATGCATTGTGCCATATTCTTAATCCAAGCACCGATTGTGGGTGCGTCTATTTTCTTCCAATTGAAAGCTATTGTTCTTTTTGCCTGCAGTATAGAAAAATCAATACATTTAAATTGTTTGGTTCTCAGGTTAAGATTTACTGGATATAGGTGTAGCAATATCATTTTGGAGTCTATTGGGATATTTACTGACAGGATATCTTTGATTTTATTCACCACCTCCCCCCAGAACTTCTTGATTTTGTCACATTCCCATACAGTGTATAAAAGTTCCCCGAGCCTCGGTACATTTAAAGCAACTGTCTGGTGTGTTGCTGTTGTATTTATTCAGTTTGACAGGGGTTATATAAGTCTGCATCAGCCATTTGTATTGAAGTAGTTTTAAGCTAGTGTTGGCTGTTTGTGTCTGAGCCTCCTCGCATGCTCTGTTTCAGTCCTTGATTGAGATCTCCTCTCCCAAGTCCAGCCTCCATGCCTCCAGTCTAGATATTGACGTCTCATCTGAACCAGATACAAGCCAGTTATAGAACATTGATAACAGGCCTTTGCTATTGCAGTTCTTGATGATAATTTTTTCTAAAGATGAAAGTGTAGGAATTGCCAGTGATTGGTTTTGCAGAGAGGAAATGAAACTTCTCAGTTGCAAGTATTTAAAGAAATGCTTCCTTGGGATGCTGTATTTTATTGATAGTTCCTCAAAAGACATCAAGACCCCGTCTTTGTAAAGGTCAGATATTTTACTTATTCGTTCTTTTGTCCATAGTTTGAATCCGGCATCCAGTTTTCCTGGTTTAAATGAGACGTTTCCCCAGATTGGGCTGAATTGCGACATGGAGTTGTTTATTTTCATACATTTCTTTACCTCATACCATACATTAATCATGTTAAGAACTATGGGGTGTGTAGTATGTTTTCTTAAATATTTTGGCTCAGCTGAATACATGTATAAATGTAGTGGTAGTTGCATTGGGTATGCTTCCACTTCCATCCATGATGGAGGGTCTTCCTTAGAAAAATAAAACATTACTGTTCTCAATTGTGCAGCCAGGTAATACCAATGAAGGTTAGGACACGTCAACCCCCCTGCATCAAATGGAAGGTACAACAGAGATAGGCGGACTCTAGGACACTTATACATATACGCCATATACATTTTGAGATGAGAGACGCAATCTTTCCGAACATTCCTACCGGTGGTGCCAAAGGGATGTTTTGAAATAAGTATAGGAACTTTGGTAGTATGGACATCTTTAGTATGTTTATCCTCCCTATCACAGAGATGGGCAAGAACATCCATCTCTCTATGGATTTGAATACAGAGTCTATCATAGGTTCATAATTTATTGATGCTATATTTTCTATTTGTGGTATTATTTTGATGCCCAGATAGGTGAAACTGTTCGAGAGCTTGAAAGGGAATTCTTGTTGGTCAGCGGTTTGTCTCTCATTGTCATTAAGCAGCATAAGTGATGATTTTGAGGTGTTCAGTTTATATCCGGAGATACTACCGAACTGATCAATTATATCAAGCAGTGCGGGTATCGATGTGTCTAGGTTTTTTAGGAACAAAATTACATCGTCCGCAAAAAGGGCTATTCTGTGATCGTTATTACCGATTATTTCAATCCCATGTAGCTGTCTGTTAGCCCTGATTGCTATTGCTAGCGGTTCGATAGCTAAAATGAACAAAACCGGTGATAAAGGTGAGCCTTGAGGGCAACCCCTGGTGATATTAAAGGGTTTAGATGTCACTTCGTTTGTTAGTACCTCAGCTACAGAGTTTAGGTGTAGTAATTTGATCCAGTTACAAAAGTAATTTCCAAATCCAAATCGATCAATAACATCAAAAAGATAGGCCCATTCAACCCTATCAAAGGCCTTCTTCGCGTCGAGCGAGAGAAGACCCGTGTCCCTCTCTCCTTTTTGGTTGTATAGGATGTTGAAGACCCGTCTGACATTGTGAAATTCCTGTCTCCCTTTTATGAATCCATTTTGATCGTCTCCCACTATCTCTGGGAGCACGTCCTCTATTCTTTTGGCCAAGATTTTACTAAGGATTTTGGTGTCGTTGTTTATCAAACTTATAGGATGGAGGTTCTTGCATTTAGTATTGGTTTTGCCTGGTTTTGGGAGCAGAATAATCAGGGCCTCTTTCATTGATGCGGGTAAGTAGCCATTAGCAAAGGATTCTAGGTACATTTCAAAAAGGGGGGTCACTAATTTATCTCTAAAATGTTTATATAAGTAAATTGAGAGGCCGTCTGGTCCCGCTGTTTTTCCAGATTTTAATGCTCCTATGGCCTCTGATATCTCTGTTATGTTTAATTGTTCGTCCAGGGTTCTCTTTCTTTCTTCAGAAATTTTGGGGATGTTAAGGTTATAAAGAAATTTAGTTTGTGTATCTTCACTAATGTTATATTCTGAGCTATATAGTTTTTCATAAAAGGTTTTAAATGTATTAATCTCTAATGGATCGATTATATTATTTTCTATTTCCATACTCTATGTTAGTGATTGTCCTCTCAGTCTGCTGTTGTTTGATGCGCCATGCAAGGAGTCTACCAGGTTTTTCTCCTTGGTCGTAATAATTCTGTTTTAGCCTCATCACGTTTGCAGCAGCTTTATCGTATGTTATTTCGTTGTATTGAGTTCTAAGTATTAATAATTGTTTTGAAATGAGATGTTCGTTCTGTCCTTTCTGAAACCTTTCATTCTCAAACATTTTGATTTTGGATTCCAGATCTCTAATTTCTTTCATTCTTTCTCTTGTCCTTCTACTTGTGTAGCTTATAATTTGACCTCTAATATATGCCTTGAAGGCTTCCCATCTAATTGTGGCCGACGTTTGAGTCGTATTAATTTCAAAGTATATATATCTATTTGTTCTCCCAAAATTTTTTTACATTTTGGATCTTTCATCCATTTTGTTTGAAATCTCCATTTATGAGATTTGTGTATCAGTTTTGGTTCCACATATACCATAGACACAGCTGCATGGTCTGATATGACTATGCTGTTGTGTTTATATCCTCTAATAGGTAGTAGTTCTGCTAATATCAGGGCCCCGTTCCCTGTACCTGGATAACTGAGTTAGCCGGATAATTTCCAGTCTAGTCTGACTTAAGCTGGACCTTTCCATTCCCCGACGCTCGATTGTCCAAATCACCATGACAACAGATCAAAAAGTTTGAGCCTGGTCGAGAGCAGGGTTAACTTCAGTTAGCCGGATGAACCATGGCCACGCCCCCGCAAATAAATGACAGCTCGCTTCCTGAAATTATTCTCACAGTCTAGAGATCCCATTTATACCATTCTGAATTATGTTTCTGTGCTTCGTTTTCCTAGAGGGGGCTTTTGAAATGTATAATAATAGAACTAAATGCTGATAATAAATCATATTGAGCCTATAGATTTACTTTGTCCTAAATAAAATAATGCACGTCATATACGGCGCTCGGAGTCGCGATACACGCTGCATGTGGTTATTTTAATAATGGCGCATTGCAAATGTGAATCCCGCGGGGATATTTTTAATGAATGAAACCTATCGGCCGTTTGGCTCTGATTAGTTTCATATATTCTCCGCTGTAGATTTGCTTAACGGAGCGCCCGGATTGTGTTTCATTCAAGCATAAAATTGAAGTGTCTATGTGTGGATTGTGGTTTTTGTGTGATATTGTAACTGGGATTAAAATGTCTGATGAGATGCGCTGTTTGACGGATTTGAGAAATTGAATGAGCCGTTGACGTCACATTAATGCATTTGAGAATAAAGAGATAAAACTTCATTCAAAAGAAAAAATATTCTAAACACGGGTCTCTCGTCCATTAATGGATAAACAATGAATATATCCCGTCTGGCACAGTGGCGCAGCGGTAGTGCTCAATCCTGGCAACCGGGCGACCGGTGTTCGAAACCCCGCGTTTCCAATATAATTTTTTGGAATATAATATTAATGATTATACGCAAAAGTAGCCTAGTTTTAAGTAAAAATATTATAAATCTACATGCATTGAGGATGTCATTCTTTATATAGCTCTCAACGTGCACCAAATTGAATTATTCCTACATTGCAAAAAGAAGGAAAAGACTAGGAGAAGTGGGATTCGAACCCGGGACGTCTGCGTGAAAGTCAAAACCACAAACCGTGACACCACAGTGCAGATAAGTAAAAGATCCACCATACATCAATCAATGGGTAAGAGAGCCGTATCCTTATTCTGTATAACAGTTTAACTAATTATTTTCGCTAGCAAGATCTCATTTGATTATTCAATCCATAAACCTACTGCCAGCAGGCAAGTTTAAAGAAATATAATCTGATTGATTGGGGTAATGAGGGACTTAAAATTAGCCTATAGATAACGCATTTAACTTGTCGGCGAGGCTATTGAGCCGTACTGCAATCTGTTATTAACGTTTTAAATCAATTAATCAATCAATGCCGTTAGAAAATCAGGATCTCTGCTATCGATACGTGCTGGCTTTTCAACTGAAGCGGCCGCGCGCACTTATCCTGGGTCTCAAGTCTGGTTCGAGTTAACGAGACTGAATCCACCTTCGAGGAACAGGAAAATCCCGGCTTCAAACATCGGGTTCATTGAATCTGGATAATGGGACTCTTGATCGACTTAGTTGAACCAGGTACGGGGAATAGGGCCAGGAAGTAATCTATTCTGGAGTAGCTTTTGTATGTACTCGAGTAGCAGGAAAATTCTTTCTTTGATGGATTTAGGTGCCTCCATATATCCAGTAGGTTCAGCTCTTTTATAAAATAGTGTAATGTTTTCCTGCATCTTGTGTGGGTGTTGTCCACTCCAAAAGATCTATCTTCCTTTGGGTCGAGGGTGCAGTTAAAGTCCCCAGCGATAATATATTTGCCTGGTAGTGTTGAGATTTTTAGAAATAGATTATTATAAAAGTTAACGTCATCATCAATGTTCCCCCTAAGGTGCGCCCGTGCGCGCGCACACATGGCAAAAACGCTCCCGCGCACATCTGAAATCTGTTGCGCACAGAAACGTTTGTGTAAAATATGCATGTAGTTAAATTGACTGGCGCGTTGCACCGAATACTACGGTAACCTGTTGCGTGTGACGTTACCAAGAGAAGCCTCACTTTCAGTGCTTTGTGGGTGGCGCTACTGCACGCTCACACAGACACAACACAACAGAGCAGGAAGCGGACAGATCCGACCAGCATCGCTGGCTATACGCGAAAATGTACATTACAGATTAACTGCAGAGAAAATTCCCAATTTATCGTCCCGGTCGAGACTAATTGGAAGCGGAGTGCAACGCATGCAAAGCTTGACCATATGTTTCTGTGTCTAATAAAAGTGGTGGCGATCTCAAAGCTCACATGGACACAGAAAAACATTACAAACAAAGCAGTGCGAGGCGAGAGTTTGATGGCAAAGTTGACCGAATTGATTGAAGCATGCAGCTATACAGAGAGAAAGAAAATAATTGAAAACTATTTTGATGCCTCAAAATGATGTTTTGGTTATGATACAATCATTCTAAGGATTATGTGTGTAATACATTTGTTTAGTACACTAATTGCAACAAATCTGAAACTGCATAGTGCACTTTTAAATTAGTATCTTTGTGAGGTTACTGTTTTATAATTTACATTACATTGAAAAGATACAAAGATATATTTTTTAAGATGGATTTTCAAATAAGGAAGAGGTATTATTTAGAACATTACTTCATATTTTTCTTATTATTTATTTAGTCCAGTAAGACTTGGAAATATATATTATTTTGTCATAGGTTGATTGTTATTTTCTTGAGATTTGTCAGATAGATTACTTTAGGCATAATACAGCATGTTGAGTAACTTTGGTTATAGAGAGATATTATTTTGTTATATAAAATAATATCAACAATAATTTTATATCCATACAGAGCAGGCATACTTTAAATATATTATAATGATAATGCCTCTTTGAGTAAACGTTGAGTATCATTAAGTATCTTGAGGCTGAAGGCAGTGTCCTCTTTAAAAAAAATCACAATATGGTCACCCTTGAAGTCGCATTATAATTCACTTAATAAAATAATGACGAGTCAGCCGCCTAAAAAGACAAAAGTTAGTGACACGACTCACACCGCCGCCACCAAAGTAAGGACTTTGCTCTGTATCGTCAATCAATGGTCAAATAAATATTTGATTAAGGAATATGATATGCCTTTTTGTATTATTTCTCGTGTATCAGCAAAATGTGTATATTTTTATGTTAGACATTGAGGGAAATTAAGATTCTCAGATTTTTTACAAACCGCCGCTTATCAACTAACCGGTTAATCGGCAGGTGATGTATGTTGCTCAGTAGTTGCTGATGTCTGCTCAGGAGGTTTGAGTGTTTGCTCAGACCGAAAAAAAATTAGAGGGAACATTGGTCATCATTATTTGGTCCATATATGTTGATTAAATTGAGGTGTTCAGAAAGAAGGCGACCTTGTATAATCAAGAATCTACCGTTAGGATCCTTTATCACCTCTTCAATTTGGAATGGAATAGACCTGTGTATTAGTGTCATTACACCTCTAGCATTGGTAGAGTATGAGGTTGAGAAGACCTGTCCTGGCCACCTCCGTTGTATTTTAGGTGTGTCGTTCGCTAGTAGGTGTGACTCCTGTAAAAACACTATCTTGGCTTTTAGTTGTTTTATCCTGTTCATAACTTGTTTTACTTTAGTAAGCTTTTGAAGGCCTCTGCAGTTCCATGAAATATATTCAATTAAGGTATCTGCCATTTTGCATTAGTTCTTTTGTCTCCCTGAGACTGCTGTAAAGATTCGGATGGCATGGTGTAACGATACAGAAATAAGAAAAAAATAACAATAAAAACGAATAAAGTTGGTTGGTACCGTAGTACAGAGAGAGAGATTACCCTACCCCTAACATGCCCGAGTTGACCCTTAACCCTTACTAAGTAGCTTCCTTTTCGAGCTCGAAATATGTCCACATCGCTGTGAGGAATCATATTTCCTTTACCTCTACTCTATACTACCTGAGGTGTGTGACCGTTGGTACAAGAAAAATCAAACATGAACATCAAATATAAATCAAGTGTGCGAACCGTTAAGCATTGCCACTACAGTACAGATGGCTTATGTCCACAAACTTTTGGTAATCTTTTAGAGAGCTGTTTAGCCTTCAAAATAAACGTGAAAATGTATATATATATATAAAAAATAAACAATAACAAAAATCATATCACTTGATTCATTTTTTTTTTTTTTTTTAACAATCATTTGTTGACACTCAAAAGTCAACTGATTAACTGCCAGAGTCTTGTTTGGTGCCATAACATGTTGGAAAATATAACTTAGAAAGGCCTAAGTAATGTTATGTTTACTATGGGTGAAACATAGGATATGTGTTACATCACCGTGACCTATCTATGTTGAGGGACACGTTACAGCAGCAGACAGTTGTGTAGTTTACTCCCCGACAAAGGTAAGAGAAAAAGTTAAAAAAAATAAAAAATAAAAAAGTGAGAATGTCGAAGCAACAGTTCATGTTATCTGTTGCTTCTGCTAGGCTATCTGCATCAGCCAAACAGCTAACGCTGCCATGTTATTTAGCCTGTCAGCTAAGTAGGCTACTGGTGGTAAACAATTATAAGGTTGTATGCTTATTGTGGATTACACAAAAGATTTCGTGTTTATGTAGCCTACTCACCCACCAGGACAAGAAGTGAAAGTTTAACAGTTTCCGAGTGTCCTCGATAGTCCATTCTAGGTTAGCTGGCTCAGTTATACAGCTAGCACAGCCAGCTAGCCTATTAGATAGCTTGTCGGCTAACCTGCCAATACGAGTTATTTAGGCACAGTCACCGTTTTCAGATATTTTTCGGTGAAGTCGGTTGCCAAAGCTGAGTCTTCGAATCTGTGTGTCGAATTGTCCGGTAGAGTTATCCTCAGAACTGCAGGATAAACAAGTCCATACTTCACTCCATGGCAGGTTCGCAGCAGGCGTTTCACCTCTCCAAAGCTAGCTCGCTTCTTAGCTATTGCAGTTGTATAGTCCGCGTAGATAGAGATCCTTTTCCCATCGAGGAGTAGGGGAGACCTTTTCCCCGCTTGCTGCATCATATCGTTGCGTACGTGAAAGAAGTGTACCCTGATGACAAACGGTCGTGGGGGCTCTCCTTCTCGGGGGCGGCTCCGTAGAGTGCGGTGAGCCCGGTCCAATATCGGCTTCTCCTCCAAGCCGAGTAGCTTTTGGAGCAGCCCGGCTATGTACTCCGTTGGTCGTGGCCCCTCTGCTCCTTCTGGTACACCTAGCAGACGGATGTTGTTTCTCCGCATTCTGCTCTCCATATCTTCGCATCTGTTGTCTAGGTATTCTACCCTAGTCACCAGGGAGCCGACGGTGGTTTCCAATTCGCAAATGCGGGTGCTGTTATCTGTGGCGCCGCGTTCCAACTCGTACCTGAGGTGTGTGACCGTTGGTACAAGAAAAATCAAACATGAACATCAAATATAAATCAAGTGTGCGAACCGTTAAGCATTGCCACTACAGTACAGATGGCTTATGTCCACAAACTTTTGGTAATCTTTTAGAGAGCTGTTTAGCCTTCAAAATAAACGTGAAAATGTATATATATAAAAAATAAACAATAACAAAAATCATATCACTTGATTCAGTTTTTTTTTTTTTTAACAATCATTTGTTGACACTCAAAAGTCAACTGATTAACTGCCAGAGTCTTGTTTGGTGCCATAACATGTTGGAAAATATAACTTAGAAAGGCCTAAGTAATGTTATGTTTACTATGGGTGAAACATAGGATATGTGTTACATCACCTATCTATGTTGAGGGACACGTTACAGCAGCAGACAGTTGTGTAGTTTACTCCCCGACAAAGGTAAGAGAAAAAGTTAAAAAAAATAAAAAATAAAAAAGTGAGAATGTCGAAGCAACAGTTCATGTTATCTGTTGCTTCTGCTAGGCTATCTGCATCAGCCAAACAGCTAACGCTGCCATGTTATTTAGCCTGTCGGCTAAGTAGGCTACTGGTGGTAAACAATTATAAGGTTGTATGCTTATTGTGGATTACACAAAAGATTTCGTGTTTATGTAGCCTACTCACCCACCAGGACAAGAAGTGAAAGTTTAACAGTTTCCGAGTGTCCTCGATAGTCCATTCTAGGTTAGCTGGCTCAGTTATACAGCTAGCACAGCCAGCTAGCCTATTAGATAGCTTGTCGGCTAACCTGCCAATACGAGTTATTTAGGCACAGTCACCGTTTTCAGATATTTTTCGGTGAAGTCGGTTGCCAAAGCTGAGTCTTCGAATCTGTGTGTCGAATTGTCCGGTAGAGTTATCCTCAGAACTGCAGGATAAACAAGTCCATACTTCACTCCATGGCAGGTTCGCAGCAGGCGTTTCACCTCTCCAAAGCTAGCTCGCTTCTTAGCTATTGCAGTTGTATAGTCCGCGTAGATAGAGATCCTTTTCCCATCGAGGAGTAGGGGAGACCTTTTCCCCGCTTGCTGCATCATATCGTTGCGTACGTGAAAGAAGTGTACCCTGATGACAAACGGTCGTGGGGGCTCTCCTTCTCGGGGGCGGCTCCGTAGAGTGCGGTGAGCCCGGTCCAATATCGGCTTCTCCTCCAAGCCGAGTAGCTTTTGGAGCAGCCCGGCTATGTACTCCTTTGGTCGTGGCCCCTCTGCTCCTTCTGGTACACCTAGCAGACGGATGTTGTTTCTCCGCATTCTGCTCTCCATATCTTCGCATCTGTTGTCTAGGTATTCTACCCTAGTCACCAGGGAGCCGACGGTGGTTTCCAATTCGCAAATGCGGGTGCTGTTATCTGTGGCGCCGCGTTCCAACTCGTACCTGAGGTGTGTGACCGTTGGTACAAGAAAAATCAAACATGAACATCAAATATAAATCAAGTGTGCGAACCGTTAAGCATTGCCACTACAGTACAGATGGCTTATGTCCACAAACTTTTGGTAATCTTTTAGAGAGCTGTTTAGCCTTCAAAATAAACGTGAAAATGTATATATATAAAAAATAAACAATAACAAAAATCATATCACTTGATTCAGTTTTTTTTTTTTTTTAACAATCATTTGTTGACACTCAAAAGTCAACTGATTAACTGCCAGAGTCTTGTTTGGTGCCATAACATGTTGGAAAATATAACTTAGAAAGGCCTAAGTAATGTTATGTTTACTATGGGTGAAACATAGGATATGTGTTACATCACCTATCTATGTTGAGGGACACGTTACAGCAGCAGACAGTTGTGTAGTTTACTCCCCGACAAAGGTAAGAGAAAAAGTTAAAAAAAATAAAAAATAAAAAAGTGAGAATGTCGAAGCAACAGTTCATGTTATCTGTTGCTTCTGCTAGGCTATCTGCATCAGCCAAACAGCTAACGCTGCCATGTTATTTAGCCTGTCGGCTAAGTAGGCTACTGGTGGTAAACAATTATAAGGTTGTATGCTTATTGTGGATTACACAAAAGATTTCGTGTTTATGTAGCCTACTCACCCACCAAGACAAGAAGTGAAAGTTTAACAGTTTCCGAGTGTCCTCGATAGTCCATTCTAGGTTAGCTGGCTCAGTTATACAGCTAGCACAGCCAGCTAGCCTATTAGATAGCTTGTCGGCTAACCTGCCAATACGAGTTATTTAGGCACAGTCACCGTTTTCAGATATTTTTCGGTGAAGTCGGTTGCCAAAGCTGAGTCTTCGAATCTGTGTGTCGAATTGTCCGGTAGAGTTATCCTCAGAACTGCAGGATAAACAAGTCCATACTTCACTCCATGGCAGGTTCGCAGCAGGCGTTTCACCTCTCCAAAGCTAGCTCGCTTCTTAGCTATTGCCGTTGTATAGTCCGCGTAGATAGAGATCCTTTTCCCATCGAGGAGTAGGGGAGACCTTTTCCCCGCTTGCTGCATCATATCGTTGCGTACGTGAAAGAAGTGTACCCTGATGACAAACGGTCGTGGGGGCTCTCCTTCTCGGGGGCGGCTCCGTAGAGTGCGGTGAGCCCGGTCCAATATCGGCTTCTCCTCCAAGCCGAGTAGCTTTTGGAGCAGCCCGGCTATGTACTCCGTTGGTCGTGGCCCCTCTGCTCCTTCTGGTACACCTAGCAGACGGATGTTGTTTCTCCGCATTCTGCTCTCCATATCTTCGCATCTGTTGTCTAGGTATTCTACCCTAGTCACCAGGGAGCCGACGGTGGTTTCCAATTCGCAAATGCGGGTGCTGTTATCTGTGGCGGCGCGTTCCAACTCCGATATAACCTCTCCTTGCGTATCGAGTTTGTTTTGTACTTTCTCAATCGATTTCTTTAGCTCGTCTTTGACTGACAGCATCTCCGATCTGAGAGAATTTGAAAGGGAATCGATTTTAGCAAAGATATCAGTCTTGAGAGAGCCCACCATGGCTTGTAGTAGTCCAGCAGTTAGGATCCCGGTTTCGTCGCCGGCCTCCGTGGCGTCTGGTGGCGGGCCTCCTTTTCGAGTATTCAGCATTATAAGTTATATTTCAGCACTGATATCAACAGTAGTTCATCAAGTTCGGTTTAAATGACTGTTCAAACACCTACTCAACATATGTATTCAGTTTGATAGGAGTATAATATATAAGTTTAGTCACACACTCAGGAGCGGTGGGGAAGCGTGTCTTACATCCTCCTCCTCCTCATGGTTGCCCTCAATGTTTACCTCAATGTTCAATATGTTTATTGCATTCCTGTGTGTGTTGCCCATCCTGTTTCCCGGTCTGGTTTAGTGTTGTATTTGTATGTATCATTGTTGTTCCTTACTGTCATGTTAGATATTGTTGTCATTGTTTGTTCTGTCCAGGTGTGTCTTGTTAGTGATTAGTGTCCCTATATATTCTGTCTGTTCCTGTCACTCCCCTGTCGGTTCTTAAACGTTTCTTGTCTCATCCGTTGTTATCCTTATCTGCCAGCTTGTGCGGTGGTACTTATTATTTTGTTGTTGTAGTTGAAGCCAAGTAAAGCCTTTTTCCAACTACACCCCGTTGTGTCCTGCCTATCTATCTCTCTCGTTCCTGTTATTGCGATTGGGTCCACACCACCAACAATGAATCCTTACAGAACGGACCGACCTGAATTGGACCCAGCAAGCAGAACGAGGGAGATCTGGCACAACCACTTCCACCGGCCTCACTTCCCGCACGACCGCCGCGGCCAGCGCCGCCTCCACCGCGGACATGGAGCTCCAGGGAGCGTTCCCCAGAGACCAGGCGTCGCCATGCCCGCTGAAGGGTTGTGCCTTCTGAGGAGCCCCCAGGACGAGGCGTGGCTCTCAACGCCGCAGCCCCAGGAGGAGACGGGGCTCCCGTCTTGACAGGTCCCCTTCGCTGCCGCCCTGGTGGGAGGACTATTATGCGGAGGCAACCCAGGGGGTTCCGGCTCCTTGGGAGGACTATGCCGAACCAGCCGCCGAACCAACTCGGGAGGAGGGTCCCTGTGTGGCCTACCACGCCGAGACCCAGGAGGAGCGTCCTGGTCCTGCCGCCTCCCCCGGGTCTGCTTCCACGTCGGGTCGATCCCGCCGGCGACACGCAGCAGGGCGCTCGACTTTTCCGCCGGCTGAGTCGGGTCTCTGGTCCCAGCCCCGGATCCTGGGTTGTTGCCGCCATCCCCCCGCTCCGGCCCCTTCTCCGGGCCTCTGTTCTTGTCCCCGGCCCCCCTCACCGGGCCCCTGTCTTCGTCTCCCGCCCCCCCCTTGCCCCAGCCTGGTCCTGTTCCCGGTTTCTCAGAGGCTCTCCCCGTGTTCTCCCACTACTTCCCTGGGTCCCGGCCCCCCGCCTTTCCCGTGGCTGCCTCCGTTACGTCTGGAAGCCGTCCTTCGAGGGCGCTACCAGCCTGGTTCGATTCCTGCACAGGCTGGCCACACGATCCCTCCGCCTCAGAAGGCCTGCCCTGCAGCTCCCTCTAGCAGACTCAATGTGTTACTCCCTCTGTTAATCGGTTTCCATATGTTTAATCTCCTGTTGTCCTCAATGTTTACCTCAATGTTCAATATGTTTATTGTATTCCTGTGTGTGTTGCCCACCCTGTTTCCCGGTCTGGTTTAGTGTTGTATTTGTATGTATCATTGTTGTTCCTTACTGTCATGTTAGATATTATTGTCATTGTTTGTTCTGTCCAGGTGTGTCTTGTTAGTGATTAGTGTCCCTATATATTCTGTCTGTTCCTGTCACTCCCCTGTCGGTTCGTAAACGTTTCTTGTCTCATCCATTGTTATCCTTATCTGCCAGCTTGTGCTGTGGTACTTATTATTAGTGTGGGTGACCTGGCGAAGCCAGGTTGCAACCACACTATAGTAATCTATACATTCTTTATTCCGCCGATTTTGCCAACAAAACCCCTCCCAGAGCGTTCGCACCCCATACACGTGAAAGGTATCAAAACGACCGGCTTGCAAAAACTCGAGTGTCTATTACTTTTCGGAAAGTTTCACCGCACCGTTAGGCTACGAATCGACTTTAAACGGGAACATTTCGGTCCCATTGGAAATGAATGGCAACTTAGAGTGTAGGAGGTGAAATAATTTTTTTCCACCACCTTGGGTAAATTGCGACAGTGATCTCAATTTAGAAATCACGTAGAAAACGTAGGGAGAAAAAAAAACATCTCGCTCACAAAAGAAAAATAAATGGAATTGGACATTTCTATCACAAGTGATAGAAAGGTTCTCCTCCCCATAGACACCAATGTGTTCCCACTCTAAGAAAAGGCTGGTTTTATCGCTTTTCCCCCCTTGTGTTCTGATCGTCACCCGGGCCACAATTGTCGACGGAATGCCACAATATCGCACACAACCCTTCATTGGTCGATGTTGACCACTCCCCCAATCCTTAGACCACACCCCCTTAGGCCACACCCCCTTAGTCCAGAAACATTTCAAAAACTCATAAAAGTTTTTTAATACGTTTTTTATATATATATATATATATTTTTTTCATAAAAAAAAATTTTCCCGAAAAATTTAAGAAACTCAGAAAAGTTAGGAACAAGTTATAATGGTTGGATTATCCAATGGGGGTCCGGGAGGGGGGGGTACGAGCTGGAGCATATGTGTGTAGGTTTTTAGATAACAGGTATTAGGGGTATATCCTGTATAAGACATTTGACTAAATGGTAATTTCATTGGATATGCACTGTAATTAATGCTTGTATATCTTATCGTGTGTTGTCATGTTTGTTTATATGTTTGTTAAAAAAATTATAAAAAAATAAAACCAAATTTTTTTTTTATATATTTAATATTTTTCATAGATTTTTTTTTTTTGACAAAAAAATATATAAAAAAAAAGTATTAAAAAACGTTTAAAAGTTGTTTTTCAGAGCCTGGAGCTCAACACTCTAAAAAGGGGGCCAGTACTCCAGATCCGACCACCCTGGACCACTTTCCCCAAAATGGGACTGAAAAACAACTTTTTTTTAAGTTTTTTAAATTTTTCGGGACAATTATTTTTTTATGAAAAAAAGATATATATATAAAAGAAACGTATTAAAAAACTTTTCTGAGTTTTTTTTTCTTTTTCGGGAGGTTGTGCCATTGTACTCACTCAGTAGGGATGTCCTCTTTCATTGGTCTATGTTGACCATGCCCATAGTTTGGCTCCTCCCCCTTTTTGTATCCTTTGAACCGTTTGTCATAGAGACTCGCGAGAGACCCTCTCTCATTGGCCGGCGGTGCACAGGCGTCACCCACACTTTCACAATTTCCCCCACGCGGAATTGTCTAGTTTTGTTGTTGTAGTTGAAGCCAAGTAAAGCCTTTTTCCAACTACACCCCGTTGTGTCCTGCCTATCTATCTCTCTCGTTCCTGTTATTGCGATTGGGTCCACACCACCAACAACGAATCCTTACAGAAAGAGAGCGACTTCGAAAGAGTCGCCAAGCTTAACCAGTTGGAAACAAGGCGGACAGTAATAAAATGTGCAATTAATCAATCAATCAATTCAATAATCCACGCTCACTTAAAACAGCGCACCTCCCAGCTGCTTCTATAGAAAGTAGGTACATTTTTTTTAATTTATTTCTTTGCAATTAATCAATCAATCAATTCGCGCCATTTTTCTTTTGTTCCACAATGATTCATGACCCATAAATTACATAATCCAACATTGTTTAAGAAACTGACACATTCGCCGTGACAGAATCGTTTTTCATTTAGTCTTTATGACCCTATATCAACTATCCTTTTGTAACGTTTACTGTCCGGCGTGTCCGCCATCTTGCTTTCACTTCTAAAAACGTGCATGGCGGATTGATCATAATTCGGCTGTGGGCGGGTCCTGGGACCAAGAGCGTTGGTTAATACAAATACCCACGTGTAACTTGACTGTTTCAGCCAATCAGAATCGAGAAATGTGCATGTCGTTGTATACATATATATATATATCCACATCTGTCTGTGTACTTATGCATATAATCGTTTTTACATATCTGTAGATACTACTGTATATATCCCTTACCTACGCCTACTAATTACTTTACTGGTCAGTATGACTTACTACCATAGTGTCTTTATACCTGTATCACTGTACAAATTAATACTACAACTCTGTACATACATCGGATTAGCACTTTTACTCAGTAGTACTAATTCATATATTTTATATCCAGTTTAATCACCTGTACATTGTATATAACTATTGCATGTTACTGTTACATTTGCACTCTGGTTGGATGCCAAAGTTATTTTCCATGTACTGTATTTGTGTTGTATGATGACAATCCATTTGAATCTAATCTAATCTAAGAAAGTCTGTGAATATATCCCACACTTGATACAGTACAAAAATAATCATGGATCAGGGCTTTAACCTAAAAGCAATTTAGAAATATCCACACAAGGTCCCTCATCAAGAAATACACTGTGATTAGATTAGATTAGATTAGATTAGATTAGATTAGATTAGATTAGATTAGATCAGATTAAATTAGATTAGATCATATTAGATCAGATTAGATTCGATTAGATCTGATTAGATTAGATTCGATCTGATTATATTATATTAGATCAGATTCGATTAGATTAGATCTGATTAGATTAGATTAGATTAAAATGTGTTGTCATCATACAGCAACATACAGTACAGTGCAACGAAAATAAGGCTGGCATCCAATCAGAGTGCAACTATAACAGTAAAGTGCAATAGTAATATACAATGTACAGGTGATTAAACTGGGTATAATATATATAAATTACTACTACTGAGTAATAGTGCTAATCAGATGTATGTACAGAGTGCCCAGATAGCAAAAGGTGTTAATTCAATGTTGATTTATGGTCAAAATGCTTGATTTTTGGTTAAGGTCGACGATTGATGGTGGATCACCCATTAACCGATGAACTAATTGACCAATGTTGAAAACATGTCATTGAATCAATATTGTTTTGTGGTTGCATTTTAATGATTGAAATGCCAATATCTAATAAATGTTGAATCAACGTATGCTGTTCAACGTATGCTGTTTGTCGTCATTAAGTTGGACCGATCCGAATGCCCCCCCCAATTTAAAGAGATATGGTACGTCCCAGCCACATACTATAGCTTCCACTATCGAATGCAGCACTCTCTCACTGTGAACTGGCAACAGAACAGCAACGTCGACATCCCCCGGATTTGATTCTACTGAGTGCTTTACAGTAAGTTTTGGCTATATTACTTTTATCTTAACTGTGTTCAGTGAAAAATAACGTTATTGTGAGTGTGACCGGTGTACTCTTGACGGCGTTGTGCATGCTGCAGTTTGGTAGGTAAATATATATATACGTCAACTAAGATAAATATTCATGAATATTCATTAGCGTGTACTTAATATAACTCTGGAGAGTGTGCAAGTGGAATCGTACGGTTGTTTAAGACCTATAACCAGTTATTTATTATTTCGATTTATTCGATTTAATCGAATATTCGATTATTCTAGCGCCAAACGAACAGAAATTGCGTGCTCCAATTGCGTGCTTTGGTACTGAATGATGTTGTGCGACTCAGCCAATCAAAAGCATGCTTATTGGGTGAACAGGAAGTAGTCAAGGAAGCACGCGGTAGCTGGCCTAGTAAACACGTGGATCCGTAAATGCAACGTTGCCTACCAGACAACAGGACCGCGTGGTTCTTTTTGTATTGCTCCTGGCTGTTCAAACAAATTTTACAGTTCTGCTAGCTACATGCAGCATTTAGCGAGCTGGGTTAGCCGGCTAGTTGGCTTTGAATCCCGGCTGCGGCTAGGTAGCCAGCTAGCTAAATGCCCCGCGACGGTGATGTCACCAAACGAAATGGCTGCGCCCATGTTGATAAAGCGCTTCACATAACAAATTGTTTTTTCTTAGAGACTGCTTATTTTTATAACGTGATTTTTTCTGTGGCTTATCTAAATACTAATTTGATGCTATGACTATGTTTATATCGCTATATGCTTCATCTCCCCTTTAAGCTTAGGCACTCTTTCGAAGTTGGTTAAGGTTAGAGTTTGTCTTAGAGCATGGCGATAGAACGCCAGGTAGTTTGCAGGCTGTTTGGCGTGCCACTGGTCCTGCTAATGTTGAATGAATGAATGAAAACTTTATTTAACAGATTGCAGAAGGGGTACAATACAGTATGGCTCAATACACACAATTGTTAAGGGGATGCAGACCAGAGAAAGACGTTTTTGTCTCGTTTACATCAGGGTCCCCCATTTTCAATTCATAGTGACATTTATGACTTAAACATGATGACATTCATGGCATAGGGACATACATGACATACAGATAGTATATAGTTAGACGTTTGGTTATATGCATGGTATTTTCTAATGAACAATATAACAATAATATAATAATGAACTCTTGATATTGATCAAAATGTAGAATTATGCAAGCGTTTCACCCTGCACATTGCAATGCAGCACATTAATCAGGACCCTCCCCCCTTTTTTCTTTCTTTTTCCAGAATCACGTACCAGTTTCAAGAAGCAGCGCGTTGCAGCAATTGAAGCAAAGACCTGTTCTAGCCAAGTAAACAGCACAATTTATGTACCATTACATTGACTATATATTTAGACGTTTGGTTATATGCATGGTATTTTCTAATGAACAATATAACAATAATATAATAATGAACTCTTTTGATATTGATCAAAATGTAGAATTATGCAAGCGTTTCACCCTGCACATTGCAATGCAGCACATTAATCAGGACCCTCCCCCCTTTTTTCTTTTTCCAGAATCACGTACCAGTTTCAAGAAGCCACGCGTTGCAGCAATTGAAGCAAAGACCTGTTCTAGCCAAGTAAATAGCACAATTTATGTACCATTACATTGACTATATAGTTAGACGTTTGGTTATATGCATGGTATTTTCTAATGAACAATATAACAATAATATAATAATGAACTCTCTTGTTATTAATCAAAATGTAGAATTATGCAAGCGTTTCACCCTGCACATTGCAATGCAGCACATTAATCAGGACCCTCCCCCCTTTTTTCTTTCTTTTTCCAGAATCACGTACCAGTTTCAAGAAGCCGCGCGTTGCAGCAATTGAAGCAAAGACCTGTTCTAGCCAAGTAAATAGCACAATTTATGTACAGTACCATTACATTGACTACAGCACCTCATCACTATGTCATCTTATTCTCGGGCTAAAAGACGTAGAGTCAACAAATTACTGAGAGAGACAGAGCAGGCTATCCTCACTGATTATAAGTTAATTGTTGCTGCTAATTCAAGGACAAACCATCACTCTTTAGAGAACACAGATCCTGTCACAGCCTCTACTGAGTGCCTGCTAGATTTACCAAAGACAGACTTGCCACTAGATTTAACAATAGGTTATAACTATAACCAAGTTCTGTGAGTAATGGTGACGCTCAGCATCGCACTTGCACTGTACTTCACTTCGTGCACGCGCACTGAATAAAAAATTCCACCATGTACCTTTACATCCCAACATTCGTCTGGCCACACCCCCATCCGCTTACCTTCATAAGCAGGTGTGTGGTCACCTACCCGCCTCCTTCCCAAGCTTTCACCACAAGGTGAGATCAAGGGCCGCAGCGGCGTCTGATGCTGAGCGTCACCATTACTCACAGAACTTGGTTATAGTTATAACCTATCGTTCTGTTTCGTAATGGATCTCGATCAGCATCACACTTGCACAAGGGAGGCTGCGCGAGAGCCATAGCCCGACAAATGTACCCCGCTGAGGCCCCCCACAACCATCAGATCAGGGAGGACCGAGCCCCCCCGACCCTCCCTAATGGAGGATACCCTCACTATTGGAGGTTTTACGGGAGGGAAACGGATCCGACCGTGCGAAGAGGCACTCAAGCAACTCAACGCACAGGGTGAGCAGACCGTGGCTTGACCCCACGACTACACACACGCACAACCCGCATGCCACCCGGGAACGAACGGAAGGAACAACCTCGTTACTGCCCCCAGAATCACGGGGTCAAGAGCAAACCCAACCCTGTGGCAAGGCCGTAGCAGCGGAGCGCGAAGGAAGACCCAGACCCACTGAAGGACTTGATCCCCTGGAAAACGGGGGTCCGGAGAGGTCAATGACGCCAGGCATCAAGACCCCACCAGGTGGTCACTTAGTGACACCGCCCCCCACATTGCCAGCGTATTCGGATAAGGCCCCTCCAAGAGCGGGCCCTTTCCCCCCAATAGCACACCGCCTGGCACACTGACCCTGCAGAACAGGCAGTCAGCATGGCCGTAAGCACACAAAAAAGGTCAACCAACGGAAGCAGGCAGCGCACCGGGGAAACCAGGCAACAGGCTGTAACCTGAGCCTGGAGCACTGCGGACGAGACAGGCGCCAAAGGAGTCAGCTGAAAACAGCCCCCCCGGCGGAAGGGGCGTATGCTGGCGTTGTTGCATGACAAAGCCTCCATTAAAAAAAACCCACCCAGAGGGGTCGAGGCAGAGAAGGCGGACATGATTGGCAGACGTCATGAACGTGCAGGGGCACACTCAACCGGGCAACCCGGGAGTTGACTCTGCTCCAACACACCAGGGAACCAACCACCCTGTCGTTACCAGATGCGGTGGTTGTTCCTATAACCCCTCAAGAAAAAACTCCAAAACACACCTGCGGGCATACACTGGCTATACCGCAGTACAAGTGTTTCAGTTTTCAAACAAAGGGTTATCCCAGGCCTACGGTATCAACGAAACTTTACTTCGAACCAGGCCCGGCGGCACGGGAAGCACAGGGTTACCAGAGGAGGTCCAAGACCACCCCAACAGCCCCCTCTTCGCCATGCGTGAGAGAGGAGCGAAGAAAAGAGAAAGCCCTAAGCACACCACACTTGGTATTCCCAGGCGGTCTCCCAACCAAGTACTAACCAGGACCGAACCTGCGTAGCGTCCGAGATCGAACGAGATCGGGCGTGTACAGGTTGGCATGGCCATAAGCCATTACGACAGTGCAGAGTACAACATGTACCCAACAAAGGGTATCCATAGCGCCTAACCCTGTGACACCCGGACCGACCTGGCATTTTTCCCCCCGAAAAAAGCACAAGTCCCTCAGGGTACCAGAACAGCAGATCTGCATCCCCAGCGGACAACGGGTTAACTGACCTGGACCAGCGTGACCAGACCAGTCCCATGTCCTAACCACACCGACATGCCCACTCCAGGAGAGGGGGTAGGTATGCGTGTCGATCTAAAACATGAAAAGAGGGCGCCACCCAGACGGTCCCCATTTAGACCGTGCTCAGTGGCCCACCCCAAGGGCGTGAGACCCCTCTACCTATGTTCAGATCTATTCCGTTAACATCCCCCAGATATGAACGAGAATTCATCGAGACAACTTAGTAAACTGGCGCTCGGAAGAGACAAAACTCCATCCCAGTTGCCCTATAAAAACGCTGTTTTAACAAGCAACCAAGGCGCACTTAGCCCCTGTGTGATTCTGTCACAGAAACACACCTGAGCCAGCACTATGTATGCGTCGAGACCCAAACACATCAATGGATAGTCTAGCAAGACACCAAACATTGTTCCTCCAAGTCGCCTGGGAGAACGACACGGAGCCGTCGTGCTTCATGTACCTTCCTCTTTTTATTCAAAAAAGAAAGAACACAGACCGACATGAATCCCTCGTGACGCCGCTGAGGGTAATTTTTTTTTTACATTTTTACATCCCACCACCCTCCCATAGGGAGGAGACGGAAATCTCCAGAGAGACTTCCCACGCGAGCTGTATAGATTGAAAAGAATATATTGCAACATTGAGCCATGTAAAAATGTGGGTTAGGGCTCTGAACCAATACACACTCAATAATCGAATTGAATCGAATACACACAATAGAGCAGGACTCCTTTTTGAAGTTCTACTCACCTTGACAATCTGAGGAGGAGGCTCTGCACTCTGAGGAGGCTCCCTCACATGGAAGGAGAGTCCTAACTCACAGAAGGCCCGAGTAGGAGCTTCGTGAGGAGGAGCCCTGACCACTCCCTGAAACAGATCCATCATATGGACCTGAACAGCTCACGGAAGTCTTACCAACAGAGACGCGCTCAGTGACGTACTCTATGGCGGGGGAATTTCTGCGGTGCACACGCCCAATCTTCCAGGGCGTGGGACCAGGAAACTCCCCCCCCCCCCCCCTCTTACCCTGTAACGTGCCGAACAGCAACGTGACAGGAACCTTGAAGGACAGGAGGTTGTAACCCCTGCCCATCAAAAGGGGAGGAAAGGATTACCAGTTCACCCCTTTACGACCCCACACCCATGATACGATGTAATGACAAAAAAGAGCATGATACAGTCACAGTCAGCTACATGAAGTGTCTAACAGCTTCACACAGCTCATCTGCTAAGCTGCTATCTGATTTTTACTAAGGAAAAAACACAGAATAGAGAGGGCCCCCTTAAGAGCCCCGGTACCAGACTTACACATGTGCTTCTGTGGCCAACCTAACCCAGTTGTAGATCACAAGACACACACAACCCTTTATCACCACAAAAAATGGCAAATACACTCTACAGAGCAACGCCGTTTTTCATAATGAGAGAATACACAATTCTCGATTAGTATCGGCCACAGGCCTTGCTAAGCACACACGAAAAGTGACCAAACAATCTTTTCTTTAGGAAAATATAGTTTCTCAAGCGGTTTTAGCACAACCCCAGCAACTAAGCTAAGGGTTACATCGTATCCCACAACACAGTGACACAATATATTGTAAACAACATGTCTGAGAGGCGGGTGGGGAAGTCCCCAGGGAACCGGGGGGAACACCCCTCCTACCTTACCCTTGATACGGCCAGTTGAACAGGTAAACCTGTTAATATGTGAACACACTGTTCATTGTCATTACAGGCTGAGAAAAGAATTCATTCTTCACTCATATGTCACTAAGCATAGCTTTATAGGTTAATTACCCCCTTAGTTGTGAGTACACGGTACATGAACACACATGATGTTTCTCAACACAACAAACCAGATCATTTTTACATATGTAACAAAAAACCCGATTTGCATGGAGAAGCTAATACCAGTGACAAGACAATTCACACACAACTCGCGTCGTATCCTAAATGTATTGCAGCAACACCCGTTTTGGAAAACATCGTTATTACAAAACATTAGAAGGGAAGGAAGAAGACGCGTTTTAAGGTCTGGTCGGGACCTTTCCTACCGTGAGCGCAGACCAAGCGAACTGCAGTCTGGCTAACAGGGCACCGATAGTAAACACAGCATTCCTGTGTTGACGACACAGGCAGCGTCGCTGCTCCACCCCGCCGCTACGGTTCTCCTTGTTGACGCAGTCCTCGCCGGCCGGGCTCCCGGTAGGTTCAACTAACATCCTCTGTCAAAGATGACGTCGTAGTCAGAGTGTTTAAAGCATGTTATAGTCTCAGAACGTTCAACAGTGTAGCATTAAGCTAACAGCCGATCGGCTGATAGCAACAAGCTAACGTATACCAGCCTGGTAAACACAGCGAGCTAACGCCGCAGCTAACAGCTGCGCGGCTAACAGCTGACTGGCAGTAGTCCATAACTAGCACGCAAGCTAACCAGCCATCACCTGAACTGTATACAATGACATAACAAGCTACACTTCAGACAGGCCGCTGTCCCAATCCCTTCCCTAACAGGGAAAAGAAAAAGAGATGTCAGAACACAGTTTCAACGGTGATCCAGACACACACAGGGCCCTTTGAGCATGGAACTTCCGATAAAGAAGATCTTATGCCCACATTTCCTCGTTAGGGTAAACTTTCATTTGTATATGAAAGATGGGGCCTACACGGGACAGAGAAGCATCCGCTCTAGAATCCTGGGATCACCAGAACCTAGCGCGGGCCACTAGATTAGTCATCATGGGCATCAGGCCAAGATCCTACAGTCCAGCTGTGTTGCTGTTGGGTCTTACCCCATCCAGCCGCAGCAAGCAGGATTGTAGTTGGGAAGAATGTCAGCGGCGTGAGCTCCTAATACGAAAAAACCGGTGGAGGTGTAGAATGATCATCATCTTCCAAACACTCCAGT
Organism: Notolepis coatsorum; assembly: GCF_963971535.1. Lineage (NCBI taxonomy): Eukaryota > Metazoa > Chordata > Actinopteri > Aulopiformes > Paralepididae > Notolepis > Notolepis coatsorum. The sequence goes on from NC_140167.1 coordinate 166,965,162, forward strand.
AACGAAGACAATATCGCCGTATTTTCTCAAAAATAGTGAGAGAGAAAATAAAGATATGATGTCAACGTATCTCTTGTTTTCCAACTTTCTTCAACTAGCAACCTCGTCAAGTGGGGATCTACCGAAGGCACTTCCTTGTGGTGAAAGCGAAGAAGGAGGCGAGTAGGTGACCACACACCTGCTTATGAAGGTAAGCGGATGGGGGTGTGGCCAGACGAATGTTGGGATGTAAAGGTACATGGTGGAATTTTTTATTCAGTGCGCGTGCACGAAGTGAAGTACAGTGCAAGTGTGATGCTGAGCGAGATCCATTACGAAACAGAACAACTAGATCAGACTTGCCACTAGATTTATCAACTTCAGACTTGCCACTAAACAGACCACTAACTATCAGTGATCAAAGTGAAAATATTGACTCACCAGGTGAGTCAAATGCACATTTTGAAAGTATAGCTGGGGATGAGGAAATTGAACCTGAACATGTCTTTGACAGTGATGAGCATAATGAAGATTTCCTCATGACAAGTTTAAAATATTGGGCAACATCCTATTCAGTCTCTCTGGTTGCACTATCATCTTTGCTGTCCATTTTGAAGATGTTTCACCCCACCCTTCCTAAAGATGGAAGAACATTGCTAGGAACACAAAAACATGTGCCTACCACTAAGATTGAAGGGGGAGAATACTATCATTTTGGTTTAGTCAAAGGGGTGCTTTCACGGTTGGCATGTTTGATTTTACCGGCAACTCTGACAACTCTTAATTTACAGTTTAATATAGTTTCAAGTTTCAAGTTCAAGTTTCTTTAATAGTTGTCATACAGAAGTACAGAATACTTTTATACAAAATGCTTCTTACTGTTACGCTCCAGAGACTGTGCTAGACAAGATAAGTATGAAATAACATAGTATAGCATGTAAATTAGAAGTAAAAAATGAGGTCACAGTGTTCAGTATAGACATGTACAATGTTCGATGCAGAATAGACGTAACTGAGTTACCATATAATATACAATATACTATGCAGTGTACTAATATACAATACTATATAGTGCAAAGCAGAAATGGGATGAGGTACAATTTAGGTACAATTTACAGTAAGGTGTACGAGTTGTAGTGCAAATCCTTTATCAATAAATATAAAGTGTGGAGAGTGGGTGCTGCAGTGTGTTTGTTTAAAGTGAGTGTGTGCGTGTGGATGTGTGTGCTATGTGCATTTGATGGTTGTTGTGTAGTGTTTATTGTTAGTTGAGCAGCCTGATGGCCTGGGGATAGAAGCTTCTTCTGAGTCTTTCTGCGCTCGCCTTGAGACTCCGGTATCGCTTGCCTGACCGCAGCAGTTCAAAGAGGCAGTTGTTCGGGTGGCTGGAGTCCTTAATGATTCTCTTAGCCTTGCCCCTGCACCGCTTGTTGTAAATGTTCTGGAGGGTGGGGAGCCCCCCTCCAATTGTGCGTTCGGCTGAACGTGTCACTCTTTGTAGTCTGCTTCGGTCTTGTGCTAGATGGTTTACCTTTATTCAAACGTTCTAAACTTCAGTTTTGGCCCATACTTGGAAGTCTCAAATGTGACTACACAAAGTCCCCATTTGTTGTTGGCATTTTTTGTGGTCTAAGCAAGCCAAAGAGTGTTTTTGAGTACCTAGAGCAGTTTGTCAAGATCTTCAGAATGTACTGTCTAATGGCATTATTTATAATGACAAGCAATTTGATGTACAGATTTCTTCTTTCATTTGTGATGCCCCAGCTAGAGCTTATATTAAGCAGACCAAGGCATTTAATGGCTATTCTGGTTGTGACAAGTGTTTTCAGGAGGGTGTATGGAGCAATAAAATGACATATCCTGAAACAAAAGTCAGACTTAGGACAGACTCCAGTTTCTCAGACATGGTTGATGAGGCACATCACAATGGGACGAGCCCTTTAACAGGTTTAGTTAAGATGGTTTCTATGTTTACAACTGATTACATCTCTGTTGTCTCGGAGTTACAAGGAAACTGCTTAATATATGGTTAAAGGGGAAGAATTTGGCAACAAGGGTCCCTTCCAAAACTGTACAAGCCATTTCAGGTAAACTGCTAAAGCTACGTTCCTACATGCCTTGTGAATTTAACCGTAAACCAAGGGAACTGTCAGAGTTAGATCGCTGGAAAGCTACTGAGTTGCGATCCTTCATGTTGTATTGGGGTCCTGTTGTTTTGAAGGATTCCCTCCCCAGTGAGCTGTATGACAACTTCATGTTGTTTTCTGTTGGAATGTACTTGTTGCTGTCCCCTAGTATTTCTGAGGAAATGTTGGCCTTTGCGCACAAGTTGATGGTTTCTTTTGTTGAACACTTTGGGACAGTGTATGGAAAAGATGAAATTGTGTACAATGTTCACCAGCTTATTCATTTGGCTGAGGAATACAGGAAGTTTGGCACTCTAGATAATATCTCAGGATTCCCTTTTGAGAACTATCTTGGACAAATTAAGCATCTTCTACGCAAGCCACATCAGCCTCTACAACAGGTAGTGAAAAGGTTGTCTGAAATTCCACATGTTGGATCCCCATGTCCCACCGATGATCCAATTTTGCGTAATATTCACACTGATGGGCCTGTCCCCCCACAGTTGACTTCTTCACAACAGTACAGGAAGGTCTCCACTCATCGGTTTACTTTGTCCACAAAGAAAGGAGACAATTGTATTGAGGTTGGAGATGGATTTGCATTAGTAGAGAATATTCTTAAATCAGAGGAAGAGGTATATATAATTTACAGAAAGTACAGACACAAACAGCCATACTACATGTATCCCTGTGAATCATCATACATTGGTACATACAAGGTCAGTGGCTTGCAAGAAGATATAGGGATAGGTAAACTTGGCTATATCAAGCGCAAATGTCTTCTCTCTCCAGACGGAGATGGTGCCATTGCAATACCACTACTTCATTTAACAGCATAACCATACTGCCCTACAAAGCTAAAGTGCAGTAACTATATTGACACACTGACTCTAACGTCCGATTTCGGGGCATAACTTACCTCATTAATAAATACACAATTAGTACAATATCACATGTACACAGATAACATGTTTGGCTGGCCAATTTAAATGCTTAAAGGAAAACTCCAACATTTTGTGAAATTAGCTTATTTAACATCTTCCCTGGAGTTGGACAAGAAGATACATACCTTTTTCGTCTCTCTGCATGCATTGGGCTTAGGGAACGCCTGGACCGTTAGCCTAGCTTAACTTCATCACTGGAAGTGGGGCAGACATCTAGCCTAGTTCACTACAGTTGAACCTGCCTAGTTTCACTTGTGTGAAAAAACGAGAGACCAAGTACACCTCAACTATGTGTCCAACCTCTGAAATTGAATCTGAAGACGAAGGAGATCTCCGCCAGAAAAGAAGATCCAGGTACAGTGTTCACTTTGTTAAAGGGACAACTCTCCCTAGGGTGTTGTAAATAATTGCACTGCTGTTGTAGTTGCAAGTAGTGCTAAAAGGATAACACACAGTGGCCTGAGGGCCTATGTATTCAGACTTTAGCGTTGACTAATAAGCGTAGTATCATAACTACATTTATTACATGTGTGTATATATATAATATTTTTTTAGGCCAAATCAGCAGTATGTGCACTCAGACTCTGATGACCACTCGAGTGGCGACGCCAAGAGAAAATGTTTTGCCAAAGCACCTGATTCCCAGGTATTGATGCAATGCATTTATTTTATATAGACACTTTGGAAATGATCACTGCTACAGTTAATAATAATAATAATAATAATAATAATAATAATAATAATAATAATAATAATAATAATAATAATAATAATAATAATAATAATAATAATAATAACAGTTAAACAAATTAGTCTGACCATGTACCGACAAATTGAGCATTTTAATTTGATTGGACTTCTGCGTTTCTTGCAGTTATTCTATAGTTGGCCCAAAATATATACATTGTGAATAACATGCCAACTAAAATATGTTGTAGGACAGACTCCAAAATCGAGCCGGTCTTGTAAGGCGCTAAGATCCGGCAAGCCTCCAGTTGTGTGGCCACTAGGCCAAGAGCCTACAATGAATGGTATGTTGCTATGAATGTTAAAATGCCAACTAGATGACTGTTTAAACATGATTTGTAGCATCTTCAATTCTCACCCTGGCTTACCTTTTTTAGATTCTTTGGATGGTGGCATGATCTACAGCTATTTAGATTCGTTGCAGACTCCTGATCCAAATAACAGTAAGTGAACCCATATCTGTGTTCTTGTGAGGAGCTTGCTGGCAGGAGCTCGCTGGCATCATGCATGCAACAGAATACATGTTTACAATGTATGCATGCCAGCCCACTACAAAAATTCAAAGCCTTCACAACTTGCAAGCAATGTCACAATAAAAATGTGTAGTTGTACATAATGCTTTTATATTGAGCACAATTTCCACCATGTTTGAGTCGCAACTTATTTTACATTTCCCCTTTGTAGATCTGGTTACTAGCAACTACCGGCAATCACTAACTCAACATAATGGTGAGTTATCAAGCAGTCTCATAACATAATATTCTGGCATGTTTAAAATATCTGTATTGTCTCGCATTGTCTTTGATATTTTTATTAAAGTAGTATTTGGCAGTGCACGTGAAATCAGCTGAATGGAAATCAAACATTTTCTCATATGGGGGATTACAATAGCGTCATTTGCTAATAACTTTGTGTATTTCCCACTGTGTTTCAGCCGAGATGCCAGGATTGGATATTGCACAGTATCACCAGCTCCAGCAGGCCTCACATGTCCAGCAGCTGCAAGATCGACAAAGTGCAAGTAGTGGTATGATACTGTACTCTTTCAGTAACAGTGTTTTGAGAGACGGGGATACAACTCCTTACACCCCTTCCTGACATAGAGCGACGCAAGCGAGCGAGAAAAAGTGATTAAAATGTATTCGTTTCAATCAGACTATCCTGACCTGCCGCGAGCGACAGTGAACTGAGCAGCGATGTCGTTCACCCCTCAAATATTCGCTCGCTGTGTCTCTAGTTGAGCGATTACGCGGCTAAGTCCCGCCCCTAAACACTTTTTATTGGTTGAGAATCGCAGGCTGCTTTGCCCCCTGTTCCAGGTAACACACACTCGGACACGCGCTGCGTCATATCAGGACAGTGTCGTGCGCGATTTCGTCTCCAGTTCGCTCGCTTGCTGCCTGTTAGGAACCGGTGTTAGTGATTATGACATGTATGTTAGTTTGACTGACAAGTCAGATTTTGTATTTATTTTTTAAATATAATGATTTGTTTCTACAGGGATGTCGGTATGCAGCTCAGGGCAATACAACAGTCCCCCTGGTCTCTCACAACATGCACAAAATGGTATGCCATTTTAGAGGGAACTACCACCAGTTTGATCCAATGCAGTCAAACTATAGTGAAATATATAACTATGATTTTGTTTCTACAGGGATGTCAGGATACAGCTCAGGGCACTACAACACCCCATCTCGTGTTTCACAGCGTAGACAGATGTGCTGCTTATTTTTATTTCTCACTTAATGATTTTAACTCTTCTTCTGAAGACCTTACCATCCAGAAGATGAATTCAATGCTTGCTGAATTACTTGTGGTGGTGAAGGATCTGTCCAGAGATGTGCAGTTCATCAAGACCGAATTGGCTGAGGGCAACATATCGGGTGGGACCAGGGGACACGGGGTGGCCACCACAACCACTATGCTCCCCTTCCAGCTGCCAATCGCCAGTGAACAAGACTTCAATGAGGCAGAATCATTACTGATGGAGCAATCAGTCCGTCAAAAGATGGTAATTTATTGAACTGCATTCATTTATCAAATGTAGATCATTTCAGTGTGGTCTTGTTCAGGGGAAAAATGTGTTTAGCACTTTCTAGTTCAAAACGTGTTAGAGCTTGTATATCTGCTATTTATGAAACGTTTTGAAATTGTTCAAATATACCGTTTACATATGGACAGGAGGGTTAATGTGGTTAACCTAACGACTGGCATGGGCTGGAATATCAGTGCATGCATAAAGTGTGTGTATAAACAAGTTGGTTGTTCATAAAATAAATTTTATGCTGTTTCTAACGCAGGGCCTTCATTTTCTTCTCTCTGATTTAGATTTCTTGCCTGGCTTTGATAGGAGGCACCAATTCAGAGAACCTGATCAGACTGATGTTGAAAACTGCTATGACCAATGCCCTGGCCAGTGGGTTCAACTAGGCTGGAAAGACAGACAAGCGTTGTTCAGAAAGCAAGAAGCCATTCAAGAACACAACACTACAAGCCTGCATGTTTGGTGAGCTTCCTCCCCTGCAAACTACTTCATAGGTTAAGTTTAGGTAGTGAGGCATGACTGTCTGCTGGTGATTCAGAATATAATTATGCTGTTGCAAAAACTTAAAAAAAAGTGTTATGTTGGAATAAAGTGATGAAAGTGCAACCTATAAGAAATGGACAACGTAATTGGTGAGCTTTAGAGGTGCATGGATACACATTGTATTGCCTAGATGGTGTCAGGCTAGGCGATTGCTTCTCTTTCCTGTCCAGTCTAACTGGATGCTGACTGTAGCTTGTTACTGTAGACCTACAGAGTGAGTAATTGAGTGATTAAAAAAAATCACACTCGTGTGAAGTGAGGGGTGCTCTTATCATCGTACATCATCTCACCTCTCTTCCTCACTTTTTTATTTTTGTGTCTATCAGCTGCTGCTCGACAGTTTGACCCCAAGCTGACCGACCAGGACTACAGCGAAACTGTCAAGAAGTGGCTTCGTTATGCGCCAGACCGGGAGGGAGGCATCTCAAGGAACCGAAGTGACCCAAACTTAAGTCAAGCGAACCAGAGTCAAACTTAGGGTACCCCAGCACACACTGTTTCCCTGGTTCATACAGTACAAGGAATTACCCTCATGGACACTGTTCTTCCATGGACAGCATCTACTTGAATGACTTGCTGCTTCAGCCTGTTCTTGGAACCGAAGTGACCCAAACTTAAGTCAAGCAAACCAGAGTCAAACTTAGGGTACCCCAGCACACACTGTTTCCCTGGTTCATACAGTACAAGGAATTACCCTCATGGACACTGTTCTTCCATGGACAGCATCTACTTGAATGACTTGCTGCTTCAGCCTGTTCTTGGAACGGAAGTGACCAAACTTAAGTCAAGCGAACCAGAGTCAAACTTAGGGTACCCCAGCACACACTGTTTCCCTGGTTCATACAGTACAAGGAATTACCCTCATGGACACTGTTCTTCCATGGACGGCATCTACTTGAATGACTTTGTTATGGTTTGACACCGACCCCAAACGCAAACGGCACAGAGAGAGTTGTTTCAGAGTTAGCCAAAATCAAGGGCTTGTTTATTTACTGAGTAAACAGAAAGAATTTGGTGGAGAACACAACAAACTGGGAAACAGGCATGTGAGGAATGTTTGCTGCTCTGCAACTTCTCCCGGGGGGTTACGTTTGTGGAATCTGTCCGTGACGTCTGAGCCGCTCTGCAGAATCCTCCCAGCATATACTCCGGGGTGGTGGCGGATAGGGAGAGAGAGAGTCTGAGTTAGCTCAGTGCACAATTGGAAACTGACAGGTGACAGGTGAAGTGACTTGTCCAAACAGATAAATCCAAGTGACAGAATCTTCGGTGTGAAACACACAGTGAGCAATGTCCAAACAATAAATCCAAGTGACAGAATCTTCGGTGTGAAACACACAGTGAGCAATGTCCAAACAATAATAAATCCAAAGTGAATATCCAAACAGGCAAAAAGGGTGAGAACAGTCTGAACGAAAAACAGGATCTCTTCAGTGCTTTAACACACACAAAACGATTGAATCCAAAAGACTGTCTTGCAAAAACTCACCAGAGCGCTGTGCGTGAAGCGAGCGGATAAAACAGGGCGAGCGCTTCGTAACGGGGAAGCAGGTTCTCCAAACAGAATACTCCTCGAGAGTCCTGGGAGGCAAAGCACAAGGAAAGCAGCGACAGAAGGAAATGGCAATTGCAGAGAATATTTCAGAATGATCCAACATCAATAAATGGGGAATCAGGGTATATAAAGCCAAGGGGTGCTTAATGACAAGCTGTGACAGCTGCGGGATGAGATTGACCATTGCTCCAGAAGCGTGTGGTTGGGGGAGCACCAATCAAACGGCATCTACAGGAAGAAGCGTGTGGAGAGGAGAATGCAATTAATTAACCGAAATATCGTAAAGGAACAGAGCGAGTGGGTGAGCAGCGGACAAAACCTCACAGTACCCCCTCCTCCACGGGAGCCACCCGGCGACCAGGCCGACCCGGCTCGCCCGGATGGGCACGATGGAAGTCTGTGATCAGGCCGGGATCCACGATGAGCTGTCGGGAGACCCAGCTCCGTTCCTCCGGGCCGTAACCCTCCCAGTCCACCAGGTACTGGAACCCCCGACCCCGCCGTCGAACGCCCATCAACCGGCGGACCTGCCACTGGGGGTGACCGTCCACCATCTCGGGAGGTGGTGGATCAGGAGCTGGAGGCATCAGGGGACTGAGGGAGACAGGCTTAACCCGGGACACATGGAAAACGGGGTGAATGTGCATGGACGCAGGAAGTTTAAGACGCAGAGCCGCCGGACTGAGTACCTTCAGAACCTCGAAAGGTCCGACGAACCGGGGGTTAAGTTTCTTGGCCGAGGACCGAAGCGGGAGGTCCCTCGCGGAAAGCCACACCCTCTGCCCAGGGTGGTACGTCGGCGCAGGAACCCGGCGCCGGTCAGCCCCACGACAGGCGCGCTCAGATGTCCGGAGCAGCGCGGTCCTGGTGATATCCCAGACCCGTCGGCAGCGGTCGAGGTGGTCCTGCACGGATGGAACTGCCACCTCCGTCTCCTGTGCAGGGAAAAGAGGGGGTTGGTAGCCCAGGGATACCTCAAAAGGTGAGAGGCCGGTGGCGGAACTGACCATGGAGTTGATGGAGTACTCGACCCAGGGAAGGAAACGGCTCCAAGAAGCTGGTCTCTCGGCTGCCACACACCGAAGAGCAGACTCCACGCTCTGGTTCATCCTCTCCGTTTGTCCGTTAGTCTGGGGATGATAACCAGAGGAAAGACTGACCGTCGCCCCCAATCCCTTGCAAAAAGCCCGCCATACCTGGGAGGTGAACTGGGGCCCCCGGTCTGAGACGATGTCCTGAGGAAAACCATGGAGGCGAAACACGTGGTGTGTCAGGAGGTCCGCCGTCTCGGCCGCCGAGGGAAGCTTGGAAGGGCCACGAGGTGAACCCCCTTGCTGAACCGATCCACCACGGTCAGAAGGCAAGTGTTCCCCTGGGAGGAGGGAAGACCTGTGACGAAGTCCAGCGACACATGTGACCAAGGACGGCTCGGAACGGGAAGTGGCTGTAACAACCCGGAGGGTGCCTGGTGGGAGGCCTTGCTGCGGGCGCAGACCGTGCAGGCCAATACGAACTCCTTGACGTCGTTCCTCATGGTGGGCCACCAGAATCGACGAGCCAGGAAGGAGAACGTGCGATGAACGCCCGGGTGGCAGGCAAACCGGCTGGTATGGCCCCACTGGAGGACCCGGGACCGGACTGAGTCGGGGACGAAGAGACGATGAATCGGTACGTTGCTTGGAGCGCGATGGAAGCGTAGGGCACGCCTTACCACCTCCTCGATGCCCAAGGTGACGGCTCCTACCACCCTGGCCTCCGGGAGGATGGGAGTCGGGTCCTCAGTGGGTGGAGCCCCCTTGGAGTGTAACCGGGACAGGGAGTCGGCCTTCGTGTTGCGGGAACCAGGACGAAACTTCAGCGAGAAGTCGAACCGACTGAGGAAGCTGGCCCATCTTGCCTGCCGACCGTTGAGGCGCTTGGAAGCACGGATGTACGTCAGGTTCTTGTGGTCCGTCCAGATGGTAAACGGCTCCTCGGCCCCCTCAAGCCAATGACGCCACTCCTCCAAAGCAGCCACGACCGCCAGCAGCTCCCGATTGCCGATGTCATAGTTCCTCTCGGCAGGGAGGAACCGACGCGAGTAGAAGGCGCACGGATGTACCTTCTGGTCCGTTGCCGAACGCTGGGATAAGATAGCTCCCAGTCCAGTATCCGAGGCGTCCACCTCAACGATGAACTGTCTCTTGGGGTCTGGGTGGAGCAAGATCAGGGCGGAAGTGAACCTCTTCTTGAGGGAGCGGAACGCAGCACACGCCGCTGGGGACCAGTCGAACGGCAGGGCGGGAGAGGTCAGTCTGGTAAGCGGTTCCGCCACTTGACTGTAGTTCCGGATGAACCTTCGGTAGAAGTTGGCGAACCCGAGGAAACTCTGTAACTCCTTCCGAGAGGTGGGTTCAGGCCACTCCTCCACTGCTTGGATCTTGCGAGGATCAGCTCGGGTCAAGCCCTTCTCCACGATGAAGCCCAGGTAATCGACGGAGTCGGAGTGGAATCGGCACTTCTCCGCCTTGACGAAGAGCCGATTGTGGAGGAGGCGCTCCAGCACACGGCGGACATGCTGGATGTGCTCCTCGAGGGTCTTGGAGAAGATGAGGATGTCGTCCAGGTACACTACCACAAACTCCTCCAGCATGTCACGAAGGACGTCGTTCATGATCGCCTGGAATACCGCCGGTGCGTTGGTGAGGCCGAACGGCATCACCAGGTACTCGTAGTGGCCCCTGGGAGTCTTGAAGGCGGTCTTCCATTCATCGCCCTCACGGATACGGACTAGATGGTAGGCACTCCGGAGGTCCAGCTTGGTAAAGACGGTAGCCTGGGTGAGAGGCTCGAAGGTGGAGTTCATGAGAGGTAGAGGGTATTTGTTCTTAATGGTGATCTCGTTGAGCTGGCGATAGTCGATGCAGGGTCGAAGGTCCCCGTCCTTCTTCCCAACAAAGAAGAAACCGGCCGCCACCGGAGAGGAGGAAGGCCGAATGAGTCCTGCTTCCAAGGACTCAGAGATGTATTGATCCATCGCCGCCTTCTCCGGAACGGTCAGACTGTAGAGGCGGCTGCCGGGAAGGGGAGCCCCTTGGCGGAGGTCGATGGCACAGTCGTACGGACGGTGGGGTGGAAGGGCCTAAGCCCTGGACTTACTGAAAACCTCCATGAGGTCGTGGTACTCGGGGGGTATGGTCGAAAAGTCTGGAGGCGGCTCACCAATGGACCTCCGGGGCGGGGGACAGGACGCCGCCTGTAGGCACTGGGCATGACAGGAGGAGCTCCAGCCCTTGATGGTACCGGAGGACCAGGCGATGTGGGGCTCGTGCAGCACGAGCCAGGGCCGACCCAGGACTACTGGGACAAGAGGGGATCTGGTGATAAGGAACTGGAGTCTCTCAACGTGGTTTCCAGCAATGGTCAGCATGACAGGGCAGGTGCGTTGAGAGATGTCGGCCAGGCGGTGTTGGTCCAATGCGAATATCTCCAAAGGCCTCACTAGGTCCTCAAGTGGAATGTTGGCCCGGGTAGCAAACTCGAAGTCGAGGAAACTCTCGTCTGCCCCCGAGTCAATGAGTACCTCCACCGTGGCCCGTTGGTCCGCCCAGGCCAGGGTGACGCTCATCAGATGGCCAGGTGGTGCACGGCTCTGGGAATGAGAAAAACGGCTCACCAGGATCTCCCGGGGTCCCGGCGAGCCTGGTCTTTTGGCCGGGTGGGGCAGTTGGCGATTCGGTGTCCCTCCCGACCGCAGTAGAGGCAGAGACCGGACCTGAACCTCGCCTCCCGTTCAGCTTGGCTCAGATGAGAACGTCCCAGCTGCATGGGTTCCTCCTCGGGTACCGAACGGGAGGGGAAAAAACCACCAGTCGTGTTGGGGGCAGGGCGACCAGCAGTACCGTCACGAGTACGGGGGGTTCGGAGTACCTCAGGAGGTCCCTGTCGGGTTCTCTCACGTCTTCTCTCCTGGAGGCGTCCGTCGATGCGAATGGCGAGGCTGAACAGGTCCTCGAGGGACTCAGGTTCCTCCCGGGTCGCGAGCTGGTCCCTGACTGCGTCACTGAGCCCCCTCATGAAGGTAAGACGAAGTGCTTGGTCGTTCCATCCGCTCTCCACCGCCGCCAGTCTGAACTCCAGCATGTAGTCGGTAACCCCGCCGCTGCCCTGCCGGAAGGTACCCAACCGGGCTCCAGGGTCCAGACCACGGGCTGGATGGTGGAACACCATGCGGAGCTCAGCCACAAAGTCTGGATAGGAGAAACAGAAGTCTGCCTCCATTGCCCAGGAGGAAGTGACCCACTGGGCTGCCCGGCCTGAGAGCAAGTTAGTCATATAGGCCACTTGGGCTCCTCTTGAAGTGAAACGACTGGGTTGATGACGAAAAACCAACTCACATTGCATGATGAATGTGGCACAATCCTCGAAGTTGCCGTCGAACAGCCGTGGTTCGGAGAGACGGGGCTCCCGAGGTGCGGGATCGGGAAGCGCGGGGCCTGCCAGGGCTGCGGGTGATGCTCCGGCCAATGTTCCTGAAGGGAGTGGGGGTACAAGCAAGGCGTTAACGGTGTCACTCAACGTGTGTAGATGGAGGAGAATACTTGATTGCTGGCCTGCCAGAGAGGCCAGGGACCCCTGAATTGGCTGGACCTGCTCCCTGAGTTCCTGTACAGCAGCCGCAGCCCTGTCTAGTTGGTGACTGTGATCCTTGGTTAACTCGATCTGGCCAGCTAGTGCTGTTCTGACTCTCTCTGTGTCGGCTGGGGTCGTCATATGGGTTGGATCGTAATGTTATGGTTTGACACCGACCCCAAACGCAAACGGCACAGAGAGAGTTGTTTCAGAGTTAGCCAAAATCAAGGGCTTGTTTATTTACTGAGTAAACAGAAAGAATTTGGTGGAGAACAGAACAAACTGGGAAACAGGCATGTGAGGAATGTTTGCTGCTCTGCAGCTTCTCCCGGGGGGTTACGTTTGTGGAATCTGTCCGTGACGTCTGAGCCGCTCTGCAGAATCCTCCCAGCATATACTCCGGGGTGGTGGCGGATAGGGAGAGAGAGAGTCCGAGTTAGCTCAGTGCACAATTGGAAACTGACAGGTGACAGGTGAAGTGACTTGTCCAAACAGATAAATCCAAGTGACAGAATCTTCGGTGTGAAACACACAGTGAGCAATGTCCAAACAATAAATCCAAGTGACAGAATCTTCGGTGTGAAACACACAGTGAGCAATGTCCAAACAATAATAAATCCAAAGTGAATATCCAAACAGGCAAAAAGGGTGAGAACAGTCTGAACGAAAAACAGGATCTCTTCAGTGCTTTAACACACACAAAAACGATTGAATCCAAAAGACTGTCTTGCAAAAACTCACCAGAGCGCTGTGCGTGAAGCGAGCGGATAAAACAGGGCGAGCGCTTCGTAACGGGGAAGCAGGTTCTCCAAACGGAATACTCCTCGAGAGTCCTGGGAGGCAAAGCACAAGGAAAGCAGCGACGGAAGGAAACGGCAATTGCAGAGAATATTTCAGAACGATCCAACATCAATAAATGGGGAATCAGGGTATATAAAGCCAAGGGGTGCTTAATGACAAGCTGTGACAGCTGCGGGATGAGATTGACCATTGCTCCAGAAGCGTGTGGTTGGGGGAGCACCAATCAAACGGCATCTACAGGAAGAAGCGTGTGGAGAGGAGAATGCAATTAATTAACCGAAATATCGTAAAGGAACAGAGCGAGTGGGTGAGCAGCGGACAAAACCTCACAGACTTTCTGCTTCAGCCTGTTCTTGCAGTGTTTTTATTTTTTTATTTCTTATTTTAACCTTTATTTACCCAGGGTAGGTTCGCTGAGCACGGATGCTCTTTTTCAGCTACGCCCTGCTTCACATTCACAGAGTTCCATTCACACCTGGGAGCTGCCCAGTACAACCACAGTCTGACACTGTTGGCCACTGAGCAACTCCACTGGAGCAGTTGGGGGTTTAGTGCCTTGCTCAAGGGCACTTCAGCGGTTGGTGTTAAGGGTATGGGAGAGAGTTATATGGGAGAGAGTTATAGAAACATTATGGGTGTAACGGTACACAAAATCCACGGTTTGGTACGTACCTCGGTTTTGAAGTCACGTTCGGTATTATTTTCGGTACAGTGGGGGGGGGGGGGGGGGGGGGGGGGATACAAAAAAAATTGCTTTTCATTTATCTATTTATTTAACTGTATTAAACAATATAAAACGAATTGGCCATAATTGACTGAGCAAACTAATGCTTACTGCTGTAACCTACTAATAACACAAGTAAATCTGAAGATTATTATATAGCAGATGCCTTGGAGGATAAGTCGTGGACAACTGTAGATCATCTGAGCTCCACTGTGTTTAAATTCAAATCCTCTGCCATTGTTATTTAACCCTTGTGTCTGAAAACTAAAGTATTATACTCTTATTAGGGGACTAAATTGGAAAAACTCCATAAAAAGATTATGTTGAAATAATTTCCCACTTTCTTTTCCATACATATGTTATTCAACTTCAGCCCTGATCATAACCATTTTTTATATTTTTTTTGTAATGAAATACTCCCACTTTTCTGAAAAGAGTTGTTAAATATCTTTCGCCGTCGACTAAAGACGCACTTCTTCAACCATTATCTGAATTAAAAAAAAAAAAAAATCTAACCCTAACTAACCATACTGTCATGCACTTGTCCTAATAAACTAACCTACACTGTAGCACTCAACACTTTGATGAACATTGTTACTCAGCTGATAGAGTTGTGCTCTTCCTGATGGCTTGTCGTACAGAACTTGTAAGTCGCTTTGGATAAAAGCGTCAGCTAAATGACTAAATGTAAAATGTAATGTAAATGTAAATATGACAAAAAAAACAATATGTGGTGGTTATGATCGGGCTGAAGTTGAATAAACAATTTATGAAAGAGAGTAAAAAAAATACAAGATAATTAAAAGATTATGCCACATATTATATTGGCTACAAACATAATCACTGCAAAGTTATCAAACAAATAAGAATCTGATCAGACACAAGGGTTAAGTTGTTGTTCCCTTTCTAATTTCCTCAAAAACATCTAGTCTAGTTAATATGATCAATATTATTTGACAATTGATGCTTTTTGTTGGACATTTCAGTCAGTGAGCTCATACTTTGAGCTCATACATTTATAGTTAAAATGATTGAGACAACGCAATCTTGTCTTCGTTGTGCATGAATGCGTGTGCTCACCACACACGATACGCGTGTCACTATTCTGGCAGTGGCTATATATAGTATTGTTAATGAAAGGTCTGTTATAAGGTCTGTTATTTAATGTTTGTGTAAAAGGTTAACTGGTCACTGTGGAAGTATGATGAGACCTTCTTGAAAGAAACAAATAAATGTTTATATTAAAGCCATGTTGTCATTTTTGTTCACACATTTTTGGAAATATGGTCATATAAGAATTTTGAACAACAATAGTGTGTTTAACAGCAGGAAAAAAACATGTAATGTTATGATGTATACATATCAGCAGCAATATTTTAATGTAAAATGTACATTAATCAGTATTGATTCCTTAACTTTACAAGTTACAAGTAGATGTACAAGTTACAGATGTACAAGTAGATTACCATTTAGATTATGGTTGAATAAACATTGATGCCTAACATTGATTCAATATAAAATCAACTAAAATGTGCATGTAGATTACCATTTAGATGATGGTTGAATCAACATTGATATAGTATCAGTTATGGTTGACACCTAACGTTGATTCAACATGTAAGTCATAGACAACGATTTGTATAATTTCGATGTCAGGCTTCAACATAGATTCAATATTTCTGCCTAACCCTATTTCAACGTTGATTCACTCATTTTTTGCTATCTGGGTGATGATTACGTCCAGGGGCGTAGCTGGGGGGGGGTAGCTTAGGATGATTCCAAGGGCCCAGCACTGAGGGGGACCCCCAAAAAAAAAAAAAAAATTGAGATATATAGAGAGAGAGGGGGGGCTTTGGTAGACTATTGCATTGGTCCATTCATTGAAGATGAACGCAATGCGACATCCTTTACTAGGCTCACCCACCAACAGTGCAGGTGCTGAACTGCTGATCCGAATGTATAGGTAAAAACCATATTATGCGTTTTCATCAATAAAAAAATTGCCCAAAAAAATTCGCTTGCGCGCTTACGCGCGCTCGCATTCACTGGGGGCATACAAATACATTCTTTCATGGGGCCCAGAATCTGGAGCTACACCCCTGATTACGTCTATGACATTGTCACTCTCTGAGCGGGGAAAAACACAACATATCACAAGCAGAGAGAGAGAGAGAGAGAGAGAGAGAGAGAGAGAGAGAGAGAGAGAGAGAGAGAGAGAGAGAGAGAGAGAGAGAGAGAGAGAGAGAGAGAGAGAGAGAGGCTTGTGAAAACAGGGACTAGTCGGAGCCAGACTCATTTAGGAGGCATGGCTTCTCCACCGTTGCTCCCTGGACTTCCTGATCAGCTGTAATCCCTGGGCTTTCACACATAAGTCATTGAGAGCGATGGAGTCCTCTCTGTTTACTCACTTCAGACCAAATGATCTCTCACAAGTAGAACCACTTCAGATCTGAAATGGAATTTGCCGGGGTGTTCTACCCAGAGTCTATTTCTCTGTACGCTTTGCCAATTCCCAAATAGAGTTCAGTCGCTCACAGATAATGTCTGTGCGGATTGAGTTGGGCTCCCTTCTGCTGGTTTAAAGGCCCCTGGGAGAAGCCTATTGGAGGGGGAACTGTTTCAACATGATGCACACACATACACACACGCACACGCACACACACACACACACACACACACACACACACACACACACACACACACACACACACACACACACACACACACACACACACACACACACACACACACACACACACACACACACACACACACACACACACACTCTCTCTCTGCGCTCAATTTCATTTTCTTTTATTTACCGAGATGCATTTGTTCATTGGACAGTTGGACATTGTTTACATCGGCGTTTGAATGATTGGAAACCAGGGTGGAGAGTGTGTTGCACTTAATCCTTCCATTTCAATTCAGCACCAGAACCCGCATACTGTCCGTACAGTCATGACAGTGGGACAAACAGAGGATGAATCCGCACACAGTGGGATTTATTTAAAATCATTTTCATTTTCAAACCTTTATTTATACTCAAAAAAGGCCATGGAGGTTTCCCTCATTTACAGTCCTGTCGAGTGTATGTACAGAAATCAGCATGAAAACATATAAAATCACACAGCATATAAGATCATAACAAAGAGACAACAAGATGAGGCAAAGGATAACAAATGAATTAAAACTTGATTGCCGAAGGTTGGAGATCAAGGTTTTAAACTCTGCAACAGAATTTAAATTGAAAGAATCTCAAGCTTTAAGGACTGTTGGAGTTAATTCCATGAGCTAGAGGGGCATCATAGCGAAATGCAGATTTACCTCGTTTCTTAGCAAACTGGACCTTAAGGACCAGCCAGTCACTAGAACGGGTTCCAATGGTTCCAAAATTCCATTCCAATAATGATGTACTTACCAATAACGGCCTTACAAATCAAAAGCATAAATAACACTTTTATTTTTTTCATCTAACCTTCGTTTAAGAATCTATCAATACAATATGTAAATCCTCCAAGCTATTTCTCATGGTAGTCATGCATTATTCCTCACATACAGTAAACCACAGAGCAGAAACCGATGGCTTTGTCTCAGCGAGGGACATGACATTGTTACTGCTTCGGTACATAGTTATGATAAATGGTTGTTTTAGGAGGGCTGCATTTACTTTGTAGAGTCATTATGAGAATATTATGTAGCAGAAAAACAGCCATTAATATTCATTATAATTGCAAAGCATTGGCCTGAATGCTGATTGAGTATATTTAGACGCAGGCCTCCGCACAGTCTCTAATGTATCTCTCTCCGCACAGTCTCTAATGTATCTCTCTCTGCGTCTCCATAATGGCAGTGTGCAGCTGTAAGTGTTTAGGAAGGTGTTTGTTAGAGTGCCATCTTAACTAAATCTGACTTCAACTAGTTTCTTTTTACCCTCAATCAAGTTAACTTCAGTGAGGAAGGTCCCCGCACTCTCAACAGCACTAGTGATTTATTATTCACCGACGTTTCAGCACCCAGCCTCCTACTGTGAGCCTCAGAGCGATTTGTGTTCCTCATAGTTTGAGGCTCAGAATAATTTATATTCCTCATACTATAAGACTCAGAGTAATTCATATTCCTCATACTATGAGCCTCAGAGTAATTCATATTCCTCATAGTTTGAGCCTCAGAGTAATTCATATTCCTCATAGTTTGAGACTCAAAGTAATTAATATTCCTCATAGTTTGAGGCTCAAAGTAATTCATATTCAGAGTAATTAATATTCCTCATAGTTTGACGCTCAAAGTAATTCATATTCCTCATAGTTTGGCGCTCAACTTCATTCATATTCCTCATAGTTTGAGGCTCAGAATAATTCATATTCCTCATACTTTGAGGCTCAGAGCAATCAATCAATCAATCAAACTTTAATACAGACTCATGGTCCAGATAAAACAAATAAAACATACACAACCTATATAAAATTACACACAACAGGCAAAAATAACATCACTTAGTTAAAATACACATCAACGTCCCACGAATAGACAGCTGTGCCAATGTCTCCACATAGATGAATGGAAACGTGTGGCACTGAGCCTAATGTCCATTAAAACCAGAATGATCTCATTTCCACAGTCATTTAGCCAACAGATGGATTTATACGTAACATTTCTTAAAACAGCTTGGAAGGTATTGACACGTGCAGCCACAAACATTTCACTTGCACAACACCATCTAGGTCTTTTGAGTAATATTCTCATCATCAAGTTAAGTTTCAAGTTTCTTTAATAGTTGTCATACAGAAGTACAGAATACTTTTGTACAAAATGCTTCTTACTGTTGCGCTCCAGAGACTGTGCATGACAAGATAAGTATGAAATAAAAACATAGTAAAAATTAGAAGAAAAAAAAAGAGGTCACAGTGTTCAGTTTAGACATATGTACAATGTTCGTAGACGTAGTTACCATACAATATACAATACTGTGCAGTGTACTAATATACAATACTATATAGTGCAAGGCATAAATGGACGAGGTGCAGTTTAGGTACAGTTCACAGTAGGTGTACGAGTTGTAGTGCAAATCCTTTATCAATAAATATAAAGTGTAAGTGTGTTTGTGTGATCTAAAGTGTGGAGAGTGGGTGCTGCAGTGTGTTGTTTGTTTGAGTGAGTGTGTGTGTGCGTGTGGGTGTGTGTGCTGTGTGCATTTGATGGTTGTTGCATAGTGATTATTGTTCGTTTAGCGATTATTGTTCGTTTAGCAGCCTGATGGCCTGGGGATAGAAGCTCCTTCTGAGTCTTTCTGTGCTCGCCATAAGACTCCGGTATCGCTTGCCTGACGGCAGCAGTTCAAAGAGGCAGTTGTTCGGGTGGCTCGAGTCCTTAATAATTCTCTTAGCCTTCCCCTTGCACCGCTTGTTGTAAATGTTCTGGAGGGTGGGAAGCCCCCCTCTAATTGTGCGTTCGGCTGAACGTGTCACTCTTTGTAGTCTGCTACGGTCTTGTGCAGTGCTATTCCCAAACCAGGAGGTGATGTTGCCGGTCAGGATGCTCTCTATTGTACATGAGTAGAAGTTCCTAAGGATCTTCTGACTGACTTGGAACTTCCTTAGGCGCCTGAGGAAGTAGAGGCGTTGTCGTGCCTTCTTCACAACACTGTCAATGTGTGTGGTCCATGTCAAGTCCTCGGATATGTGGGCTCCGAGGTACTTGAAACTGTTCACTCTCTCAACTGGTGCCCCGTCGATGCTGAGGGGGCTGTAGTCCTTGACCCCCGACCTCCTGAAGTCCACAATCATCTCTTTTGTTTTGCTGACGTTCAGGGAGAGGCAGTTCTCCTGACACCACTGTGACAGGTTCTCTACCTCTTCCAGGTAGGCCCTTTCGTCGTTGGCAGAGATCAGGCCCACCACTACTGTGTCATCAGCAAATTTGATGATGGTGTTGTTGTTCCGCTGTGCTACGCAGTCATGTGTGTACAGGGAGTAGAGGAGGGGGCTCAGAACACAGCCCTGGGGGGCCCCTATGTTGAGCGTGATGGATGAGGAGGTGCAGTTGCCGGCTCTTACCACCTGGGGTCTGCCCGTCAGGAAGTCCAGGACCCACTGGCACAGGTCATAGTTCAAGCCCAGGTCCCTGAGCTTGGCTATGAGTTTGGAGGGGACTATGGTATTGAATGCTGAGCTGTAGTCGATGAACAGCATTCTCACATAGTTCCCCTTCCTCTTGTCCAGATGTGATGCTGCTGTGTGCAGCACATGGGCTATGGCGTCCTCCGTGGACCTGTTGGGGCGATATGCAAATTGCAGAGGGTCCAGGTTGATGGGGAGGGAGGAACAGATGTAGCCCTTCACTAGCTTCTCAAAGCACTTCATGGCTATGGAGGTGAGGGCTACAGGGCGGTAGTCGTTGAGGCAAGCGGGCGTAGATTTTTTGGGTACAGGGATGATGGTGGACTTCTTCAGACAGGTGGGGATGACGGCCTGTTCCAAGGACAGGTTGAAGATGTCAGTGAATACCGGGGCCAGTTGGTCGGCACAGACTTTTAGGACGCGGCCGGGGATGCCGTCCGGTCCTGCTGCCTTCCTGATATCCACTTTTTTAAAGATCCGTCTCACCTCATGCTCTGTTACCCTGAACACTGAGTCTCCATCAGCAGACCCCCCCCCCCCCATTGCCGTGGTTTGTAGGCTGGTGTTGTTATTCACAGCCTCAAACCTCGCATAGAAGGAGTTGAGATCATTTGCTAAGGAGATGTCACTGTTCAGTTTGAGGGGGGTTCCTTTGTAGTCTGTCATTGTTCTGAGGCCCTGCCACATGCCTCTAGAGTCAGCCTGTTCAAACTGAAGTTCAACTTTATCCCTGTAACGCCGTTTTGCCTCTATTACTGCTCTCCTGACGTTGTATCTTGCCATCTTGTGTTCTTCCATGTTGCCTGTCACCAGCCCGGTGTTGTATGCTGATGTGCGCACTTTCAGAGCCTCACGGACGGATTTGTCTACCCAGGGCTTTTGATTTGGGTAGATATTAATTTTGGTGGTGGGGATTATTACTTCTACCTGAGTACAGACATAGTCAATCACCGTTTCGGTGTATTCGTTAATATTGGCTGTGTTATCACGGAATACACTCCATTCTGTGCTTCCCAGCACTGCTTGGAGTGACTCCACTGACGTCACGGCCCAACGCTTAACCTCTCGCGAGACCACCGGCGTTCGCTTGAGACTCTGTTTATACTTAGGCAAAAGAAAAATTGCGGCGTGATCGCTTTTACCGAATGGACTAAGAGCCTGTGACTTGTACCCATTCTTAAATTGCGAGTATACATGGTCTAATATGTTCTCGCCTCTGGTGGGACAGGTCACATGCTGATAGAAATTCGGCAGCACCTTTTTAAGACGCGCGCTGTTGAAATCCCCCAAGACCAAAATGGCCGCGTCAACGTTAGCTGCCTGGAGTTTGTTTACCTCGTCGTGAAGTTTTGAAAGTGCGACCTCAGTGTTCGCGTGTGGTGGAATGTACACTCCGATGAGGATGATGGACGTTAACTCTCTTGGGAGGAAGAAGGGTCGACATTTTATCGTGATAAACTCCAGGTCTGGGGAGCAGTGGTTAGACATTTCCTTTGTGTTGCCTAAATCGCACCACTCCTTGTTTATCATGAAGGCAATGCCGCCTCCTTTCTTCTTTAGTGACTCTAATGCCGTCCGGTCTTTTCGTAGAACGAAGAAGTGGTCTGCCGGTTCTATTGCATGATTCGGGACATCTGGACTCAGCCAAGTTTCTGTGAAACAGAGGACGTTACAATCCCGAATGTCCCTCTGGAATTGGATCCTTGCTCTGATGTCGTCCAATTTGTTTCCTATCGATTGCACATTGGCCAACAATATGCTGGGCAATGTGGTTCTGTGTCGTTTGGACCTCAGTCTGTTCCGGACCCCGGCTCTCTTTCCTCGTCTTCGCGGCGGCTTTTGGTCTTGTCCGTGGCCGGCATAACAAAGGATCTCGGCGGGCCATTTCTGCTGTTCAGCGATCCGATCCAGAGAGCAATCCAAACGGTAAGTTTTTCTTAATCCAATGTCAATGATTGACTGACGGTCATACACATATAATGCACCAACAGTTGGTGCAAATAAAACTCCTAATACTATAAAAATTAACAAAATAAAGCACAGTCTCGTCGGAGCGATCAGAAAGGCAGCCATCACAGCAGCGCCAGTTCAATCATTATAAGCTACCTGAAAGTGTGACACTTTCACTCCATCTGTACACATACTAAACCTGCGTGAGAGAGTGTTCGCTTGTGCATACATCCTGCGGCATTGCCTGTATATATCATCATCATCTGTCATTTGTTCTGTAATAAAATGTACAAGATATTTTACCTTTTCACAGACCCCAAGATTATTTTCAGACAATTTGAAGTAAGGAATTTTTTTACATTTGTCCTCTTTGGATCTACATATTAAAACAACACTCTTCCTGGCATTGTATTTTATATCATATTCAACCCCATACACAGGTACATAGCAAGAAGCTGCTGGAGAGTGGAGACCAGCGCTACTTGGACTAAATACCACAAGATCATCCGCATACATAATAGTGTTCACTAAAGTATCACCAATCATGCACCCAGTATTACAGGCACTCAGTTTCTCGGACAGACCATCGACATATAGATTAAAAAGAACCAGGGACAAGATTCCCCCTTGTCTGACCCCATTTCTAACCTGGCTGAGACACTATTGCCCCATTTTGCTTGCATAGTCTGGTGGGAATACCAATAAGCCAGAATTCTCACAATGTATCCAGGCACCCCTCTTAGACTCAATTTGACAAACAACTTTCTGTGGTTAAAACATTAAAAGCTGGGGCGCCCCAGTGGCGAACCACATAACGCGCTGAGTCGCAGCACGGCCACGCCGGGTGCCTGTACGTTAATGCCAAGCAAGCAGTGCAAAAATGCTTCCGCATTCGTCACCGCACGCTAGTGCGGTAAAGCGCCCTTCTTTTCAGACAAATGCTACCGTGCGTGCACCGGCGGCGGCGTGCTCGCTCAGGTGCGTGCGTGCGCCGGCGTGCTCGCGCGAGGTGCCCGCGCATGCGCATGAGATCCCGCCGAGCGGAGCTCAATATATATAAGTCACCGCCCCTTATTCAGTATCTAGCAATAGCTCAATTGGCAAGGACACATGGCTGTGGATCCTATGGCTTGTTTGCTGGCGAGTTCGAATCCCATCGAAAATATTTTTTAACGTGATTTTTTTTTAACGTGTATTCTTTCGCCGGTTAAGGTTAGGCATGGTTAAGGTTAAGGTTAAGGTTAGGCATTGTTTCGGAGTTGGTTAAGGTTAGAACGGTTAAGTTTAGGCGCTGTTAAGGAGCTGGTTAAGGTTAGAGTTTGTCAAAGAGAATGGCAATATAATTTCTATGGTTAAGGTTAGGCATGGTTAAGGTTAAGGTTAAGGTTAGGCATTGTTTCGGAGTTGGTTAAGGTTAGAACGGTTAAGTTTAGGCGTTGTTAAGGAGCTGGTTAAGGTTAGAGTTTGTCAAAGAGAATGGCAATAGACAGCCTATTTCCGCGCGACCTGGGCGCTGGGCGGCGGAAAATGAAAGGCGCATTACTGCATGCCACTACGGTAAATTTTTGCACTGCTTGCTTGGCATAAAGCTACACGCGACCCGGGTTCGATTCCCGAACCCGTCGTTATTTGTCGAATGTCTTCCCCCCACACTGTCTCCCGTTTCACCTCTCTCTCTCTCTCTACTGGACTGCCCAGTAGAATAAAGCGATAAACGCTAAAAAATGTATCTTTAAAAAAACATTAAAAGCTTTAGAAGCATCAATAAAACACATAAGAACTGATGAATTCTGACTTCTGTATTTGTTTACAATTTCTTTTAAGGCATATACAGTACACAGGTCAGTGCCATGCTTAGCTTTAAAACCAAACTGGTTATCTGTGGAGTTAATACATGTATTCATTCTATCCAGCAGAATCATTTCCAGTACTTTTGACAGTATGCTGGCTAAAGCTATGGGCCTATAGTTGTCTAGGCTACTACCTTTACCAGCTTTGTCTTTAATGATTGGGACTAACAAAACAGACAGCATTGAGTCTGGCAGCAAGCCATGGATCATAAAACCAGTCAAACTGATAGCAAGGAGAGGAGCTGTCCTCAAACTGGCATATTTCAGATGTTCAGCAGTATTATGGTCTAAGCCACTTGCTTTGTTATCAGATAACTTGTGCATGGCTTGGTACACCTAATGTGACATAATCACCATTGTGTCATTACTTTTGATATTATCCACTTTATATAAATCACTTTTAATGCAATTAAATATGGTACTATAATTCTGTCGCCATAATTCAGCAACATTGTCTGTTCCAGAAATTCCATCCACAGTTCATGGTAAAGACGTTTTACAGCCATTAAGAACTCTCACTTCTTTCCAAAAATCCATAACATTGTTGTTTAACAGCTTCTTAGCCATGGAATCAGCCCTCAGGGCTTGCTCATTTTTACAAATGAAGCGAATTTAATTCATAATAATAATTATAATACGAGGAATAATTCATATTCCTCGTATTTTGAGCCTCAGGGTAGTTCATATTCCTCATAGTTTGAGGCTCAGGGTAATTCATATTCCTCATAGTTTGAGACTCAAAGTCATTCATATTCCTCATACTTTGAGGCTCAGATACATTTACATTTAGTCATTTAGCTGACGCTTTTATCCAAAGCGACTAACAAGTTCTGTACGGCAAGTCATCAGGAAGGGTACAACTCTATCAGCTGAGTAACAATGTTCATCAAAGTGTTGAGTGCTACAGTGTAGGTTAGTTTATTAGGACAAGTGCATGACAGTAAGGTTAGTTAGGGTTAGATTTTTTTTATTTATTTTTTTGAAATTTCAGATAGTGGTTGAAGAAGTGCGTCTTTAGTCAACGGCAAAATATTGGACGGGTTTCGGCTGTCCTAACTGGGGTGGGTAGTTCATTCCACCATTGTGGGGCAAGGACTGAGAAAAGGCAGGTTCTCCTTGATGACCCTCCCGGACCTCGGTTAGGAGTGGGTCTGAGACGGCCAGAAGATGCAGAGCGTAGGGGTCTTGAGGGTGTGTAGTTAGAGACCATTGACCGGAGGTAGGCGGGAGCGGTTCCCTTTGCCGCACAGAGTAATTAATATTCCTCATCGTTTGAGGCTCAGAGTAATTCATATTCCGCATACTTTGAGTTTACTATTATTATGATCAGGTTTACTATTATTATTATTATTATTATTATTATTATTATTATTATTATTATTATTATTATTATTATTATTATTATTATTATTATTATTATTATTATTATTATTATTATTATTATTATTATTATCAGGTTTACTATTATTATAATTATAATAATAATAATAATAATAATAATAATAATAATAATAATAATAATAATAATAATAATAATAATAATAATAATAATAATAATAATAATAATAATAATAATTATTATTATTATTATTATTATTATTATTATTATTATTATTATTATTATTATCAGGTTTACTATTATTATTATCAGGTTTACTATTATTATTATTATCATCAGGTTTACTATTATTATTATTATCATCAGGTTTGCTATTATCATTATTTTGATCAGGTTTACTATTATTATTATTATTATTATTATTATTATTATTATTATTATTATTATTATTATTATTATTATTATTATTATTATTATTATTATTATTATTATTATTATTATTATTATTATTATTATTATCAGGTTTACTATTATTCCAACACACCTGAGAGAACTGGATGAGCTGTACGTACCTCATCATGTGTTATAAAGAATATTGTAAAAAACACTTTGGTCCAGAACAAATGATCCTCCACAGAGCTCCTGTGTGGCCCGTTTATTGGGAATCAAACAATCTCATATGTAGAAGAAAACTAGAAATCATTATCCAATAGTCAGAACCTCCTCTCATCACTGACACATCATCATTCTGAGATTGATCTGAGATTAAATAATAAAGGTCAGGGTTAGCTCAGTAATTCAAAGACGCCCCCATTTACCGTATGCTCACCTTTTTAAACACACACACACACACACACACATATATATATATATATATATATATATATATATATATATATATATATACTGAATGAGTATAACAGCACAACAGCCTGCAAAGAATCCCACTACCATTTCAGCTGATGAGGGCTCTATCTTTGTTTGTGTCTGGTAATTGGAGGAATGTTGAAGTGAATAGCATTGATACATTCCCCACAGTCAGTGTGAATGAGGCTCGCTGTAGGAAAGGAAAAGGTCAGGGCCCCTGGACCGGCCCTCATTCCCTAAGGGCCTCCAGCGTTAGGGGCCGGAGACCACCACAAACAATTAGACATGTTGCTTCTCCGGCCGGGAGCGGCCAGACTCCTGTCGGCTGGAGGAGGGCTTTTCTCCTCCTCGGTGGACCGCTGTTGGTCACTCTTCAGTGCAATAATCTGCAGGTCTGAGCGATCAATACGGCCGGGCCAGCTGCTGCCGCCGTTACTGCAGACATCTCTGGAGTGTCTCGGCACGTCTGTGCTGCAATGTTTTTATCCTATTTGTATTTAGCTGGTTTTATAGGATTGTGCGTGTTGCGCGGTGCACCTTGTTTTAATTCTTGTTATGTGATGCGCTGTGTTGTTTCTGTATCATGTGAAGCGCTTTGCAATATCGTTGGAAAAGATGCTGTATAAATAAAAACTGATTTATTTACTTACTTACATGCAGAGTTACATGTGCACATACAGGCAAACACAAACTAATAATTAAAATAATCAAAAAAAAAATATATATATATATATAACTCCATGGTCTCATCTGAAAACGTAAATAAAGTACTAATCCACCACACAAAAAGGTACATAATGGAGGTTATGTCATAGCCATAAGTCATATATTTACTTATTGTATAAGTCATATATTTACGTTTCGTATCGGCGAAAGTCCAAAAAAATAAACACGACCAGGAGTCTGTTGAACCAACAATGATTGTAGTCACAGGCGAGTGCTCTCGCCACAAGACTAAGACACATAGTACTCTCACCACTAGACTAAGACACATAGTGCTCTCACCAAATAAAATCAAATGTATTTGTAAAGACCAAAATCATAAGGTAATGCCCCATGGGCTGGACAAGTCTTCTTTAACCTCTTAAGTCCTAGCAATATTTTCAGAAAATTTGCCTAAAAATACACACCTAAGTAAATGGACGATTGCTCCACTTCTACAAGGTCCATTTACATGTTCTTGGTATCTAGGCAATCTATGGATCTCAAGGAATGTATTCCCAGTGCCACTATCAGAGTCATATTCCATTTGGATGAAAGTATGCGTGTATGTATTCCGCTCAGATCCATTTGAAGTATGGGGGCGACGTAGAGAAGATCGCATCACCTTGGCCATCACCACAAGGCATCCACCACCTTGGCCATCACCACGAGACATCCACTCACAGAGAGACAGGGACCACTAGACTAAGACACATAGTGTCTCACCACTAGACTAAGACACATAGTGCTCTCACCACTAGACTAAGACACATAGTGCTCTCACCACTAGACTAAGACACATAGTGATCACCACTAGACTAAGACACATAGTGCTCTCACCACTAGACTAAGACACATAGTGCTCTCACCACTAGACTAAGACACATAGTGCTCTCATCACTAGACTAAGACACCACTTGTGTTGAGGTAAAGGCACTTGCCTCCCACGGAAGTGTCCTGGGTGTGTTCCCCAGTAGGGGAACTCAAATGTTTTCTGAAAAAGTTAAAAGTGAACATTTGTAAATATATAAATACGTCAATATATTACTTATTTGTTATATGTACACATTTTACATTTTTGTAAACAAGTCAATATATTATTTATGGCTATAACATAACCTTTTTCCTGTGAGATTGGGCTTACAAAATGGACTGAGTTAGATGTCAATCGGATACAAAACCTGTTTCCTGGCCATTTAGAGAGGGTGTTGGTAGCTACAGTATGTTAGTAAGTAGAGACATCAGTGTGAACAAGGCCATTAGTTCACCTCTGTTTGCCTTAATCCTACAGGAGTAACATGAGGATACTGACTTTAACACCGGACAGGACAGACATACTATAGGCTACTTTAACACAGGAGAGGACATACTGTAGGCTACTTTAACACAGGAGAGGACATACTGTAGGATACTTTAACACAGGAGAGGACATACTGTAGGATACTTTAACACAGGAGAGGACATACTGCAGGCTACTTCAACACAGGAGAGGACATACAGTAGGCTACTTTAACACCGGACAGGACATACTGTAGGCTACTTTAACACCGGACAGGAAGGCATACTGTAGGCTACTTTAACACAGTATAGGACAGACATACTGCAGGCTACTTTAACTCAGGAGAGGACATAGTGATGTACTGATACTTGATTAATCTTAATTTTATTCATAAGACTTACCTGACTCCTATACGACTGAACCGAATGGGGCTTAAACAAGACTCTCGATGTTCCTTATGTTTAAACGGTGATAATGGTACATTTATGCATATGTATTGGGAATGCCCTCCTGTTAAAGGGGAACTATCTTATAAATGGCCTTTTTCAGTGTTTAGCCTTGTTTCCTAGCTATGTGGACTTATATTAATATGATCTATGTCTCTAATTATCATATTGGCGCATTCTTCCAATTCTCCTCTCACAATATTCACCCTCACTGAACTGAGTCATCTGAAAATGTGATGATTTGTGATGTCAGAGAGACTCAGCTGCATGATAATGTGGCAGATGCCACCAGGCCACACAGTGGTTTAGGAGCCCAGCCTCAAAACGGCTTGAGATCTTGAGGTAGAAAAATGCTGTTTTTGAGGACTTGATACAAAACAATGAATTAAAAAAAATTATAATTACAGAGGTGTTCCATAAACTCACAGGAATTGTGTAAAAGTGCCCAAATAGTGAAAGAAATAGTAAAATAGTTCCCCTTTAAGATATTTTGGGTAGAAGTAACCACGCTATTATCAGAATTTTTATTTCTGACAATACCTGTGTGGTAACCATAATTCAGCTTGTCCCATGAAGTATAGTATTACCTTAACAGTACAGTACTCTGCTGTTGTTCTGTATCTAAGTTGCTGGTTGCGTTACCCATAAGAGAATAGTACGGTGATGGAAGAATCATCAGGCGGAATGCAGAGCTCTCATCTAAAGTTGTTGCATTTATTGCATTTAAAATACAATGTATTTAAAAGGTTTGAAATGTCCCACAAAGTTGAGTCTATGTTGAAAAGAGTCTATATCCAAATAAATGTTGTTCAAAACAGTATTGAATCTATCTAGCTGATGCAAGTTCTTTGTTGTCTGGACAACTAGCATGTCCCATATGCTCTGTAAATAACTATGTACAGATACCGAGATGTCACTCCATGTTACCTGTTACCTGTTTACTGCACAATGTTGTTTTTTTATTTTTTTATTCTATTATGTTGTACCACTGTATTGCACATCATTGCGGGCAAGACCACCCGCATTTCATTGTATACCTGTATGCCGTGACAATTAAAACTCTTGACTTGACTTGACTAACCAGGAAGTTCTTTGTCCGAGGTGATCTCTTTTGTTGTTGTTTGATTCGTTGCTATGGTGATGAGTTCCTTCGTCTGTTCTCGTTTTGCCGTCCTGCCGCTGGGGTCGTGTGTGTTCTGTGTCTCGTGTGTTCCCAGCACTCCCTTTTTATCAATGAGAAAGACACGTCTCTGTGACGTCATCAAAGGCCGTCCCCTAGACGTTTTTCCACCAATCACTGACTTTCAGTTTGAATCTCAAAGGAGGTTGTACTTTGTCCAACTGCTCCGTTTTTCATTGTTTCAAATCACAGTAATAGAATTTGTCTAAAATAGGCTTAATACTTTTGGTATTAAGCCTCAAGATAGTTATAGTTGAATTCTGATTGATTCCCTAAACACAGACATATTATTCTTGACTCAAAAGCTTTTAGGTTTCAGATAAGAGTCAGTCTTTTACCATCAAGCCCAGTTTTATAGTGTTCTAATTATTTCTTTTAACTTATTCAATCTTCTATGTATACCAGTGCATGTGAGCGGATCGGCGCGGGTGAGAAATCCGCTCTTCGCTCTTTAAAGCTTGGTCCGCTCCGCTAATTGCTCATGTTGATCCCGCCGCCACACCGCTCAGCGCGCCGCCAGCGCTCAACTTCATTTTGGCATCAAGCGCTCCTCGCACCACCCCGCTCAGCAGAAAAAAAATTACAGCGGGGGAAATAAAAGAAAGTGCTGTTTTCCTGAAATTGGCTAATTAAACACATCGGATTTCCTGAAGGCCTTCGTTTCGAGCATGCGTAAATTCTTGATTTCGTTATTTAAAATATCATAGAATAATGAAAACAGACAGACCCAGTTTAAATGTATCAACCGAATATGGTATTTTTTTTAATTTACCACTGCACAATGGGCAGGGCACCACCAACTTAGACATTCAACGCAGTGACGGAAAAAATTAATTATGCACAGCCCTCGGCATATACAGTACCTTGTATTATCCGACGTAGCTAATTGAATTACACTGTAGGCCTATACCTTTTTGCATACTGTTAATAAAGTATTAAATCAACCAATCAATCTGAGGTAGAACATAATCACTGACAGTGTCAGCCAGGGCAGCATAAGACGGATACAAAATTACGTGTATGACATGAGCCTCAGAGGAGGCCGTAATAGGCCTAAGGCCTTGGCTTAGCCACTGAAGACAATTAATGCAACAGGCTTGTTATCAAACGAACTCAGGAAATCACATAGCTAATATGCCTATGAAAATAAAAATATAACTTACTCGACATAACTGTCTACAAAGTGTCTCACAGTAAAACACAAACGAAAATGTGCAAGTTCCCTATAGCCTTTGAAAAACTCGAATACAATCAACCAATATAAAAGTGCTGTTGGATATGCTACATTTATATAAATGTATAAAATCTAAAACAGAGTGCTACATTCTTATGTATAAAATAAAAAATAATGGCCATTAACTTTAGGCAGGCCTATTGCATTTTGCAATAAAGTAGGATATTATAGGCTATTCGTTTTTGTCACTTTGTGCATTTTAAACAAAATAAAACAATGCTCATGTGCCTATATCTGCCATGCAGTGCCACGGCAGCTACATTATCTTTGAGTTCACTTTCAAGAACACGAGTTTAGCCAATGTCTGAGGCTTCAAACTCATGCGGTGATTTCTTGACATCAAACCAGCAGCGGAAAACACCCTCTCTGCGCTCGCAGAGCCACTGGGAATACTGAACACTTTGCGGGCAACTTTACTCAGGCGTGGAAGGGACTTGGAATTTTGTTTCCAAAATGCAATGACATCTTTGACATCGTCAGGGTTTGATCTTGGGGACGAGAGGTAGGTTTCAACTTCAGTTTTCGCATTGCCTCCTCCCGTGGGCTGATTCTCTGAGAAGTATGATCCAAATATACGAGGCCTCTTGATTTCTTCGGGCACGTCAGATTCTCCGCCGTCGGACTCGGGTTGACCTGCTGCCTCTCCAGCACCAGCGACTGCTGCGGTCATCTCCTCTGTTTCTTTGACGAGGAGGTTGCGTATTTCTCCAAGTTTATTACAAACCAACTCATCACGGATTATCCACTCTGTTTTGAAACGAGGATCTAACAGCGACGCGAAGAGGAGGTGTTTATCATCATAGTACATTCTGAAGCGAGTGGACACGTTATTGGACAGTGTTTCCGCGAAAGAAGCTATTCCTAATGGAAGGGCAGCGTTGTTGTTGACAAGCAGGGATTTGAGCTCGCCTACAGCCGGGAGAATCATGCCCAAATTCCCAAGCTCCCGTTGCATGTTGTCTGTGAGGTCAGCCAGCGGTGACAATACTTCAACAAGGTGATTGAGCCGACGCACGTCATTAAGTGTGAGAATAGCGGCAGTGGTTTTAAGTTTGCTCTGCCACAATGCATCTTTTTTGAATAGCTTTAGGACAGACTCCACCATGCGCAGCTGGCTGCTCCATCGCGTCGGGCAAGCAGTGGTGGGTCGTACACCCAGAGAGTCAGTTTCCTCCGTGTTCAGACAACTCTTACGCACACTTTTCACTAGCTTTCCCACTTTAACTAGCAGGCGATTGATATCATCATGCTCGTTAACTGCGTCTTTGATAGCTAACTGAAGCAGATGAATTGGGCATCGCAGGTGTAAACTTGATACGGTGAAGTACTGGTTTACCATAGCCTCTACAGTATTAGTGACCACGTCCACTTGGTTTTGCGAGAGCGCAGGTTCCTCCTCCGCTATTTCCTCCCCTTCCTCCACCACCAGTGCCACTTCATCATCATCATCTTTCTCCTCTTCTCCTTCAGCGTCAGGCAGGATGTTAAATGCCTTGACCATGTTGCTGGCACTGTCTGTCACCACACGAATCACGCGTTGATGAATGTTCCAATTTTTCAGCACACTTTCATACTTTTGATATATGCGATCTGCAGTGTGAGACCCTGTTATGTGCTCACAGCCTAACAGAACCGTGTGGCCCTTGAACGTCCCGTCGATAAAACTTGCCACAATAGCAAGGAAACTGTGGCCTCTTCTACTTGTCCAAATATCAGATGCAAGAACGAACCCTTCACCCATTCCTATGAGCTCTCGTAGTTTGACTTCCATCTCTTGTATGGCATGTGGCATAAGTGTGTCCCGGACAGTATTGTAGCAGGGCGGGGTGTAACCTGGTTGGGCCATGCCGGCAAAATGTCTCATACCTTCACGTTCTCCTTTACTTAAGGGGTCGTAATCCATGGATATCATTTTAAAAAACGCTTCATCCAGCTCCCTTTTTCTTTCACGTGTCACGTTAGGTGCCTTTTTTCCAGTGAGGAAATTGTGCAGCGAGTCACGCTGTTTCTCTTTTTGTTGCTGTTGCGTCTGGGCATCTAAAACAAATAATAAATGCATGCTTTATATTAGGTCTACAATACATTAAGCTGTAATAAGGCTACCAATTTCAAAATGGCTAATAATGACAAGTAACAAACCTTTGGATTTCTTCTCATTATGTTCGCGAAATATGTGGTCATGCTTCCTCCCAATGTGTCTCTTTAGATTCCAAGAAGAATCTCTTCCGACGGTAATATAGTCTGCACATTCTGTCTCCTCACCATCATCGTTAGTTGTTTTCACGATACATTGGAACTTATTATCTGTTACTTTTTTAAAATATTTAGCAAACACGGCCATGCTTTCACGTTGTGGGATTTCTTGTAAGCACATGCAGTTCTGTTTACAGGACGGACACTGAGGACAGGTGCATTGTGGACCGGTGCCATCTGGTCTGGTAGACGCCTCCCAGACCAGTGCCGTGCGCACTGAGGAGCGGACCTGAGCGGCTTGGAGCGGAGGAGAACTCTCGCTCCGGTCGTCGCGCCGACCCATTTTAAAACCCACTCCTCGCTCACGTCAAAACGGCCCGCTCCGCGCCCCGCGCCGCTCGCGCGCCGATCCGCTCACATGCACTGATGTATACTTAGTATCCTCTTAATTATTACAAATTAGATTCCGAAATGGCTTGATTTGTACAACTCAATGATCCTCTTCATAAATACAACATGTTTCATATCCTCACGTTCAAGATTACAAGTACAATATACCAGAAATATCTACAGCTTGTTTGGAGCTTAAATTAAGGATCTAAACATACATTTAGTTACAGCAATAGTGAAACTGTGAGGGCTGTGTGTGTGTGTGTGTGGGTCATGAGCAGATAACATGGACTCTTAAAGTTATCCATGAAATGGACAACCACTAGACTGCTTACGCAGATATTTTAGGAGAGGGGAAAAATTTAACAACAGAAAACAACCTTTACAGGTGGAAACCTCAAAGTGAGTAATTAAGAAAATAAATCAAGTCCCAAAAAACAGGACTACTCTCAATAAAGAGGTATAGTATAAAAGTAAATAAGCCACAAGGACACCTCCTAATAAAGGAGTTTATATTGGAAAAAGTAAAACAATAAACCTCCACTAAGGGAGTTTATGTGTAGAATCACGTGAGTAGCCTAAAATAAGAATGACTACCATAAAGCTCAATTCTGAATCAGAGATCAGACTACACTTCAATATAATGAGCGTGACCAAAAGGACAGCCAACACTAGGAAAATGAAAAAGCAGTTGACACTGCAATCTCCAAACTTAAATAGACTCCACATGGCCATAGGCACAGCTGCACTGCATCAGGTGCAATCAAGCCCACACACCTGCCGACCCATGAGGCAATTAACCACAGGGAACAGGAATTGACAGCTATCCCTCACAGAGAGGTGAAATAAAGCAAAAATAGATAGCTGTCCCTCACAGAAAGGTGAAATAAGGCAAAAACCATGACAGGACCCCCCCTCTAGGGGGCGGCTCCAGACGGACCCTCTGAGACACGTCTCCGAAACTCCCGAACAAGCTCAGGGTCCAAGATGTCCCTGGCCGGAACCCATGTGCGCTCCTCTGGCCCATAACCCTGCCAGTCCACCAGGTACTGTATACCCCTACCAACCTGCCTACTGGACAGGATACGCCGTACAGTATACACAGGTTGGCCATCAACGAATCGAGGGGGAGGTGGAGGTCTCTCTGCAGGAACCAACCTGCTCCTCCGAACCGGCTTAAGGTGGGATACGTGAAATGTAGGGTGTACCCTCATCGACGAGGGTAACCGAAGACGCATCGTGACTGGGTTTATCTTGCAAACAATAGTGAAAGGGCCCACAAAACGGGGATCGAGTTTGCGCGACTCCACCCGTAATGGAAGGTCACGTGTGGAAAGCCACACCTGTTGGCCCACACGGTAGGAAGGCACAGGGTGACGGTGTACATCCGCCGACCGCTTGTGCCGGGCCGCAGCACGCACAAGAGCCGAACGCACCCTCTTCCATGTCGCCCGAAACCGACGGATAAATGCCTCGGCAGATGGCACCCCCACGTCCCTCTCCTGTTCAGGAAACAGTGGAGGCTGATACCCAAACTGAACCTCAAATGGTGAGAGACCAGTGGATGCATTGCACAATGAATTATGCGCATATTCTGCCCATGCCAGTTGGTGACTCCAAGTGGTCGGATTGGAGGAGGCCAAGCAGCGAAGCGTACTCTCCATAGACTGGTTGGTGCGCTCTGTTTGCCCATTGCTCTCCGGGTGGAACCCTGATGACAGGCTAACCATCGCACCCAGTATAGCACAGAATGCCTTCCAAAACCGAGCAGTAAACTGGGGTCCACGGTCCGACACCACGTCCTGGCAGATGCCATGAATTCGGAAGACATGGTCAACCACCAGTTGAGCGGTCTCCTGAGCAGATGGCAGCTTGACCAGCGGAATGAAGTGAGCTGCTTTGGAGAACCTATCCACCACCACCATGATGACGCTGTGACCATTAGAAGGAGGCAGACCAGTCACAAAATCCATGGCGATGTGGCTCCACGGACGACTAGGAATGGGCAAAGGATGAAGCAGCCCTGGTGGTGACTGTTGAGAAACTTTGTTCCGTGCACAAACGGGGCAGGCTGCCACAATTCCCGAATGTCCTTCATCATACCAGGCCACCAGAACCTTCTGGCCAAGAAGTCACGAGTTCTGTGCACTCCGGGATGTCCTGTCAGCCGAGAGGAGTGGCCCCACATCAACACCCGAGAACGAATGCTGTTTGATACAAATAACCGACCCGGGGGCACCCCACCCGGATCTGGTTCCAAACGTTGTGCCCTCCGCACAGCAGAGTCAATGCTCCATGTCACAGGAGCTAGGATCTGTCCTGCAGGAACAATGGGCTCAGGAGGACAGTCCTCTTCTGATCCATCATATAACCGGGAAAGAGCATCCAGCTTGATATTTTTAGACCCGGGACGGTACGTCAGGAGGAAATTAAACCGAGAGAAAAACAGTGACCAGCGAGCCTGTTTTGGATATATTCAAAATTTGTATGGTCTGTCCAGACTGTGAATGGGTGTTCAGCTCCCTCTAGCCAATGGCGCCACTCCTCCAATGCCAACTTGACCGCCAACAGCTCTCTGTCCCCAACATCATAGTTTCTTTCAGCCAGCGAGAGCCCACGTGAATAGTATGCACATGGGTGTACCTTACCGTCGGACGATGAGCGTTGAGACAGAATAGCTCCGACTCCAAGCTCAGAAGCATCCACCTCGACGATAAATGGCAGGGATGGGTTAGGAGTAATGAGGATAGGCTCAGAACTGAACCTTCTCCTAAGCTCAATGAACGCTGCCTCAGCCTTGGGAGTCCACTGGAAATGGGAAGGTGCTGTCTTCCTGGTGAGTGCAGTGATAGGTGCTACCACTGAACTGAAATTACGAATAAAACGACGGTAGAAGTTTGCAAATCCTAGGAATCGTTGCACCTGCTTGACCGAGACGGGTGTATGCCAGTCTGTCACTGCTGACACCTTCTTGGGGTCCATTTGAATCCTCCCCTCAGATACAATGAATCCCAGAAAGGTCACAGAGCGGACATGGAAGGCACACCTCTCAGCCTTCACAAACAACCGTGCATCCAAACGGCACCTCAAGACCTGCCTGACATGTTTGACATGGTCAGAAATGGACTTGGAGAATATCAGAATGTCATCTAAGTAGACGAAAACAAACTTTTCCAACATCTCCCTGAGCACGTCATTGATTAACGCCTGAAAAACTGAAGGGGCATTAGTAAGACCAAATGGCATCACCAGGTATTCGTAGTGACCATTATGAGTGTTGAACGCGGTCTTCCACTCATCAACTCAGATTGTAGGCATTGCGGAGATCAAGTTTGGTAAAAATGGATGCCCCCTGGAGGCGTTCGAACGCTGAGTTCATCAGGGGAAGGGGATACCGTTTTTTTACTGTAATTCTGTTCAGACCTCTGTAGTCGATGCAGGGTCTCAGTCCTCCATCCTTTTTTCCCACAAAAAAGAATCCAGCACCCGCAGGTGAAGTGGAAGGTCTAATAAAACCGGTAGCCACAGCGTCCTTGATGTAGGTGTTCATAGCTGCGCTTTCGGGGACTGACAACGAGTACAAGGAACCACAAGGGGGAATAGAGCCCGGCTGCAATTCGATGGCGCAATCATAAGGTCGGTGCGGTGGCAGGATGGTGACCCTTTGTTTGCTAAACACCTCACTGAGGTCAGCATAGACAGTGGGACCTCCCTCTGGTAACGGGTGTGACTCCACACTCATGATGTTGGTGCTCTCCATGAGGGGGTCAGCTGTACAAGTAAGCGAGGAGAAGTCCTCACACAGAGCCTCTAAACTGTCTAAACTGTCCTCCGCCAGAACCTCCTCACCGAGGGAGTCCCAATCAAACTGTGCATCCCATTCCAAACTCCCATCCTGATCAACAGATGGCTCGGAGTGCAATGGTTGAGAGAGTGGGCTTAACACCAGACAGGACATACTGTAGGCTACTTTAACACCGGACAGGACAGATATACTGTAGGCTACTTCAACACAGGAGAGGACATACTGTAGGATACTTTAACACAGGAGAGGACATACTGTAGGCTACTTTAACACAGGAGAGGACATACTGTAGGATACTTTAACACAGGAGAGGACATACTGCAGGCTACTTTAACACAGGAGAGGACATACAGTAGGCTACTTTAACACCGGACAGGACATACTGTAGGCTACTTCAACACAGGAGAGGACATACTGTAGGATACTTTAACACAGTATAGGACAGACATACTGCAGGCTACTTTAACACAGGAGAGGACATACTGTACGCTACTTAAACACAGGAGAGGACATACTGTACGCTACTTTAACACAGGAGAGGACATACTGTAGGCTACTTTAACACAGGAGAGGACATACTGTAGGCTACTTTAACACAGTATAGGACAGACATACTGCAGGCTACTTTAACACAGGAGAGGACATACTGTACGCTACTTTAACACAGTATAGGACAGACATACTGCAGGCTACTTTAACTCAGGAGAGGACATACTGTACGCTACTTTAACACAGGAGAGGACATACTGTAGGCTACTTTAACACAGTATAGGACAGACATACTGCAGGCTACTTTAACACAGGAGAGGACATACTGTAGGCTACTTAAACACAGGAGAGGACATACTGTACGCTACTTTAACACAGGAGAGGACATACTGTAGGCTACTTTGACACAGGAGAGGACATACTGTAGGCTACTTTAACACAGTATAGGACAGACATACTGCAGGCTACTTTAACACAGGAGAGGACATAGTGTACGCTACTTTAACACAGTATAGGACAGACATACTGCAGGCTACTTTAACTCAGGAGAGGACATACTGTACGCTACTTTAACACAGGAGAGGACATACTGTACGCTACTTTAACACAGGAGAGGACATACTGTAGGCTACTTTAACACAGGAGAGGACATATTGTAGGCTACTTTAACACAGGAGAGGACATACTGTAGGCTACTTTAACACAGGAGAGGACATACAGTACTGTAGGCTACTTTAACACAGGACAGGAGAGGACATACTGTAGGCTACTTTAACACAGGGCAGGACAGGACAAACTACAACGTCATCTTTTTGAATGTCTTTATCTAATAATAGTGCTGTCAGGCGATTAAAATTTTTTATCTAATTAATTACAGGATTTGTAATTAATTAATCAAATTAATCGCCTTTTAATCACATAACCATTTTATGCCTGATATTCTATATTCTATAATCATATTTCAAATTGCATGTGTCCGGATGGCAGAATTCAGTACCTTCTGTTTAATCATCTTCCATTTATTAATTTTCTTAGATTTTTCAGGTCTGGTAAATTTTAGCATGGTGTTATTCACAGTCAAAGATAAAACATTTTTTATTGATATTCTCATTTAATTCATTACAATTTACTCAAGCCTAGTAACAGACACAGTATTTTTCTTTTTCTTTGTGTTATCTTTTTCCCCCTCCTTTTTCCGTTTTTCTCCCATCCCAATGTTAGTCATTATGCCAATTCCCAATCCCCTTCCTGGTCGTTGCACACTCTACCCCCTACCGTGGGTCTGGGAGAGCGGAGACTATCACATGCTTCCTCCGACACATGTGCAGCCAGCCCACCGCTTCTTTTCACCTGGCAGCGCGGACTCTCACTGGGAGTGTAACGTGTGGAAGGGTCACACTACCTCCCCCAGATCCTTCCCTCGCTGTGCAGGCGCCCCGACCGAACTGTAGGAGTCGCTGTTTACAACGACCAGGACCCACCCCACCTGCTTTCCCACCTGCTGTCACTGCCAATTGTGTCAGTATGGACGGCCGACCAAGCCGGAGGTACCACAGCTGGATTCGATCTCACTGTATCTGCGGTGGTAGACAGACGCTTAGTCCGCTGCGCTACCCGGCCGCCCAGACACAGTATTTATGACACTGGGAATACATTCCCTGAGATTCATAGATGTCCCTAGAATCAGATACCAAGAACATGCAAATGGACCATATTAGAAAAAAGTCTGTACATGTGTATTCTACGTTCTTATGGAATGAATGAGATAATTAATGAATACATTTTTTGTTAATTTTCATAACGCGATAATTTGCTGTGTAATTAATTAATCTAATTAACGCGATAAACTGACAGCCCTAAATAATACAATTGCAAAGTGCTTTTTATTTCAGAATGGTATATTGTAATACAAATTCTATCCCTGAATGTTTATAATACTGCTGCTGGGAAGTATTCTTTAGATTTAGACCTCTTGGAGCTGTCAGGTGGCGTAGCGGAGATTGCGCTTGTCACCAATGCAAGAGGCTGCGGTCTCGACTCCCGGAGTCGGCATTGCCTTGGCTTGGGCTGATCGTCATACTAACTCGTTGGGCTGAGTTAGGGGGAGGGAAGTCATGGGTGGGAATCTGGCGTTGTGGACAGCGACGCCTACAGGTCAGGTCTGGGCACTTGCTCAGCGGAGGCAGGACTTGATGAAGGCAGTGTGACCTCCCACGCGTTACGCTTCACCAATGAGAGTCCTCACTGCCAGGTGAAAAAAGAGTCACTGGCTTGCGGATGACTTCAGGGTTCCCTTGTACCGACCAGTAGGAGAACATGCACACAACAACCAGGCAGGGGAGGGGGGGAATTGGCACAACGACTAAATTGGGATGGGGCGAAAAACAGAGAAAAATCAGATAAAACAATTTAAAAAATGTAGACCTCTTAACACTATTTGCCCTCTTGAGGACGATTTGCCCACATTTTATGAGCTATAATTAGCATAATTTATGACAATCCACACTTCGATAGAGACTAACTATCGCCAATTAGCCAGTATAATATGCTAAATATAGATCATAACTCCTACTTACTGTTTCCACTACCTGGATAAAAAATAAAACATTTTAAACCACACTTGGATAAAAATCGAAAAAACATACTTTTTCTACATACTTTTTCTACCTATAATTATCCCACTCAAATTTTGTTTTTTTCAGTCCAATTTCATTCACTGTGTGCAGTCTTTGACACCCGTTTTACCCCCATCTGATATTTTCTCAGATATCGCGTACCAGGATAAATTTCCACTGGTTTCCATTAGGGGTGTCAAATTCTGACTTGGAGCAGGGAGAGGGGGGTCAATGTTTGCCGGATTGACCTGCCCACCCCCTCCTCATTTCTCAGAGATGGTGCAGATCAAGACTGCTGATCTCACTCTTAATGCCACCAACAACTCTTGGCTTCAAACAGGGAGGTAGAATCAGAAAGCCACCTTGTTGACTTCCGATCCCTCCCGTTCTTCTGTCAAGGCCTGTCAGTTTAAACAGGAGCTCTTCCCTCGGATGTCAGTTGCGTCGATCTCAGGTGGGGTGATGAGACCTCCCCTCTGGCAATGTCACGGAGGTTGAGGAGGTTGTGCTGTCTCCTACAGTCGTCGTTGGCTCGACCCCCGTCGACCATTGGAATAGTGGAAGAGGTTGTGATTCTCTCCACCCTCCGCCTGGTACTTGATAAGGGATCAACCTCCCTCGTTCGATGTCATCCGAACAGTTGATATGGTCTTGGAGCCCTCTTGTTGACAGCCGGACAGTTGACAGCTGGCGCAGGTCAGATGAGAAGACTGTCTTTTCCCGTAGACTGCCTGACGTTTGGCCTCTTTCGTTTCCCCTCCGAATCCCCAGGACTCGGTCACTGCGTTGGCCGGAACTCTCAACGCTTGAGAGTTTAGGCATGTATATGTAACGGTTTGAAGAATGATCAGCTGTTTTAGTTTACCGTTTTTAGTTTATTGTAAATTCTGAATGATTTGGGATAACCAACTATTGTAAATAGGTCTTTTATTTTGAAATCGTCACTTCAAGAGGAAGTGACGTATTTGCTGCGCGACGTATGGTATCTGGCTTTACATGCTGCGTCCACCTCAGTCTATCCGTGAATGATAAGAGGTGAGCA
This sequence comes from Notolepis coatsorum, assembly GCF_963971535.1. NCBI lineage: Eukaryota > Metazoa > Chordata > Actinopteri > Aulopiformes > Paralepididae > Notolepis > Notolepis coatsorum. The sequence goes on from NC_140167.1 coordinate 167,006,736, forward strand.
GCTATCCGTGTACCTTGATATATCTCTGGTCTAAGCCGATAATGTTGTAAATAGGTTTCCAAGTAATAAACCGAGTTATAAACAGTGGTTTGATGTTGATGATGTGCAGTTGTGTATCTGTTTATAAGAGATCTGGCCGTTTTCGCGAACTATTATGAGCACGTTGGTAAACCAGTATTCATGGGGGGGAGGGCTTTACACCTGGCGCTGCTGAGAAGTGTGTGTTCTAACTGGAGTTTTCTCCTACCACAGAGATGTGTGTACTAAACCAACATTGATGTGCTTAAGGCTGACGGCATTCTATGTCTCTTATGCTTGACAGGTATGTTGTGATGTTTTTGGTCAATTGTATTTTCTAATGTTTTATTTTATAATGTTTTATTCTAATGTTGTATTTTCTAATGTTTTATATTCTAATGTCTGATTCATATAGCTCAGTCTATCCGTGAATGATAAGAGAGATGTGTGTACTAAACCAACATTGATGTGCTTAAGGCTGATGGCATTGTATGTCTCTTATGCTTGACAGTATAAAGAAAAGAAGTACTCCGTCCATCCTGTCTCCCGTGTCCATTATTCAAGCAGAGCAGGAACACAGTGGTCACATTGGTGCCGTGATTCGTTGATTCTTCGCTGGAGATGAACTTCATCTTCATGTCCCGGGGATTGTCCTGCTGCTGCCTGTCTACGTGGATCGGGGCTAGTACTTATCTCAATGCACAGCTTTTAGTCCTCTCTTTGTAAATGTACTATAGCAGTTATTTTCTATTGTAATTGCTGCTTCCTCAATTGGGCAGTTTGAGTTTATTTTGACATCATTGTATATTTTTGCCAGACTTTTAGAATGGATTATTCTAACACCCCACTAGGAGGGAGTGTGGGTAGAGGTAGAGGCGTTTTGAATGTGCCTGCAGCTTTGCAATTTGAAAGTCCTCCTCCTTTTCGGCCAGGTGTTGTTGGTGTGGAGAATAGTAGCGGTTCCACGGAGGCTCCTTTAGTCAGTGGGAGCGGGGTTCCTCCTCACAGTCCTCATGTAGATAGCATGCATGGAGTCCCGGCCGTTAGTACGTCCACGCCGGGCCCTGCTACACCTAGTGCTGATTTTGTGAGTCAGATGGGGGAGGTGATTCAACAAATCAGTCGCCAACTAGCACATGATATTCTCACTCAGCTTAGTCCAACTGTTAGCACTGCACCTCCCACTTCCACGCCTGCACAGGCTGATTCTAATTCATCTAGCTCACGAGTACTTGACCTGTCCCAGGTCCAGCTAGTGTCCCACAGAAAAATGAGAGATCCCCCTAGCTTCAGAGGGGATGGGTCTGATAATGTTTCAGTGGGTGAGTGGGAGGACCTAATGAGAGATTTCATCAAGAGGGGGAATTTGAGGACTGAAGAGCAGGCAGATGAAATTCTCATTCATCTCAGGGGCAGGGCTAGAGATGTGGTCAGGTTTGGCACAAGAAACAGTGACATTGATACTACCCGCAACCCTGAGGCTATATATGGCCTCCTTCGCAGACATTTTGACACAGTCCCGTGCTTGCCTCTTCCACTGGCAGACTTTTACACGACTTTACCAGAAAGAGATGAGGATGCCTTTGACTACTGGCTCAGACTTAATCGTGCAGTGGACCTCGCCATTGCGCGCTTGAAGGAGCAGAATAAGTCACTGGATTGCCCGAGCACAGAGGTGGCACGTATGTTCATAAGAAACTGCCCCTCCAAAGAACTCGCCATGACATTCAGGTCAAAGACGATTGACAAATGGTCAGCGCATGAGGTCCAAGACATACTGAATGAATACCATTGTGAGATGAGTTTGAGGGCTGTGGCGAGTAGAGGGCCAAAAGAGAAGGTGACAGTGAACACAATGGATATTTCACAGGCCGCGGCACTGCCTCCTGAGGGCCAGGACTTGTCACAGGCAAAGAGTACTGAGTCCTCTGCTCTTGAACGTGTCATTAGCATGCTCGAGAAGGTTTTGCTACAGAGACCCGCTGCTACTACTGCAACACGGTTCAATTCAAACAGGCAGACCAGGCCACAGCAGCCCAGGATTGATGGTTTTCATGACATGCCTTGTACTGTCTGCCGCAATACTGCTCACTCAGCCTTCACTCACTGCCGTGACAACAGACTTTGCTTCCAGTGTCACGCACCTGATCACTCCAGACGTGACTGCCCCAATGGGAGGAGACCTGCCTCCCATCAACAGTCGGAAAACTAGTAGATCTGCACCTGGGGGAGGATGGTGCAGATCATGGTGGTGACACTCCCGGCTGTGACATTGTTGATTTGGAGACTGAGTATAGTTCACTTTGCTCTGCTGCGCCTTCTGGCAAGACGGTGGTGTTTCAGGGGATACACAAACTTCAGGCAGTTGATAGTCTGTTTTATACAGACGTGTCTGTGGCAGGCAGAGTCCAGATGAAGGCCATGATAGACAGTGGATCTATGGCATGCTCTCTGAGTGAGGCTGCAGAGGCCCGCCTCTTGCAACACAACCCTGACGTCAGGAAATATCTCGCTGATGATATCATTGTGGTTGGCGCAGGCGGGCATCATGTCACACCAAAGGCAGTGTATGAGTCGGAGGTCACTGTGTTTGGCTGCGAGCAGCTTATCCCAATGCTAGTGATCCCTGGGCAGACAGATGACTTGATACTGGGCAGCAATGCTATAAAGAGACTTTTACAGCTGACGAAGAGCACAGAGAGTTACTGGAGGATCATGTCTGAACCAGGTGGTGCCATGGATGATGACTGTCGGCGGTTCTTGTCTCTCCTCTCTAATTCGGAGAGGTGGAAGGGAGAGTCTGTGCCTGACAAAGTTGGCACAGTCAAGCTGAACAAATGTGTTACACTACAGCCACAGTGTGAACACCTGGTTTGGGGAAAGTTGCCAGAGTCAGCTGGCATATCAACAGGCAGCACAGTGATTGTTGAACCGACCCAGTCAAGATCCAGGCCCAGAAATATCATGGTTGGACGAGCCATCACGCCATTATGGGGCGACAGGTGGGTCCCTCTCAAACTGATTAACCCCACCAATAAGATAGTTGTGTTAAAGAGAAATACAAAAGTTGCAGATGTCTTTCCCTGCATTGCAGTTGAGGATCTGTCTCCGCCTGAGGGCATAAAGATTAACACACAGCGTGTCACATGTAATTCTGAAGAGCCAAGGTCCAGAGAGGAGATGGAAAGAGCAAAGGAGAAGCTGGGGTTACATGAGCTGAATCTTGAAGCCTGTGAGGTGTCTGATGAGTGGAGAGACAGACTTCTGCAACTTGTCGAGAAATACGAGTCGATCTTCTCAAGACACAAGTTGGACTGTGGAGAGGCGACAGATGTCATCCATAAGATACACCTTATCGACGAGAAGCCATTCCGCTTGCCCTACCGGCGAGTACCACCGAACCACTATGAGAAGCTGAGAACTGCTCTGAATGAGATGGAAGAGAGAGGCATCATCCGGAAGTCGTACAGTGAGTACGCATCACCCCTAGTTCTGGTATGGAAAAAGAATGGTGACCTGCGCATTTGCACCGACTTTCGGTGGCTCAACGCGAGAACTGTGAGGGACGCCCATCCGCTACCTCACCAGAATGATGTCCTCGCTGCGCTTGGAGGGAATGTGTTTTTCTCGACTATGGATCTGACATCTGGCTTTTATAATGTGCCGCTGTACGAGGAGCACAAGAGATATACAGCTTTTTCGTGACCATTTGGCCTCCATGAATACAACAGGCTACCCCAAGGACTGTCAAACAGCCCTGCAACATTCATGCGGATGATGTTGTCTATCTTTGGAGATGAACATTTTACCAGCCTGCTCTGTTACCTGGATGACCTGATGGTTTTTGCCCCCACTGAACAGCTAGCCCTCGAGCGCCTGGAGATGGTGTTTTCACGCCTCAAGAACCACAATCTCAAGCTAGCACCCAAGAAATGTCACTTTCTGAGAACGACAGTCAAGTTTCTTGGACATATTATCTGTGAGAATGGGGTGAAGACGGACCCTGAGAAGGTTGAGGCAATAAACGATGTTCAAGAAGTTCACTTGATGGAGAGCGATGGTGTCACCCCTTCTCAGAAAAAGCTGCGGTCTTTCCTGGGCATGGTGCTATATTATCAACACTTCATTGAAGGTTGCTCCACAAAGGCCAGACCCCTCTTCAAGCTGCTCTCCGGACAGAGACCTCAACATAAAGCCAAGGTGGGACGGAAGCCCAAGAAAAAATCCCCTCTCCCTCTGAAGCTCTCACCAAGCGACTGGGGCTCTGCATGTAAGGGTGCATTCGAGACCCTGAAGCACGACTTAGCCCACAGCGTCACCTTAGCCCACCCTGACTTCAATGAGCCATTCATCCTTGCTGTTGATGAGCCGTTCTCTCCCAAATACCACCTGGTGAGAAAATTGCAAGGCCAGTCGCCTTTGCTAGTAAGATGCTGTCTCCATCTCAGATGAATTATCCAGCTCACAGACTGGAATTTCTGGCATTAAAGTGGGCAGTTTGTGAGAAGTTTAGCCATTGGCTAAAGGGAAGGCGCTTCACTGCATGGTCCGACAACAACCCTCTGACTTACATCCTAACAAAGCCGCGTCTGGATGCATGTGAGCAACGATGGGTCGCCAAGCTCGCTGCGTATGACTTTGACCTGAAGTATGTCCCAGGGACCAAGAACATTGTTGCTGATGCTCTGAGCCGTGAGCCATTTGTCAAGTCATGCGTGAGTCACCGCCTTGTTAAGGAGCCTTACATTGCGCTGCTGGATGAGGTCAATGGTGTGGTCAAGGGTGTTGTGCAGGATGCTTTTCGGCTTTCTAACAATTGCCAAGCCATCCAGGTGGGGGAGGGAGCGTCAGATGATGGTGCTGCTCAAGACGAGGAGGACTCACGACTCGGACGAGGCTCCATCGGTTCGGAGGAGGTCTCTGCAGTTCTGTCGGCTCATCGTAGCGGTGGAGTGTCCATGCTGCCCGGGGCTAACCCATCATCTCTCCAGCTGCCTGAAGAGGACCCGTCCATCGTTATCCCTCAAAGCCGCATCAGGAGTCTCCAGGAGCAAGATGCGACAATCAGCAGGGCTCTATACTATGTGCAACGGCATAGGAAGCCTACCAGGCGTGAGAGGATGTCTGAGCCGGCCTTTGTCACTAAACTTCTTAAAAACTAGGAGAAGCTGAAGGTGCGTGATGGAATATTACACAGGCTGAAGAGGGACCGCAAGCTTGATAAGAAGCTCTTTCAATTAATCGTGCCTGACAATCTTAAGCGGCAAGTTCTCCAGGGTGTCCATGATGCAGCCGGTCACCAGGGCCAGTCAAGAACACTCTCCCTTGCCAGGGAAAGATTTTTCTGGATTGGGATGGAGAAAGACGTGATAAACTATGTGAAGCATTGTTGTAACTGAGGGGTACAATTCCCTGACTGTATTGATAAGTATGGTATCATTAAACCACTACCGTCTTATGTACATTCCTACTGGCCATACAGTACACAGGTATCTAATGATGAACACTTCCCACAATGACTCGGTTCCACACAAAACTGGATTTAAGTATTTATTAGCAGCAAAAGGTACATAATATACTTTACTTTACTTTACTTTGGATGCGCTTATAAGGCAAAGGAATGTGCGTAGGCAAATCAATAACGAATGTCCATTCTCATATTACGCAGGAGATAATCATACAACCTGAATCTTAGGGAATTATATCTATGGTACACTAGTAATATAGCGGGAGATACTGGTAGGGTCCCCCCGGTTGTAAGCCAGCAAGGGTAGAGGATTTGTCGGTAGTAGAGTCTGGGTCAACGATGATAAGGAGACTCCAAGTACAGGAGACGGTGCAATAAGATCTTGATCCGCAGACGAATACAGCTGTTCTCCGTAGCATGTAGCTCCACATGGAAGAAAGCTAGCCGGCCTCAGACTTCTGAGAGGCAGACTCGACGTGGCTCCTCACAGGTTAAATCCCACACACTTGTGGGTGTCGGCGATTCTCCGCTCCATTAATTACAGGACCGAAAGCAAATATAATCCAGCCGAAAAGGGCTATGCAGTCGTCGGTAGGTTATCCAGTGTACATAATCCACACGGTCCTCGTCTAGGGCCCCTCGGGTGAAAGCGCCATGGTAGGCAGCCCAGCCTGGATAAGCACTCTAGCTGATACAAGGAAACGTTGGTGATGCTGCTCACTGTAGAACTTTAGCCGCACGATACACTATACACAAATAGACTATTACTGACTTAATAGAATAGGTCGAACTCGACGGTACAGCGTTAAACTCTGACACTTCAGTTATTAATTCGCACGCGGTCTCAATGCTCTATTTGGGGCCAAACAGGCCATACTGCACCGCACGTCGTATCGTGGGTGAGGCTTCAACTTATTGGGTAACTCTACTTCTGTATTCACCTGCACCGTATTTATACGCTTAGATGAATAAACTAGTACCAGCTTTATTCCTGTCTCATATCCTTGCGCAGTACCGTTCATGTCCAGGCATGTCCCCGGCGGTGACTTTGAACCAGACCTTGAAGGTATGGCCATGGCGCCTGTGGACCGCTGTCCAATAGGAGAATGAAATATTATGGTCTGTACTAGGCTAAAGGGATATTCCGTGTATATGTACAAGGAATATACAAGAGATATCAAACGATATACAAATATTATGCAATATATATCAATCAATAAATATATATATTCGGTTTAATCTGATCCTTTGTAACAGCCGCCTCCTAATTAGTCCCACCTAATTAGATAAGCAGAGACAGATTAACCGCACTGTCCACTACTCAATGTCTGTTGTGAGGGTAGGGCAGTTCACAAAGTCATGGGGTCATGGTCGTCATCAATAGTATCGGGGAGCCTTGGCAACTCTATTAGCCTCGCCACGGGTCGGGTGTAGATCCGCCCTTGGACGAGCACTTCGGCCGCTCTGACCTTTCCGTCGGCACCGGTGATCACTTTGCTTACGCGGCCAGCCGGCCACATAGCTCGGGGTAGTGACTGGTCGATAATCATGATGACTGTTCCTTCTGTCAAATTGTCCCTCTCTTTCACCCATTTCTGGCGGGTCTGTAGAGACGGTAGATAGTGGAGTAGGAAGCTGTTCCAAAACTTGTCAGCCAATACTTGACTGTACCTCCACATTCTTCGGCCGTTCGCTTCTTCAGGCCTGTACACTGTCTGTGGTAGCGCGGGGTCCAGCCGCCCCATCAAGAGAGTGTTGGGGGTGACTGGGTCGACATCTGCTACATCACTTGAGACGTAACCGAGGGGCTTTGAGTTCAATACTCCCTCGATCTCCGTGAGGACTGTCATTAGGACTTCTTCCGCCACGGTCTGGGCCCCAAGCACGGCGTACAGGGCTGTCTTTATTGAACGTACTTCTCGTTCCCAAGTTCCACCGAAGTGAGGTGCATTCGGGGGATTAAACTGGAAGTCAATCTGGTATGGAGCGAGGTGAGTCTTAAGTTCTGGGCCCATAGCTTGGAATCTCTCTCTCAGCTCTCTTTCTCCGCCTTTGAAGTTTGTCCCGTGATCAGACAATAATATAGACGGTTTGCCTTTCCGCGAGGTGAATCTTCGGAAGGCCATAAGGAATGAGTCTGTGCTCATGGTTGGAAGGAGTTCTATGTGCATCGCTCGGGTGGTCATGCATTTGAATACAATACCCCACCGCTTCTCGGTCCCTCTTCCTTTCTTTACATACAGCGGGCCGAAACAGTCCATACCGGTGGAGTGAAAAGGCTTGTCGCCGAGTCGGAGGCGACAGGGAGGTAGGTCAGCCATCCGGGGTATACTGGGCTGTGCTCGCCATTTACGACAGTCTAGACAAGTCCGCTGGAAACGTCGTACTGCTTCTCTCCCTTGCAGTATCCAATAACGACGTCTGATCTCCGCGAAGACTCTCTCTGCCCCGGCGTGATGCACATCCTCGTCGTATTTCTTTATGATCAGCTCTGTGACCTTGTGTCGGCTGTTTAAGACTATCGGGTACTTGACGTCATCCGGTAAGTCTGGAGCTCTCCGCAGACGACCACCCACTCTGATGAGATTATGGGCGTCGCTCTCGGGGGCTAGGTGGAGCAATCTGCTGTCTGACGGGACAGGCTTTGCTCCCTGTAGACAGTCTAGCTCATCGGGAAACGAGTATCTCTGGGCTCGCTGTAGGAGAAGAAGTTCTGCTTCTTCGTAGTTAGCTGCAGTAATGTCAGTAGTGAGCTGAACCTCTGGGTGGTGCCACAGGAATGTCTTTAGCTGCACACTCTCAAGGGTGAGGCAATCGTCTATGTTGGGGTCTGTGGAGACGAGTGTGGTCAACCCACAGAACATAGATTTCTTGTTCTTTACTCGCCTCCCGTGGGGTGGGTGTAGGCCACTCTTCTTCCGGGAGCTTGAGGAACTCTGGCCCGTCACTGTATAGATTGTGACGGGTGAGGTCATCCAGGGACATTCCCTGGGTGATGACGTCAGCTGGGTTGTGTTTTGTGTCCACATACCTCCAGCTTGCTGCTTCTGTTAAATCTTGGATCTCTGTGACTCTGACTCCCACGAAGACCTTGTATCTACACGAATCAGACCGGATCCATGTGAGTACTGTCGTGGAGTCTGACCACAAGATTGTTCTTTGCACCGGGATGGTGAGTTCACGTTGGATTAACGTGGCGAGTTGCGCTCCTGCTAGGGCTGCGCAGAGCTCTAGACGCGGGATAGATTGTTGCTTGCGTGGGGCTATTCTTGAGCGAGCCAGGATGAAAGCAGTATGTATTTCTCCTCCCTCCTCTCGGGCATGCAAGTAGGCCACCGAACCGTAGGCTACTTCGGAGGCGTCGCTGAAGACGTGCAGGTCCATCTGGCACGTCTCCGGCCTCACTGTGGGTGGGAAGTAGCTGCGGCGTATGTTGACACCTGGGAGTGAGCTGAGTTCTGTCTCCCACTCTCTCCATGTGTTCTGGTATGGGGTCGTCCCAGCCCTGGTCCTTGTCCCATAACGCTCTTACAATCATCTTTGCCCTGGTGGTGTAAGGTAGAATACATCCCAACGGGTCATATTGTCTGGCGAGTGTTCTGTATACACTCCGTCTTGTGGTCGGTAGTGCAGTCGACCTTCCCTGCTCCTTGGTCAGGGGTGTGTGTTTATAATGGAGCGAGTCTGTTTTGAAGCGCCAGACTAGTCCTAATGTCATTTCTTGGGCTTCTCCTGGGATGGTCGCCATCCAGGTCTCGCTGCTTGCTGCCTTGTCCGCGGGGGAGAGGCTGCGCAATACTTGAGGGTCGCTGCTGGCCCACTGCCGGAGATCAAAGCCGCCTTTGATCAGGGAGGCGCGGAGCTTGAGTAGGAGGGCCTCGGCTTCTTCTGGCGTCGAGACGCTTTGCAGACAGTTGTCCACGTAGAAACTATTTCCTACACTTTGTCGGACCTCTTCATCAGCTGCTGGGTCCTCTGCGACGTGTTTTTGCAGTGCAAACGTAGCACAGCATGGGCTGCATGTGGTTCCGAAAGGGAGGACTTCCCATTGATAGATGGCTGGTTGCTCGTCCCCGATCCTCTCTCTCCATAGGAACCGCAGCAGGGGCTTGTCCTCCTCCACTAGTCGCACCTGCAGGAACATCCCTTTGATGTCGCCGCTGATGGCCACCTTGTCTTGGCGGAAACGTAGTAACACGCCTAGTAGAGAGGGGCCGAGTGTTGGGCCGGGCAAGAGTTCTTTATTCAGATTTTGTGATCCGATCTGGTAGCTGCAGTTGAACACAATACGATCCTTGCCGTTGTGGTGGACTTTGTGGTGCGGCACGTACCATGATTCGGTCGTCTGATCGGCCTCTTTAATGTCAATTTTCTTTATGTGTCCCGCTGTGATTAGCTTGTCAATCTCAGCGCGGTACACAGTCTCTTGAGCGGGGTCTCTGGCTAGGCGCCGCTCTGTGTTCAATAGATACCGCTCCGTCGCTTCTTTTGGGGCGTGGAAGGTAGGCATACCCTCTCGCCTCAGGAGTGGAGTTGCGTATCTCATCACTCCGTTGACTTTGACTCTCTTTGTCCCCCGCTCGAGGAGGGCTATAGCGTAAATGTCTTCCTTGGAACGAATGTCTTTCTTTTCGTTCTTAAAGGGCATTGTCTCTAGTGTCCATAGCCTCTCGACATGCTGTAGGAGGGTGGTGTCTTCTTCTGTCACTCTGGAGTGGAGGCAGCTAGTGGCTGCTGTTCGGTTAAGAGACCTAGCGAGGGGGCCTTGTAGTGTCCATCCTAGGCGGGTCTCGACTGCTGCAGGACAGCCTCTGGGCCCTGTGTGGACCCGGTCCATCGGGACGATGAGGTCTGCATGGTCGGAGCCTATCAGCAGGGTCGGGGTGGCACCGTCTATGAGCGGTATAGGTAGTTGACGCAGGTGCACATATTTATCCATCAGCTTGGCGATGGGGTAGGTGTACTGCGACAGGCCTATATCTTGGCTGGTGAAAGCGTTAGTGATCCTATACCGTCTCTCTGGCTGCCCGCTTGCTGCGATAGTGAAGGAGACATTCTCGCCCTTTATCGTCTTTAGATCTCTTCTTATTGTCCGAATCGTCATCTGGTCTTCGCTCCCCCGCAGCCCCAGCTGGGCCGCAGCGGACGCGAGGAGAAGGGTCTTCTCTGACCCGTCGTCAAGGACGGCGTAAGTGTCCATGACCTTGTCTTGGTAACTCAATGTTACACGGACCACCTTTAAGAGCACCCGGGCGCCCCCGCTGCTGGCGGGGTCAATGTACATAACACTTGCCTTTGTGCTGCTTGAGGGTGCAGGCTTTCTTCTGTTACTGTCGTGTAGGACGTCTAAGTGGGCTCCGTCACACCGACTACACCTCTTCTTTAAGCGGCAATCGGCTGCCATGTGACTGCGCGCACATCGGTAACAGCGTCGGTTGGACTTTATCCATTGACTCACCTCGTCGGTGGTCATCTTCTTGAACGTGTCACAGTGTGACAGCCAGTGTTCCTTTTCGCAGTACGGGCACACCATCTTCCACTTCTCTTTCATCGAGGGGGTACTGTGGTTCTTGTTGCTCGGTACTGATTCTGATTGGTGCATGACGGTCACCAATCTGCGGCCATCGTTTGCTCTCCTAGGTCCCTCTCTGGAGCTTGGTGTGCTCCGCACGAACGTATCCAACCGTAGGCTGTTGACTTCTCTCGCCAGGAAGTCGGCTAAGTCTAGGAGGGATGGCTCGGGACCGTTAGGATCACGGTGGTCTCTTTGCCGCCTGAAGCGCTCTTGTCGGGCGGGCGGAAGCTTCTCTAAAATCCTCTCGACATTAGAGTTCGCGTACAGTTCGTGCATACCCTTTTCCTTTTGCGCCCCCAGCATCCCTACCAGGGATTGTACCTTGATAGACAGGTCATCTAGTGAGCGATTGTCTGTGGCTGGGGGTAGACGGTCAATATTCCTTATCTCTTGTATTACGTAGTCCCATATGCGTCCATATCTTTGGTCGAGTGCTGCTAGAGCCGCGGTGTATGGGGTAGTAGAGGTGGAATATGCCAGCGCTATATTGTGCGCTCGGGGCACCTTGAGGTGCTTTAGTAGGATAGCATATTTGTATGGTTCATCAGCTACATCGGACATCATTGTCTCTAAGCACATTCGTAGCTCTGTGTACTGTGCTCTGTTCTCATGTGTGAAGTCCGGGAACGTCGGTGTGCCAAGGTACGATGCCATGGATGGCTGGCACATCGGTGAGCGTTGGAGGAGAGGCCTCCTAGGCGAGTCTCCTCTTACGTGTCTTGGTGGGCTGGTACCTGCTGGGTACCATGGCCCATTGGCCCGCGTACCCAGGTGCTGTTCCTCGGGGCTGGTCGTGCGTCAAGCTCACCCGTGAATTGAGTCGGGGGTCTGTAGCGCAGAGCCGCGGGGGTAAAGCCTGGGCTATACTGGACCTCCTGGTCCTGTGGAGTACTGTGCTGCTGTTGGGCTTGACTCTCCTCCTCTCCCTCTTCTTCTTCCTCTGGCAGGTCATCTAGATCCTGTAGTCGTCTATTTAGCCTCTCCGCGGTATAGACCGGTTCTTCCCTGTAGCTGGGTCTCGCTTGGACCGGTCGGGGAAGGGGTTCGGAGAGGGGTATAGGCTCTCTCTGGTGGTCGGGCTCAGGGTCGCTTGATCGGGTAGGGGAGGGTGCCCTTGACCCTTGTCTTGACGAGGCCCTGGAGCCCCGTGCGGAGGGAGGGGGGGTTGCCCTGGTAATCAGCTGCTCCATTATCTGCGCTTGTAATCGGTCGCGCTCGGCTTCGCGCTTGGTGAGAGCGAGGTCGCGCTCTGCTTCTCTTTGGGCACCGGCAGCGGCGCGCTGGGCTTCGGCGGCGGCGCGCTGGGCTTCGGCGCGGTCTCTTCCCATATTCTCTTCCGTCTGGAGGCGTCTAATCTCTAGACGTATACGGTCTTCGTCACTCCGTTGCTGCGCTTGAAGGCGTTCTCTTTCCATGGAAGAATGTTCGCGCTCACTAAGCGTCTGTGCTTGGAGTCGATCGCGCTCGGTTGAGGCTGCCAGGCTGGCGAGGAAGGCCTGCGCCAGCATCTTGTTTGCCTCGCTGGGGGAAGACGCTGGTTGAGGTGATCCGCTCCTGGTAGTACTCGTTGGAGATCCGTTCTCCTGTGGCGAATCGAGGAGATCCATCTCCGGGGTGCTCGTCCCTTCTTGTAGTGGGTCGAGTTCTATCCCTGGAGGGCTTTCTTTATCCTGGAGCTCTCCGGGGACTACTTCTTCGGTCTTGGCGGGGGGTAAAGTCATGTCAGGTCCCTCCTGGTCCCCACCGTGAGCTTGGTCAGTTACGTTAGAACCCACTAGGGTCTCTATTGGCGGGGTAGCCTGGTCGGTAGGGTCGGACATAATTTTACTATCTACTTTTTCCGCGTTTACCGTCTGTAGAAAGCTAGGTAGTATACTGGCAACGTAATCCTCTAAGTACTGAGGTGTCTGCCGTCTACGCTGCGGGCGATCTATTTTAGGAGAACCGTTTTGTGGAGTGTTCATCATTGGCCATGTCAATATTAATACCACTATATTAATATTACGCTAGTTACCCTCCGGCTCAAAGGACCAATTGTAACTGAGGGGTACAATTCCCTGACTGTATTGATAAGTATGGTATCATTAAACCACTACCGTCTTATGTACATTCCTACTGGCCATACAGTACACAGGTATCTAATGATGAACACTTCCCACAATGACTCGGTTCCACACAAAACTGGATTTAAGTATTTATTAGCAGCAAAAGGTACATAATATACTTTACTTTACTTTACTTTGGATGCGCTTATAAGGCAAAGGAATGTGCGTAGGCAAATCAATAACGAATGTCCATTCTCATATTACGCAGGAGATAATCATACAACCTGAATCTTAGGGAATTATATCTATGGTACACTAGTAATATAGCGGGAGATACTGGTAGGGTCCCCCCGGTTGTAAGCCAGCAAGGGTAGAGGATTTGTCGGTAGTAGAGTCTGGGTCAACGATGATAAGGAGACTCCAAGTACAGGAGACGGTGCAATAAGATCTTGATCCGCAGACGAATACAGCTGTTCTCCGTAGCATGTAGCTCCACATGGAAGAAAGCTAGCCGGCCTCAGACTTCTGAGAGGCAGACTCGACGTGGCTCCTCACAGGTTAAATCCCACACACTTGTGGGTGTCTGCGATTCTCCGCTCCATTAATTACAGGACCAAAAGCAAATATAATCCAGCCGAAAAGGGCTATGCAGTCGTCGGTAGGTTATCCAGTGTACATAATCCACACGGTCCTCGTCTAGGGCCCCTCGGGTGAAAGCGCCATGGTAAGCAGCCCAGCCTGGATAAGCACTCTAGCTGATACGAGGAAACGTTGGTGATGCTGGTCACTGTAGAACTTTAGCCGCACGATACACTATACACAAATAGACTATTACTGACTTAATAGAATAGGTCGAACTCGACGGTACAGCGTTAAACTCTGACACTTCAGTTATTAATTCGCACGCGGTCTCAATGCTCTATTTGGGGCCAAACAGGCCATACTGCACCGCACGTCGTATCGTGGGTGAGGCTTCAACTTATTGGGTAACTCTACTTCTGTATTCACCTGCACCGTATTTATACGCTTAGATGAATAAACTAGTACCAGCTTTATTCCTGTCTCATATCCTTGCGCAGTACCGTTCATGTCCAGGCATGTCCCCGGCGGTGACTTTGAACCAGACCTTGAAGGTATGGCCATGGCGCCTGTGGACCGCTGTCCAATAGGAGAATGAAATATTATGGTCTGTACTAGGCTAAAGGGATATTCCGTGTATATGTACAAGGAATATACAAGGGATATCAAACGATATACAAATATTATGCAATATATATCAATCAATAAATATATATATTCGGTTTAATCTGATCCTTCGTAACAATTGTGAAAGGTGTATCCTTGGGAAGACACCCGAGCCAGAAGCCTGTGCACCCCTTGAGAATATTCGCACATCCGCCCCGATGGAACTGGTGTGCATTGACTTCTGGTCTGCAGAGTTGAGCGACAAAAGAACAGTTGATGTCTTGGTTGTGACGGACCATTTTTCTAAGATGGCACACGCCTTCCCCTGTCAGAACCAGTCCGCTAAACAAGTTGCCCGTCGGTTGTGGAACGACTTTTTCTGCATCTACGGCTTCCCCAGGAGAATCCACTCAGATCAAGGGGCCAATTTTGAAAGCAGGCTTATAAAGGAACTTCTGGAGATGGCTGGAGTGGATAAGTCACATACCACCCCGTACCATCCCATGGGAAATGGGATCACAGAACGCTTCAACAGGACCTTGGGGAACATGATAAGAGCACTTCCCCCAAAGGAAAAGTCTAGATGGCCTCAGATGCTGCGGATGTTAACATTCAGCTATAACTGCACGGTGCACGAGACAACCGGCTTCGCCCCGTTCTACTTGATGTTCGGGCGAGTCCCGCGGCTGCCCATCGACATTATGTTCCAGCATGTACTGAATGACGAGACCATTGTCAGCCACCACGAATTTGTCACCCAGATGAAACAAGACTTGAGTGAGGCTGCACGGATTGCCCAGAGACAGAGCCATGACGAGCAGGCACGGCACGCAAGGCTTTACAATCGTAAGGTCAAGGGTTCACCTTTGGCTTTGGGTGATTGTGTACTGCTGGCTAATCGGGGTGAGAGAGGCAAGAGAAAGATCGCTGACAAGTGGAACTCAACCCTGTATGATGTCGTGTCAGTGAGGTCCCAGATTAATGTGTACAGGATCAGAGATGCTCAAACTGGCAGAGAGAAGGTGGTGCACAGAAATCTCGTCCTCCCAGTTAGTTTCCTTCCCTTGGACGAAGACATTACTCCGAACCTTCCTGGGGACACAGATCTCGGTGATGCGGCATGCGAGAGTATTCAGGTCTCAGTGGTGGAGAATAATATGGAGGATTCCGATGTCAGGACCATGGACTGGCTCATGCGCAGCCCTGACGTTGTGGATCCTGATGATGAGGATGGCCCATCGAGTCGGGCGAGCAGTATCTCTCAATCAGATGGCATCCTGGCCAATGCCACTGATAGCTCTGTTCACCACCACGTGATAAAGGAAGGCATTAACACCAGCCCAGGCCTGGACAGTACTGCCCACTTACCTGACATAGACCCAAGCAATGCAGCCCACTCACCAGTCCTAGGCCCGCACAGGGGGGCGCTCCTAGTTGACACAGACTCCATCTCTTGTAGTGACTCCCTGCATACGGTTGATGTTCAGCTTGAACAAGCAGTTGACACAGACTCCATCTCTTGTAGTGACTCCCTGCATACGGTTGAGGTTCAGCTTGAGCAAGTAGTTTGCACAGACTCCATCTCTTGTAGTGACTCCCTGCATATGGTTGAGGTTCAGCTTGAGCAAGTAGTTTGCACACAACCGCAAGATAGTTACGCTGGTTCAGTTGTTACACGGTTTGGGAGACGGGTCAGACCTCCTATGAGGCTGATTTGTGAGATGTTAGGACAGCGGGTTGGGGATACTTTAGCTGTTATTGATCCTGGTATGTGCTCCCTTACACGTGTTTTGCCGGTCTAGATGACAGAGAGTTTTATTTTTATTTGTATTTCTTTCATTCATTTCTTGACTTTGATTTCATCCTGGATAATGGTCAAGCAATGGTTCAAGATCCATGTGCCTTTGTCTAGTTTGATATGGGATTAATGGCGCTGAGGGAAGAGGGTGGATAACTAGATATGTAGTAAGAGCAAGAGTTATGTAGGTATTGGAGGTGTAAATGGAATCTCTGTTTTGTCTGCGATAAGTATGGGGTCTGGTACCACCCTATTCTTACGCACTTCCTTTGGAAGGGTTTCAAATTGACATTGTTATACATCAGTGCTCTAGTTTCTCTTTTTGAGAGGCTTTTTGCTTCCCCCTCTCTCCCTCTGCCATTCTTGTTTTGTGACGTTCTGGAGTATTCCCAAATTAAGCAGAATTTAAGGGGGTGTATGTAACAATTTGAAGAATGATCAGCTGTTTTAGTTTACCGTTTTTAGTTTATTGTAAATTCTGAATGATTTGGGATAACCAACTATTGTAAATAGGTATTTTATTTTGAAATCGTCACTTCAAGAGGAAGTGACGTATTTGCTGCGCGACGTATGGTATCTGGCTTTACATGCTGCGTCCACCTCAGTCTATCCGTGAATGATAAGAGGTGAGCAGCTATCCGTGTACCTTGATGTACCTTTACACATGGCGCTGCTGAGAAGTGTGTGTTCTAACTGGAGTTTTCTCCTACCACAGAGATGTGTGTACTAAACCAACATTGATGTGCTTAAGGCTGACGGCATTGTATGTCTCTTATGCTTGACAGGTATTTTGTGATGTTTTTGGTCAATTGTATTTTCTAATGTTTTATTTTATAATGTTTTATTCTAATGTCTGATTCATATAGCTCAGTCTATCCGTGAATGATAAGAGAGATGTGTGTACTAAACCAACATTGATGTGCTTAAGGCTGACGGCATTGTATGTCTCTTATGCTTGACAGTATAAAGAAAAGAAGTACTCCGTGTCCATTATTCAAGCAGAGCAGGAACACAGTGGTCACATATACTTGTATGCCGTGACAAATAAAACTCTTGACTTGACTTGACTTGACTTGACTTCTCCATGAAATCGCTGGGTAGACACTAGCCAGTGTCTCGGATCGTCTGTACCGATGGAGTCCTTGGTTTTCCTCGCACCACACTTGGATGAATGCTGACAAACCAATCTCCCATCCGTATCCTGCAGTGAGTATATAATGCTTCGGTGGACAACGCAGGTTACTTATATCACAACAATTGATTGAGAATCCAAATTTTTCCTCCCTCCGACACATTTGTTACTGTTCTGAGTTTGACAACTTTTTTTTCTTTTCCAAATCATTTATCTATATATTTCATGGCTTCTATATTGTTAGTATTCAATTAAATCACATGTCTCTCATTACTTTGTGCTGTACTCTATTACTAGACCAAATGTCTCAAGTTCAGCACAACATTCCCCACCATCCTTTGAGTGTGTAATTTCCATTACACAATCATACCTTTTCTCCAGACAGGTCCTCGGTCCGGACAGCTCAGCTCTGACGGGTCCCATTCACCAACAGACCCTATGCATGGTAACAAACCATATTTCCCTTAACACTTTGACTGCCATGAAACGTGTTTAGACGTCATTGCTGGCCATGCTCAAGTTGCCGGGGGACGCTGTACAGCGTCCTTATATCAATATTTCAAAAATCTGCGATCGGATTCATATGTCCCCTCCGCTGGCCTGAGATCCACCAGCAGGACCCACTGAGCTCTCTGGCGGTTCAGGAGCGCCATCTGGTGGCCGATCGGCGCAATCGCTTAACAGGATGTGCCAAAGAGGTTGTGCTAGACGTCTGTAGTACTTCCGGGCACTCGCTATAGGTCCCGGGACTCTGGCTCGTCACGCTACACAGTGATCGATTGCCAATAACTCGATAAACAACATGATTTGGACGTATATACCATTATACAAGCTGGAGATGGACCGGGTAAATTTACATCCCATAATGATAAGACTTCTACTCTACGATGATCGCCCAACGGCGCGCGGAGACTGGGGTGAGTTTCAGCGTGTAACGTTACCGTCTTCGATACTAACTGCTATTATCAACATTTGACCCACATTAGATGATTGGTATAACGCTGCCCACGGAATTATAAACGCCCCCTAGCCCATCCGGTCAACATCAGATGACGTGTAGTAACTTCTAGAAGTACGTCTAGTTGGAATTTTTTATATCGCGCTCATTGCCATAAAACTGTATTGCATCATCAATATAATGCATTTGGGGCTATAGATCACGTTCTGGAGAAAGCTGCAGAAAGAGATGAAAACATACTTATACATTAGACCATACTTTACTATGAATATGTGAATGAAAAAGTTTAACGTTGCTACACAATGAACAATACATATAGGACTTTGAATGGGCCCTAATAATGGCAATGTAGCAATAGAATTTAAAAAGTTATAGCCATGCAAAGAAGGGGTACTTCTCCATAGACAAATAGAGCCGGCAACCTATGGTATATCATGAATTTAACCCAAGGCAACCAAAGTGTTAATCTTACATCTTTCACACACTCTGCCAGCCCCAATAAGCTGTTGCAGAGTCTCCCATAAGACAATTATCAATATCACATGTCCACACCTTACATTAAAACTATTTGGCCAATGGTGACCAAACTTATCAGAGCTCGGCTATGTACAGAGAACCTTGTTTCCCCAACCCTACACACCAAAATGTGACACAACCTCCCAGATTCTACATCTGGACTCTTAATGAGCGGAAAACAGAATTAGCTCTCATCCACACTTCGTTCCCAGCTCATCACACAGACTCTTCTATCAGTCCCGCTGTGTCACTCCACCAACCTGTACCCTGACCGACGAGAGTACGTCTCTCAGCCCGTCAGTTCCTAAGAAAAAGATAGAGAAAAGAAACGAAAAAAAAGAAAACACAAAAAAAAAAAAAAAAATTATGAGTGTCATATCATGCAACACCACTCACAATTCCCTCATCATACAAAATCAGACTTCCATCCAGAGGCATAAATACCCCTGTAAAAACTAGGAAAGAAATAAAATGAAATAAAACCATTTTTTTTTGACCACCCTTTGATCAATCTATCTACTGATCAAGCATGAATAATTTCTACTGGTCACTAGCTGAAGTAGTACCATATCATTTCACTGTCTAATATTATTTTGCTTTAAAAACCTGTTTAAAACCACCTTTTTGTTAATATGATCATGCATCGCCAGTTACTCCATCTCCTCACATTCCACTTACCAACATTACTCACACACACCCTTTTAGTAACTTGCACACATAATCTAACCATCCAACTTATCTATATATATATTTTCCTTTTCATCATTTCATTTTTTTTTTTTCTCATGATCTAATATCTATATCTATTTTCCCGAGCGTCATAGCGTCTCCTGTGCATTTCCTCATCGTTCCTATTAGCCTGTGGCCCCTGCAGACACAACCTTACCACCTCGCAACTTCTGCAATCGGATGGCTCCGATCCCCTTGACAAGTTTACTGGGCCCAGGTTCTGTCCTTGCTCTCGGCCATATCCTCCTCGGCCTCCTCTGTTATTTCCTCGAGGCCCGTATGCCCCTCTTTCCCTTTGGGGTCGATACCCTTGACCACAGTTCCTGGCCATATGTCCTAATTGGCCACAAATCAGCATTCTCTCGGAGGCCTCTGTTATCCCTCAGTGTCACGTCTCACCGTCCCCGACAGGCTCACACCTCTCCGGTCCCCTCCGGGCGTTTCCCTGGGCCGGTCCTGCTTTAGTGTGGGGAGATACACATACTTGTCCTTTTCTGCCGCTGCCACCGGGCTCCTCATTGCTGGGCGGCCTACAAGGTCCACGGTACGTCTTTCTCCCCCTTGGGCCTGTCTTTGGGAGGGACCTGGAAACTCACCCCTCCTGTGGTATCCATCACCATGCCCTCGCTGCTCAGCTCCCCTTTCAGGTAACGAAGCATGTGGCATATTTTGATCACGGAGCCCTCATTCTGCAGCTCGAAACATTATTTCCAAAATCACATCACTCATCAGTTCATTCTGTTTAGCCAGTTCTTGCTTTAGTACTTCCATCTCGTGCGCGGCCTGGTCGATAGCCAATTGCTTCACCACCAGGTCTCTACGGACTGTCTCATTTTGTTCTAACGCTTCTACGAACGCTCTCTGTCGTTCCTGAGAGAGGCACGGTTGCCTCTCTTCCTCCACCCTGGCGCTGGCTGTCTGGCTCCCCGTCACCGGGCCCCGCGCCCCGTTCTGGCTCTGGTGCCGGGGAAGATCTGGGCATGGGGACCTTGTGGGCTGAGAAAACTGTTCATGTATTTTCCCATACCTGTTGTCGGTCCCACGTATTGGCCACTCCATCTGCGACCCTAACCCCTGTCCAGTCTTCCTCTGTCTTTTTCTCTGTCCTTTCGTCAATTTGTAGTTACCTGAAATGGTTAGTCCAGCGTGGATCGGCCTCGTCGACTCTTGCTCGACGGACACTGGTTGGAGTAAAACAGTTGTCTCTGTTTGTCTCTCCTCAATGACCCCCTGTGTTGGAGTCAAAGTCATCATTTCAAGTCCCTCTATAGTACTGGTCACATGAGGGAAGTCCATCACATCCAAATCAATCAGGTTAACGTCACTGTTCAATTCCAGCTGGGGGGCGTCTGCAGAGGATATTGGCATTCTCCCACTATAGGTCTGACTATTTTTGGCCATTTCTATTTCACCTCTACTTGTTATATTACAGGTTATTGAAATAAACTGATTGTCAACACTTGTTATTGTTATCTCCTTTACGCTTCTAGTTACTCCTAACAAAGTTTCACCAAGGTGAACTTTCCTCACACTCAACAATCTCACACTTTCAACTACTCCTGCAATATTACCGTTTGAAAAAACAAGTTTCTCTGTGTCTACCTTATCCTATCAACTTGAGGTAAATTCCCTCACACTTTTAGATTTTATCGGTGCAGACAGGAATTGATAACTTCCTTATCTCTCATACAATACCAAGGCTCCCATTTAGCCGTTTTCCCCGGTTGGTGTTGGAATCGTCAGAACTGCATCTGTCCTCGCCCAGTACCTGTCGAGACAAAAGAACAACACCTGCACTTAATTTCAGCGCCACTTTCCTCGTTATTCCATTAATATTTTACTCATGGAATGACGGAATTTTCTATACTAATTGGACTATTGAGAGCTAGTGCAATTTATTTGAACATAACAACACGGCCTTAGCTTTTATCTCCGTTGTCCAATTGGAAAACCCTGGATTTTCCCAATCACTTGTTGTGTAACCCCTCACGAATCTCTGATGAACACAAATTTGCATCAATCTTCACTTCTGTTCCGGTATGTTGTTGGTCCTCCTTAGAACAATCAGAATTAGTTTTACAGCAGCCTATCATTTCTAAACATTTGTGATGGATATGGTCATTTAGTTGTTCAAATTTCTTTTTTCCTTGATGAATTTGTCATATAGCTCTCATAAAATACTCTGAATGACAACGTCAGCTTAATGACTATGTGTAGATGTAATTTTAACATTTTCTTCTTGCTTTGCTTATTTGTCTCTGAGAAAGTCTAAAGTGTATTCCTACCTTACAATTAATATTCACATTTCAATCTTACACGTCACATAACATCATTTTTATAATCATTAAACTACCCGTCATTCCCCCCTCGGACACCAGTCCTGGGCCCTCATTCATCAACGTGTTCTACACACAGATCTGTGCTTACCCTGTGCGTACGATCATTTCTAAGCAAAGAGTGGGATTCATCAATTTCGATTTGAACTTGACTCCGTGCTTACATCTACGCACAGGTCAGAGCACACTTACCTGACGCCCAGTGGTAGAATATATTATTACAACAAGGAAATGAGCTTCTGTGCATAATAACACTGGCATGTTCTGTACGAACCGTAGTTCATTATAGTTTATTGTAAAATAGCAACAGTAGTGTAATTATGGTCAAAACCCTATAAATAGCATTTGGAATAATAGATCTTTCTCTCAGAATGAATGCAGCATGGTTTATATAGCGTTATCGGAATATACGGGGTGTAGGCTACTGACTGACTGCGCTCCGCATAGCTTGATTGATTGATTGATTGAAAAGTTTATTAACAGATTGCAGAATGGGTACAGTACAGTACAGCTCAGTACATACAATTGTTAATTGGGGATGCAGACCAGAGAAAGACTTTCGTCTTGTTTACATCAGGGTCCCCCATTTTCAATTCATCATAAATCATAAAGCTCAACTCGTTATTATTTTGCGCAGACCGCAGAAACACGGGAACGTTTTGATTATATTTAAAAGGCTTTACGTTAAACGAAACAAGTGGAATTTCGAAGCTGTAAGCAGAATACAAGTCATATGAATATAGTGTTCTTCCCCCTTTTTACTGTATAAGAAAGAATAGAAAACACATTGCAATGACACCAGATAGTGGACAGACTATGTATATGATGGGATTCAAGTTCGCGTTTTTGTTGATCATAGGCATGCTGTCAGAGTATGATATCTTAATCAAACATTCTAGAACATTTGTCGTCACAGATCATGTCCTAATAGAACATAGGCTATGGCATGGATCGTGATATTGTGTGGACTGTTATTATTACTGTACCGGTACCACCCATTGTGACAACAGCCTTGTGAGTCCCGCACACAAACATGATGGAATTCAAGTTCATGTATTGAAAGGCAGGCTACATCATACATGCAGTGAGATTCATTGTTCTTGTATATGCTCTCGTATTATTGTTTATATAGGCTACCCAATACTGACATCAAAATAGATTGTAGTATGCCTCTAGAAATCATATGCAGCAGGTAGAAAATTGACGGGAGATCCATCGCGATTTGGAATAAAATTGAGGAGAACTTTAATCCCTGGGTATTAATCAAACAACACGGGAAAAGGCAGTCATATTCCAGCACGGTATTTATTAGTGTTTGCGCTGCCCAGGCAGCAATGGTTAATAGATATCATATCCGACATCACCGTAAGTGTACACGTCTGTCAGCCTGTCTCATGACACGCTTCCCTCGGCTTAGTCCATTTTTCCACATTTCATGGGTGTATTCCATTACCGTATATGGTTAATCGGGGCGTTTCTGGTATGCAAATACTTAAAACAGTGCACGAGCTCAAACGTAGGATCAAAGTCATATTCATCATGACAGGTGTGCGTAGAGCCTGCGTACGCACGTGTGATGAATCCCGACTTCCCTGTGCGTACACTGGTTCTACATTCTGTGCTTACGTGTGGAAATAGAACATGTTCTACGCACACATTGATGAATGAGGGCCCTGGTGTCCAACATTTCTGCCACCCATCTAACAAGGAGAAAAATCTACTTTTAGAGGCTTAGGTCTCTAAACTCCTCGTCCATTATGTAGTCCCAGCCGCCTGTGTCATAAATCACAGACGTCAGTACCACACTTCATCGAATTCCCTACATTCCTCTGACTTCTCAAAGGCCTGCCAACCGTAGCCCAAAACATCCCCTCTCAGTTTGCAACCCGAAATAAAATCTCTAGACTCCTTCTCCCAAGGAATTCCACGATAAACGTCCAACCACACTCGTACCTAGACAGGCCAGTGCCCATACGGCACCCAGATTCACATCCGCAACAACAACACTTCTACCTTACAAAAATAATGCACAAATCTAAGCTGAAAATGAGAAGTGATTTCCGTCTCATAGTCATATCACCTGTCACCTTAGTGACACATGCACAATGGACGACTTGCACTCTAATTAACACCAGTCCATACACCCGGGTCAACCTCTAACCTACAACCGCCTAACCTGTCCCCGCCTATGGAGAGAGCGGAAGAGGGCTGTGAGAAGCCCGGAAAAGGGGGGGCATTAGGAGAGGGGGGGGGGTTAGTAACTTGTTCTGAATGAAAAAAAATATACCCTATGTACACTTAAATCAGAACTAGAATTAATATACAGATCATTTAGTATTTCTTGGTCTAGTAAATAAACAGGGCTTAAACCTCCCTTCAGCATTTGCTGCACAACTTAACTCAAATTAAACACCACCTGATGTGAGAAATGGTTCCTGCATGTGGCTTCCAAAAGTTAACACTATACTCCTAGGCCCTAATGCAAAGGCATCTATCAACAAGGCTTTGAAAGGAGACAGGAAGAAGGGGGGCACATTTAACCAGGAATGGCGTGTAGGGCGAAGAGGGAGAGAATACTGGAACGAGATGGGAGGAGAGGAGGGCAGTCAGGTAGGGATTGAGTTCAAGGAACCAGGAAGGAAGGAGACGGGAGGAGAGGGGAGGGGGGGGCACAGTTAAGGAGTTTAGGAGGGAAGAGAGAAAGGAAGAGAGAAAGAGTGAGAGAGAGAGAGAGAGAAGAGCTTGTATTATTGTAAATCACTATACTTAACTTAGTTTGCTTAACTATGTTCACATCTTGTATGATCCACCAGTCATACTGAATGCAATTCCAATTCTTGCAACAACTATGCTCAGATCAGAGAGAGAGAATGAGAGAGAGAGAGAGAGAGAGAGAGAAAGAGAGAGAAAGAGAGAGTGCGAAGAGAGAGAGAGAGAGAGAGAGAGAGAGAGAGAGAGAGAGAGAGAGAGAGAGAGAGAGAGAGAGAGAGAGAGAGAGAGAGAGAGAGAGAGAGAGAGAGAGAGAAAACAAAAGGGGGGGGGACGCAGCCTCAGACAACCATGTCGCTTTTCGCTCCACTAGTCTGGTCAACACCGCCCCCTGTCGTATACTACTGTTCCTCATCCGCCATTTTGCAAATGGAAAAAAACAATAAAAAAAAAACTACAACTAAAATGGCCGTTACGCTTCCTGTTACCGGAAGTTGGTGGGCGCGAGTCGCAACCCACTGCTATTCTCCGTATAACGTTATAACAAAAATAAACACACACCCTTGTCTAGACACACAGTTACACAGTACACCGTCAACAGTACACAATATAATGCAAACCTACGTTACACGTAGTACAAAACAACTCCAATATAACGTTAATACAATATAAAAACCATCCGTTCATACTATTAGCACTGTTAGCTCCGGTAGCTTAGCATAAGCTAGTTAGCTCGGCTTAGCCTAGCATCGCTAGTTGCCCCCATTCACAACAGTAGCAACGTTAGCTTCGTTAGCTATAGCAAAGCTAGTTAGCTTAGCACAACCTAGCATTAGCCACGACACCTCAAACGGCAACTTGTTCTGTTTACCGAGTGGCATAACAACCAGCGACGTCAGCGCTACCACGGTGTTACCCCGCAACAGAACTTCAATTCAAATTTAAACGCTATTTTACAGTTTAAACAACAAAAAACATTTTAATATCGCCCGCGACTCCGCCCCTCCGAGCACCCTTGTGTATTAAATGTATCGCTTCCACTTCCCGATTTCTTGGACACATCGCCCCAGTATTATCAAGCGCTCCTCTCCACACATCAACCGGATATGTAGGACGACTTCCGGTTCAACTTTTATCGAACTCTCTGATTTCTTTTGCATTAAACAATGAGTTCAATACAACAGAATTCCATAATCGCGACACATAAGTCGATTACTATTAAACACACCTCACTCACGATTCCTTCAATACACATGATATCACGACGCAACGTCCATATTTAACCACCGACCACCCTCGCGGCTAACTAGCAGCTAAGCTAACAGCTAAGCTGCGTTGGATAACGAACACGCACGCATCTCGCGAGGTTCCACCACGTGACCACGGCGTTTATCATAAGAAATACCTAACGGTACTTTTGTAAAATCATACATACACGCATTCATTCATAAGTACTAAACCCATCTACCCACAGCTAACATGTTTACACACAAACTCCCATTCATAAGTGCTCATTTATTTCACTGAAACGTCCAACAACAACAACATAATTTCCTCCTCATAATCATCTCAGCCAGCCGGCTTTAACTCCACACACATCTACGAGCTCACGCACGACGGTCTAATCGTCCAGATAAACAGCCCTTTCAGCAGGATGCTACTTGGTTATCATTTTTGTAGGTTCCTTACTGCTCTTAGGCAACAAAAAAATGCCCATCCCTTACCCAAAGTTTGAACAAAATCACAAACTAAAGTCAAAAGCTATATTGTATCACACGGGCTACTTTAGGTGTCGGTCTCAATATTTTAAACATGCTTATCCAACTCCATAACGATTACGACTTTCACTACGTCATCCGTAGCCTGGCGGCTACTTGATTAAAACCAATATCGCAATCCCCTCGGCACCATCCTATTTCGTCTCGACTCTACTGACCATTGTCCAATAAAAGGTATGTAACAAACACACTCGTCCGTACCATCTCCCCCTCATCTCTCAGCCTGCCCGAGCGTAGGCGAGAGAGAGAATTAGCGGGACATGGCCGATCAACAAAAACAAAACATACCAGTATATCCGAGCCCGCCCGTCTTCTTGTCCAGAAGTTCGGGCAGCCTTACTCATCAATATGTTTTCGATATCATCCCTGATCCAGACGCAGGCTTGGCATCAAAACCACTTACATCTAAATGTACTCTTTATAGCCCCGTATTGATTCACGACACGTTCAACGGCCGCAATTATCAAACAGTACTATAATCCCACACTATTCCCTAATCCATACTGTAGCATTTCCACACAATATTGGGTTGTATTATTAATCAAGTACCTTTCTCTCCTCTCTTTCATCAGCGCTTCCAACATCTTCTTGAAAGCACGTTCCTGGTCACTTTAATATCTACTCTCCCATCTAGAAGCATGTTCCTGGTCTCTTAAACTTCTGTGCGTCCATAGAGAAACACGGTCCTGAGCTTAAACTTCTGTGCTCCTATTTAGCAGCACGGTACTGAACTTAACTTCTGTGCTTCTGTCTAGGATCACGGTTTTGAGCTTAACTTAAACATCTGTGCTCCCTTTAGATTCCGTCTTCACCGCCAAAATCAGAGTCAATCTCATAACCTTGACTTTCTAACATTGGCGATTCAGACCTAATCATCTTGGGAGTGCGGTATAAACTTTTTAACAGAACCCCCGTCCTTTGTGGACGGTCTTGATAACAGCATGACGTCCTATATTTCGCACTCACCTCGTTTCACGTAGACACCGGTTGCGTTGTTGAAGGCGAAGCAGTCCGTCGATGTTTTGAAGACAACGTCGACGTGGTGAGATGAGATGAGATGAGAGACGTCTTGTTTCAGACCGTATCACAGTAAGGGACACGCACCAAATGTGGTAACCATAATTCAGCTTGTCCCATGAAGTATAGTATTACCTTAACAGTACAGTACTCTGCTATTGTTCTGTATCTAAGTTGCTGGTTCCGTTACCCATAAGAGAATAGTACAGTGATGGAAGAATCATCAGGCGGAATGCAGAGCTCTCATCTAAAGTTGTTGCATTTATTGCATATAAAACACAATGTATTTAAAAGGTTTGAAATGTCCCACAAAGTTGAGTCTTTGTTGAAAAGAGTCTATATCCAAATAAATGTTGTTCAAAACAGCATTGAATCTATCTAGCTGATGTGAGTTCTTTGTTGTCCGAGGTGATCTCTTTTGTTGTTGTTTGATTCATTGCTATGGTGATGAGTTCCTCCGTCTGTTCTCGTTTTGCCGTCCTGCCGCTGGGGTCGTGTGTGTTCTGTGTCTCGTGTGTTCCCAGCACTCCCTTTTTATCAATGAGAAAGACACGTCTCTGTGACGTCATCAAAGGCCGTCCCCTAGACATTTTTCCACCAATCACTGACTTTCAGTTTGAATCTCAAAGGAGGTTGTACTTTGTCCAACTGCTCCGTTTTTCATTGTTTCAAATCAGAGTAATAGAATTAGTCAAAAATAGGCTTAATACTTTTGGTATTAAGCCTCAAGATAGTTATAGTTGAATTCTGATTGATTCCCTAAACACAGACATATTATTCTTGACTCAAAAGCTTTTAGGTTTCAGATAAGAGTCAGTCTTTTACCATCAAGCCCAGTTTTATAGTGTTCTAATTATTTCTTTTAACTTATTCAATCTTCTATGTTAACAGTTATACTTAGTATCCTCTTAATTATTACAAATTAGATTCCGAAATGGCTTGATTTGTACAACTCAATGATCCTCTTCATAAATACAACATGTTTCATATCCTCACGTTCAAGATTACAAGTACAATATACCAGAAATATCTACAGCTTGTTTGGAGCTTAAATTAAGGATCTAAACATACATTTAGTTACAGCAATAGTGAAACTTAACTCCTCCTCAGACTTCTGTCTCTAAGTGTGTGTCACAGGAGACTTCAGCGAGATAACAGTTACGTGATGTGCCCAGCTCTATTGTTCTAACTCAGACCTGGGCATTGTACGGCCTGCAGGCCGGATATGGCCCGCGGGATGATTCTGACTGGCCCGCGAAAGATTACATGATCATTAAAAAAATAAAAAATAATTTTATTTTTTTTATTTTAAATTTTTTTACATTTTTCTTTTCATGTCAACGTTCACACGCACAATATATGCTTACCTAGGATTTGACTTGATTCAACAACAAAGCAGTCAGGGCAATGGCAAGCCGAAAACTGTCGAGTGTGGTTTTTTTTCACAACTGGTAGGTAGATTACATTTTTTTTATTTGCAATTAATTTCAAGGCAACTAGGCAGCAACAATCTCGAACACATGAAAACCCTGAAAGAAGTCAAACCATCAGCTGATCACTGGCACAGGTACTCATCCATGTTAGAAGCACTGCATGATGAATTTTCAAGGCGTTTTCAAGATTTCAAAAAAGTTGAGGATGAAATGCAGCTGGTTTCCTCTCCCTCTACCTGCAGTGTTGATAGTGCACCCACTGATGTTCAGCTTGAACTCATTGACCTGCAGTCTGATTCACTACTGAAAGAGCACTTTAAGTCAGCATCACTGCTAGAGTTCTACTCTGCTCTCAAGGAGGAGAACTTTCCAAACATGAGGAGACATGCTCAGAAGATGTTGGTTCTCTTTGGCTCCACCTACATATGTGAACAGACATTCTCAGTCATGACGTTTACCAAGTCCAGGTACAGATCCTCTCTCACTGATGAACATCTGGCAGCTGTGCTTCGCATCTCCACCTCAGACATGCAACCTGACTTTGATGGACTTGTTAAAGCTCAACAGAGACTGGATTTCTCACACTGAATGAAAAAAAAAGAACTGAAGAACACTAAAATGTGGAAATATAACAAGTGAAATGGGACACTTGATATTTTTTTTCTTTTTTTGCACAGTTCTGAAAACATAAAATGTTTAACACTTTAATCGCCGAAGACGCTGGGCAGCGTCTTTCCCCGCCATGCTTATTCTGCCGAAGACGCTGGGCAGCGTCTTTGATATCAATATTTCAAAAATCTGTGATCGAAATCATATTTCTCCCCCGGAGACATGATATGTACTGTTGAGCCCCTCTCAACTCTCCAACAGTTCAAGAGCGCCATCTGGTGGCCGATCGGCGGATCGCCAGGGCGGAAACAGGAAATGAAAGCTGGTGCTCATTTCAATTCGGTCCGATCACTCGGTAATAGTCTCAGGACTCGAGCTGATCACAACGGATAGCAATCCGTTACCAATAACTCGATAAACAACATGATTTGGACGTATATACTATTATACAACCTGGAAATAGATCGGATAATTCTACATCCCATAATAGGAATATTTCAGTTCCACGCTCATCGTCCAACGGCGCGAGGAAGATAGGGTAAGATCCAGCGTTATTTTTCAACGCGTTCGATACTAACTGCTCTAATGATCATATCACCCACATTAGATGCATGATATAACGTTGGCCACGGAATTATAAACGACCCCCCGCCCATCCGGTCAACATCAGATCATACTTAGTAACTCCTAGAAGCACGTCCAGTTGAAATGTTTTATCTCGCACAGATTCCTATCAAACTGTATTTCATCATCAATATAATGCATTTGGGGCTATAAATCAAGTTCTGGAGAAAGCTGCAGAAAACGATAAAAACATACTTATACTTTAGACCGTATTTTAGTATGAATATGTGAATGAAAAAGTATAACGTTGCTACACCCTGAACAATAGATATAGGACGTTGAATGGGCCATAGTAATGTCAATTTAGCAATACAATTTAAAAAGTTATAGCCCTGCAAAGAAGGGGAACTTCTCCATGTTAAATAGGGCTGGCGAGGGATGGTAAATTATGAATTTAACCCTGGCGATCAAAGTGTTAATATAGGCATGTAAAGTAAAAAAGGCTACAAAACTAGGACACTTTTCTTTACACAGTTCAGTGACATGTCTTGTTTATTTTGGCTATAAGATGATGTGATGTCTTTAGAAAGCTAAGAAAATCCTTGTTTCAATAGTATATGAAACTCAAAATAATAACTTTATTTGTATAGCACTTTTTCATACATGCCCTTTGTTATTAATGTTTCACATTTTGTTTATCATTTTGGAAATAAATTCTATTTGAATAAATGATATTTTTGAAAGCTAACCTCACCTTTTAATTGCCAAATAATAACATACACTCTTACCAGGGGTCAAAACAATGCCATTTACTGCTTTTTATATAGAAATAAAATGTATATTATGCATAATTGAGTTTGGAATTTTGGCCCGGCCCTCCAACATATTTTCAGTTGCTCATTCGACCCCCCGGGAAAAATAATTGCCCACCCCTGTTCTAACTAGGGGTGGACGGTATGGTCTAAAATGTATATCACGGTATAATTTGAAGCATAGACGGTAACGGTATATATCACGGTATCAGTGTTTCCGTTAGAATACTTTTTTTTGCCTGATAGGCAGGCTATATAAAGAATGACATCCTCAAGGCATGTAGATTTATAATATTTTAACTTAAAACTAGGCTACTTTTGCGTATAAAGTCATTATATTCCAAATAAAATAAGTCCCGAGTCGAGACTCCGTGCTGCTCCCATTGCAAACAGCAGGGCTGGATGCTGGATTTTGCTAGAAGCATATGTAGCTGCAGAGCCGCAGAGCCAGGGGCTATTTCAGGTCAATTCAGGGCAATTCAGCCGTTGGGTGGGGGGGCGCTGTTGAGCGGCCTGTGACCAGACCTGAAAGAGCCCCTGGCTCTGCGGCTCTGCAGCTGCATGCTATTTCGCAAATCCACTGCTGCAGCCTTCCTCCCGCTGCAGCCGTCGTTATCATAACACTACACACATATCATAATGTTTACAGCAAACTGTAGTTGATCACCAGGTATGTTTTATTAACGTAGAATAATTCATATAAGAAAAACGATAGGTAAGATCTCTTACCTTTCTCCACTGGTTAAAAATGCCAGGAACTGAAATTGAAACTTGCTGTGCACCGCGGTGATATGTGTTTATTATGAAATGACAATTGCGTGTTGACACGCCCAGTGCAGTGCGCCCACTGCGCGAAGCCTCCTAAAAAACTTTTTCCAGTTTGCACATATCTATTATCTATGACTAATTCTATCTATTTTTAGGGGCAAATGCGATTGAAATAGTCACGCTGTGGTTACATGACGACAATGTCATTGCTATTTTAGAGCTGCTCTACCGGTTACACGGTATAGTCAAAATCCATACCGTAGAGCAAATTCATACCGTTTATACCGTATACCGTTTATACCGTCCACCCCTAGTTCTAACTGTTGCCAACACTGGTCACATTCCAAACTCCCTAACCCACACACTCTATTCTGAGAACAGAGTCTTTAATCACATCATGTTTCTAGTATTCTTACTGTGTCAATTATTAATCATTAACTTTTATAGACTAAAAGTGTATTGCATTAATTTTGACCATAGCAATCTTTAGGGACATTTCTCAACACATTTTATGAGCTCTAATTAGCATAATTTACGACACCTGTACTGCCTTCTGTATTGTTGCTGAATAATGTCTCTCAGTTATCACACTTTGTACTGTACATGTAAAGAGGCTAATCTTGTCCGGTGTTACGGCTGCTAAAAAGCTAATAGCATCACGCTGGATTCAACCGGATAAAATGTGTCGGAGGGTATGGATTCTTACCTATCTTGATGTGATTTATCTAGAGATATCTACCGCGAGAATTCTAGGTGTTAATGAAGCCAGCATAGCAATCTGGTTACGTGTGGTGGAGAGGATAAAGCATTATATGAACTTTTAGTCCTTGGTGTCAAACGGTATAATGGATGCTATCCAAGAGGGGGTCCTGTGGGGGGGGGGGGGGGGGGGGGGGGGGGGGAGCGAGCAAGAGCATAATATATGTATTGTATTGTATTGTAATTAATTTGTGTATATTTTTTATCTACATCTATTTTGATTTAAAAACTGGGCTGCTTGTTAGTATTATATCGGTAATAGTCCTGTGATTTATAGTGGATTTCTACTGTTAATGTTTGTGTGTAATGTCAAAAAAAAAAACATTTGTTCAAAAAAAGGAGAGGACATACTGTAGGCTACTTTAACACAGGAGAGGACATACTGTAGGCTACTTTAACACAGGAGAGGACATACTGTAGGCTACTTTAACACAGGAGAGGACGTACTGTAGGCTACTTTAACACAGGAGAGGACATACTGTAGGATACTTTAACACAGGAGAGGACATACTGCAGGCTACTTTAACACAGGAAAGGACATACAGTAGGCTACTTTAACACCGGACAGGACAGATATACTGTAGGCTACTTCAACACAGGAGAGGACATACTGTAGGATACTTTAACACAGGAGAGGACATACTGTAGGCTACTTTAACACAGGAGAGGACATACTGTAGGATACTTTAACACAGGAGAGGACATACTGCAGGCTACTTTAACACAGGAGAGGACATACAGTAGGCTACTTTAACACCGGACAGGACATACTGTAGGCTACTTTAACACCGGACAGGACAGACATACTGTAGGCTACTTCAACACAGGAGAGGACATACTGTAGGATACTTTAACACAGTATAGGACAGACATACTGCAGGCTACTTTAACACAGGAGAGGACATACTGTAGGCTACTTTAACACTGTATAGGACAGACATACTGCAGGCTACTTTAACTCAGGAGAGGACATACTGTAGGCTACTTCAACACAGGAGAGGACATACTGTAGGCTACTTTAACACAGTATAGGACAGACATACTGCAGGCTACTTTAACACAGGAGAGGACATACTGTAGGCTACTTTAACTCAGGAGAGGACATACTGTAGGCTACTTAAACACAGGAGAGGACATACTGTACGCTACTTTAACACAGGAGAGGACATACTGTAGGCTACTTTAACTCAGGAGAGGACATACTGTAGGCTACTTTAACACAGTATAGGACAGACATACTGCAGGCGACTTTAACACAGGAGAGGACATACTGTACGCTACTTTAACACAGTATAGGACAGACATACTGCAGGCTACTTTAACACAGGAGAGGACATACTGTACGCTACTTTAACACAGGAGAGGACATACTGTACGCTACTTTAACACAGCAGAGGACATACTGTAGGCTACTTTAGCACAGGAGAGGACATACTGTACGCTACTTTAACACAGGAGAGGACATACTGTAGGCTACTTTAACACAGGAGAGGACATACAGTACTGTAGGCTACTTTAACACAGGACAGGAGAGGACATACTGTAGACTACTTTAACACTGGGCAGGACAGGACAAACTACAACGTCATCTTTTTGAATGTCTTTATCTAATAATAGTGCTGTCAGGCGATTAAAAAATGTTATCTAATTAATTACAGGATTTGTAATTAATTAATCAAATTAATCGCATTTTAATCACATAACCATTTTATGCCTGATATTCTATATTCTATAATCATATTTCAAATTGCATGTGTCCGGATGGCAGAATTCAGTACCTTCTGTTTAATCATCTTTCATTTATTAATTTGCTTAGATTTTTCAGGTCTGGTCAATTTTAGCATGGTGTTATTCACAGTCAAAGATAAAAAAAAAAAATTATTGATATTCTCATTTAATTCATTACAATTTACTCAAGCCTAGTAACAGACACAGTATTTTTTTTTTTGTGTTATCTTTTTCCCCCTCCTTTTTCCGTTTTTCTCCCATCCCAATGTTAGTCATTATGCCAATTCCCAATCCCTTTCCTGGTCGTTGCGCACTCTACCCCCTACCGTGGGTCTGGGAGAGCGGAGACTATCACATGCTTCCTCCGACACATGTGCAGCCAGCCCACCGCTTCTTTTCACCTGGCAGCGCGGACTCTCACTGGGGGAGTGTAACGTGTGGAAGGGTCACACTACCTCCCCCAGATCCTTCCCTCGCTGTGCAGGCGCCCCGACCGAACTGTAGGAGTCGCTGTTTACAACGACCAGGACCCACCCCACCGGCTTTCCCACCCGCTGACACTGCCAATTGTGTCAGTATGGACGGCCGACCAAGCCGGAGGTACCACAGCTGGATTCGATCCCACTGTATCTGCGGTGGTAGACAGACGCTTAGTCCGCTGCGCTACCCGGACGCCCAGACACAGTATTTCTGACACTGGGAATACATTCCCTGAGATTCATAGATGTCCCTAGAATCAGATACCAAGAACATGCAAATGGACCATATTAAAAAAAAGTCCGTACATGTGTATTCTACGTTCTTATGGAATGAATGAGATAATTAATTAATACATTTTTAGTTAATTTTCATAACGCGATAATTTGCTGTGTAATTAATTAATCGAATTAACACGATAAACTGACAGCCCTAAATAATACAATTGCAAAGTGCTTTTTATTTCAGAATGGTATATTGCAGGGGTCGGGAACCTATGGCTCGCGAGCCATATATGGCTCTTCTGGTGACAGCATATGGCTCCCAGAAATTTTTGAGTACATTTTTTTTTTTTTTTTTTTTTATACTTGTGATATTTCTTAATAATACTGTGTCATTTTAAAGTAAACAGAAATTAGTTTTAAAGATACAGCTAATAGTATCTGTAGCTGAAGATATAGCGAGCAGAGCTGGCGAGGGAACACAAGTGGACAGAAATAAAAAATCTTCAACCTGAAGACCAGCTGATTCTTAAAACTTGGAACAAGCTTCCTGTGACATACCACACAATGCAGCGTGAGTATTGCCGTATTGACCATGTTTGGCTCTACATATGCATGTGGGCAGTCATTCTCGCATATGAGGAACTAAGGCTGAGCCCGAACGTTCGAACGTTCGAACGTTCGTTCGTTACGTTGACATTCGGACTTTAATTAATAGGTTCGAACCTTCGGTGAAAAAAAAAAAAAAAGCAGGCGCGCGACGTTGAGGCGATGTGAAGCGGCGCGTCCCCCGAGTGCGCTCGGCTCAACCAGTGTGGTCTCTGCCGGGCTGTAGCTGGATACTATTGTCTCAACCAATGCAATAGAACCATTTTGATTGACAGGCGATTCTGCCAATTACGTCACACCGCTTGCACCCGCCTCTGCTGTTACCACCAATCGGCAAGCGTTTATGTATTTTTTTTACTTCCGGCAATACATTTATCTGCTTGCGAGACCGAGAAGCACAACAGAGTGAACAGACTCCGTAGCTCCCCGCTGAGGTAGGATCATTAATGAATACCAGCCTTTTTCGGCCACGGAGCGCGAGCTTCATGGCGGGAGGTGGTTGCGTTGTAAACAACTCTGGCCGAGGGCGGACGGGCGGCAGGCGTGTTGGGAGCCCGGCGGCACCCCGCCGGTGTCTCTCTGTCGTCCCCCGTTCCGAGGTAGACGGTGGAAGAAGCCGAGGCGCGCGCCTCTCTCCTTCCCGTCGACCAAGAGTGAATACCTGTTATTGAACGTGTAACACTAACTATATAACTTTAATGCCACAAAACGAATGCATTTGTTTATCTAGCCCCTTACGTGACTGCGGTGTGCAAGGGCTATTGTTTATCATAAGTAGGAACTTTATGCAGTACTCAGTAGCTTGTTTATTTTCTTCTGAGTGCTTTGTTTAATTACATGTTTACATGAACAGCCACCACTGTAAACAACATGTTTTTTCACCAATAGAGTATGCAATGCCGCCCTCCGTAGGATCTATAATACAAAAAAATAAAAAATTATATAAATAAAAAAATGTAATAAAACAAAATTTGTATTAAAAAATTTACAAAAAACGAACGTTCGAACGTTCGTTCGATAAACCCTGGCGAACGTTCGAACCCTAAAAACAGGGTTCGGGCTCAGCCTTATGAGGAACATTAAGACCAACCTACGCTCACGTTTAACTGATGGAAGCCTCAACGCCTGCATGAAGCTCAATCTCACCACGTATGAACCAGATTACAAGGCCATCAGCAAAACCATGCAGCACCAGAAGTCGCATTAAAAGTAAGACATATTTAATTTATTATATGTTAAAAATACTATATGGCTCTCAATGAAATATATTTAGAAATATTTGGCTTTTATGGCTCTCCCAGTCAAAAAGGTTCCTGACCCCTGGTATATTGTAATACAAATTCTATCCCTGAATGTTTATAATACTGCTGCTGGGAAGTATTCTTTAGATTTAGACCTCTTGGAGCTGTCAGGTGGCGTAGCGGAGATTGCGCTTGTCACCAATGCAAGAGGCTGCGGTCTCGACTCCCGGAGTCGGCATTGCCTTGGCTTGGGCTGATCGTCATACTAACTCGTTTGGCTGAGTTAGGGGGAGGGAAGTCATGGGTGGGAATCTGGCATTGTGGACAGCGACGCCTACAGGTCAGGTCTGGGCACTTGCTCAGCGGAGGCAGGACTTGATGAAGGCAGTGTGACCTCCCACGCGTTACGCTTCACCAATGAGAGTCCTCACTGCCAGGTTAAAAAAGAGTCACTGGCGTGCGGATGACTTCAGGGTTCCCTTGTACCGACCAGTAGGAGAACATGCGCACAACAACCAGGCAGGGGAGGGGGGGAATTGGCACAACGACTAAATTGGGATGGGGCGAAAAACAGAGAAAAATCAGATAAAACAATTTAAAAAATGTAGA
The DNA here is from genome assembly GCF_963971535.1 of Notolepis coatsorum. NCBI lineage: Eukaryota > Metazoa > Chordata > Actinopteri > Aulopiformes > Paralepididae > Notolepis > Notolepis coatsorum. The sequence goes on from NC_140167.1 coordinate 167,043,829, forward strand.
CCTCTTAACACTATTTGCCCTCTTGAGGACGATTTGCCCACCGGCGCGACGTGCCACTTTGCTGACCTCTAGCAGCTCGGGTGTGCATATTTTTTAATACAATATATATAGAATTAAAGCCCTATTTGTTGCCTGTCGATTTCTGCATGTGCCAAAGTACACAGCATTTTTTTTATACCACCCTCGACTCCCGAGGCTCTAGCTCCGTCAATCATTTGGCGATCTAGAAAATTATTGGACAGGGCTGTAACCAATGAATGTGGCTTTCCAAGTATATGCCACATGGGGATGAGTGAATCAGGGATCTAGGTGAAAAGTCACAAGTGAAAACAGGAAGAGAAAAAAACGCGGAAAACTGAAAACCTGCAGAGCTTTTCTTTTTTCTAGTTGACCAAACCGCTCCTAATCACTCATTTCTGAACGGATTTTTATGAAATTTGGACAGGTACTACATAAGGCATTCAGGCTATGGACCCAGGGTGTTTTTCTGGCAAAACAAATTTTTTGGGATATATACTTTTGGATATTGCAACTACTACAGAAAAATGTGAGTAACAAGTTTTTCTACAACTCAAGTTCAGACCTATGTTACTCTATTTCATTAGCACTAAAAGTAAATTTTCTTTATTGTATCAGAACCTTCAATGATATCTTTCAAAAGAGACCAGGATCATGCATGTGCTATAAGTATAAAGCATAGTATTTTGGTTTGCAAAAAAAGTATGCAGTCCTCAAGTTCAAGTAAATAAATTGCCACTTTTGGGGGTGCCGGTTAAGAGATTAAGGAATACATGTACTGTGCAGCTTTCTATTGTGGTGGTGGAGTTTAGGTGCACTTTAGTTCTGTATGATGTAAATAAGTAATGTTAAGTGTTGTTTTTTATGCTGTGCGTTTATGTGAATGTTGATTAGTGATAGTTGAGCTATGATTATAATTATGTTTTCATTTCGGATGTATGGGGGCGTTGTATGCTTGGTTAAAGTTGTGAATGGAGATGTATTTATAATTCACATGTGATCCAGGGACGTAGCGGGGAGTGGGCTGTAATTGGTCGAGATACGTCACGTGGTGTCAGTGAAAGTAGTAAACAGGAAGTTGTGGGGACTTTGACAGCAGAGAAGGGAGACAAGTGGGAACTGGTGAGTGGATGTGTGTAAGCGATTTGTTTTAAGAATGATAGTAGTGTTGTGGTGGTTATTGATTGAATGTGTGTTTCAAGGTTTGTAACTTGTTGGAGAAAAATGTTTAAGCTTTCGACAACTGAGTGGCATCCTGTCCATCCCTTCACCCCAGCTGCGGGCGCATAGCAGCACAGCCTCCTCCCTGCTGAGCCCCTCAAAAGTTGTATCACACTTGTAACAAAAGTTACAAACCAACGGCGGCGGCAGAAAAGTGGCTGAACGAGCCGTCAGAAAAGGACAAAATAACCGAGGGATATGAGGTACCTCCGTGATGTTGTAAATTAAATCAGGCCATACGGGTCAGCGAGCAGGAACTTTCACCTGGTTCAAATGCTAATGCGAGCAGCTAACACAGCTAAGGAAGCTAACGCAGCTGAATGAGTGAATGAATGAAAACTTTGTTTGACAGATTGCAGAGTGCTAACTTCAACTTCGTGCCGGTTGCCGGACTATACTCAAATCAACTCTAAATGAATCTAATCAGTGGATTGCATATTTTCTTCAAGAAGCAGAATAAGGCTAACCCGCTCTGCCTATTGGGACATCATAATCGGGCTACCAACTTGAAGACGTGGTCATTTTTGGATTATCGAAGCTTTTGGACTGCAATAAGAAGATTTTGGATATGTTTACCGCGCACAGGACCTACCAAAATGAACTGATTAAGACACTTGGACACTTGGACTAATAATGCATTCAGTCATTTGGACGGAGTTGTTAAAACTCACTCCACTCAAATCAATAGAGTTATATTTCACTCTATTCAAATCAAATTTAAAGTGACGTGGCTGGGATAAATGTGCCAGTCAGTCAGCCAAAACAAATTCCTGGACCAAGGTCGAACCAAGGAGCTGCTGGAGTCGAAGGCCCTCTGGGAGATAAGAGTGGCAAGCGGCTTCCCCCACCCCCAATCCCTACCCAATCCCCCCTCCCGCGTGTACGCCCGATGCCACTCCCACGTGATGGTGACGGCAGCCGACTAGTACGCGCGCTGGAGAGGGGGAGCCTAAGACTGTCTCATCACCAAAGCCCGATCCCCCCCGTCCCTGCCCCCTCCTGCTAGACAATCTTTCCACCCTCTGTCCCGCCACCTGGCGCAACAACACCCCGGTGTTGTCGCAGCCGACTATCGCATATGGTGTCTCAGGCATTCTGTAGTCGACATGTCTCAACAAATGTACATGTCTGTTTGAATTTATGTTGTGCCGTTGTTACTGTAAAAATGTAATGATTGTGATATGTTGTTGTTAATGAGATGATGAGCTGTATGTGTGTGTCACTGGAATTTCCCCAAGGCGATCAATAAAGGAATATCTTATCTTATCTTAAATGTGATCATGAGTAATGCCACGCTACTGAAACTATCTATCAAATAACATACCAGCGCTAACGTGGACAAGCATGAAGGCAGCTAAATATAAAAGCTATAGCTCGTTTTCTAGCCCTGTGATGGTGCCAATTATATTATTTAGGTATATGATGATTTAGTAGCCCTCTAATTTCAAGACCTTTAGCTTAGTTTGAGTGTACCCGGGTGGCAACTGGCAAGCCGGCGCGGGAAGGTGAAACCTTCTCCACTTTGTTTATTTGTATTGTTTTCCATTTTTGGGCGGTATCCCCGGGGGGACCCCTGGTGAGCCTGGTAAGACTGAAGACTAGTCAGGCTAGGATAGTCAGGGAAGAAGCTTCTGAGCTAGTTTAGGCAGCTAGAGAGGGCGGGAGACACAAGGTAGAAAAGGAGTTACGGGTACGCTCAATTAGCATCCAAGGTCAAATAAAATGGATCAATTAAAGAAAGAGAGGGCCAAAGTGAAGGCAGCTTTCACAAGAAGGGCCAACAGCATTTTACGAATGGCGCCAACTATGCTGCGAGAAGAATTGAGAGGTGAGTGGAAATCCCTTTCTGAGGACGCAGAAAGGCTTCGTGCAGCTAATTATGTTTGTGAGACCTGCCTGATATGAAGCAGGCGACATGAAGGCTGTGGATGATAAAGCCAAAGCAGACTTGGAGAGGGTAACCATAGAGTGTGATACAACATTAAAAGAGGTAAAGCAGGCAATCCATTCCAACCTTTGCTCAAAATATGCAGAGACCGAGCTAAAAGCAGCCATTGCACAGGCAGAAAGAAGCTATGAAGGGGCGGGAGAAGTTAACCTGGAAACAATCACCTACGAAAATGGTAAGGAACAAGACACACTCTTGGAATCTCTCATCACTAAGGCAGAAAGTCTGCTAGCTGTCTGGGAAGGGTGGATCCCTGAAGGCGCTGCGTGCAAGCTTAGTAAGAAGCTGCAAGTGCTGGAGGATAAGAGAATTGAGCTCTGGCGAAGGTGGGTAGTTGAATTCGGCAGGGTCCAGAAAGAGCAGGCTGATAGAGCCATTGAAATCAGGCAAAAAACCGCCTCTGACATTGCAGAAGCTGAAAAAGGAGCCACTGAGGCTGAAAGAAGAGCCACCGAGACCAGGCTAAAGGCAGCCGAAGTTAGCGCTGGGTCTGAGGAGAGGGCCACAGAGGCCAGAGAAAAGGCAGCTGAGATTCAGTTGGAAATGGCAGAGGCCGCCGCAGAAGAGCGTGCCGAGCTAGCCAAGGCGCAGCGGAAAGCATGGGAGGAAGCACAGAGTGCTAGCATGGCGAGCCCGGGAGCAGGAGGCTCACAAGCCTTACCAAGAGTTCGCCTTCATCCAATAAAGCTACCAAAATTCAACGGTTGCATGAGAGACTTTCACCATTGGCGAAGAGACTGGGAAAACCTTCAGCAACAGAGGGATCCATCTGGGTCAGCCGAAGTAATTCCAGCTCCTAGACAGTATGGAGGAGAGAGTCATCAGTGGTGTTAGGCTCTCAAGCTACAACACAGCTCATGATATGTTTAGGGTCCTTGAAAACCGGTTCGGGAATAAGACCACCATCGTTATTCAAATAATTGAAGAGTTGGAGAAGTTGCCGGTGGCAAAAGGTAACCAGCCGAGGAAAACAATAGAGCTCATCCAAGCTGTTGAGAAGGCCCTTACTGACCTGACAGACTTAGGGAGCATTGATGCTATACATAATCCACTTGTTATTAAATCTATTGAAAGCAAGCTGCCTGAATGTGAGGAGCTGACTCACCTTGAAAGCTGCACCTGTGAACAATGTCACCCCTGAAGGCCACTTTGACGCTCTCCTAAAATTCCCAAAAAATTAAGAAGTAGTCCTTGAGGCGTTGGTGCAGCTAAGACCCTCGGAAGTATTCGAGAAGCAAAGCAAGCCAGAGTGGAAGGCGTTCACAAGGGCCACAGGAAAGGATGCGACTGGAGAAGAATGCAGCATGTGTGGAGATGAGAAACGTGGAGGCAGAATTTTCTTCTGTAAAAAGTTCAAAGCGCTCAGTCTGGCTGAGAAGAGAGACATTGTCGAAAAGAATGAAGCCTGCCAGAGATGTTTGGCATCCCATCAGGAGGATGGAGAATGCAGCGACAGGTTCCTCTGCAGGAAGAAGTGCTGCCAAAAGGGAGAGACCTCCGACCACCAATACCTCATGTGCTCTGCGGAAGGAGGGCAGAAAAGAGAGGAGAGGAAAAGGGGAAGGCAAAGGGTGGAAACAAGTGGCGCAAACACGGGAACGCTCTCAGACGAACAACAGAGGGCGCTTGCTAATATCTCCCCCGAAGCAGCAGACCAGATTATAAAGGCATTCACCAACCAAACAACGGTGTCAATGAGTGCAAACACTAGGAGTGGTAGTCTCCTTGAAGAGATTGGCCTGCGGGAGCATCCTGTGTTTATGATGATCATGGAGGTCACGACAAACGGATGGCAAACTAGTGGGACCCTAGTAGACCTCGCATCCGACACTAACTACATAACCCACCAAGCTGCAGAAAGACTCAGACTGAGAGGGGAAAAAATAACGTTGGTTGTGCATGGGGTCGGAGGAATGAAAGTGAGAGTCGAGACAGAAAGGTACCTGCTCAAGGTCAGGATGTGCATTTCAGAGGACATGTGGAGTCCCCACCAGATAGTCTGTTATGGCCTGGATGAGATCGCCCGAGCAGACAAGGTCGTTAGCCCAAAGCAGCTTCAAAAGTTCTTCCCAGAGGTCAAGACAGAGGAGCTGGTCCGGCCAGAGAAGATCGAGCTCTTGATCAGCCACCGGGAGGGTCGGCTTGCTCCACAGCGGATGAAAAGAGTGGGAGACCTGGTGCTGTGGGACGGCCCGCTAGGGAAGACTGTGGGGGGAGCGCACCCTGATCTGTTTGAGGAGATGGAGATGTCAATTCACAACTCAAAGACTCATTTCGCACGCTCTATGAGAACAAAGGCAGTCAAGGTGGAGGAGATCTCCTGTGAGCTGGTAAACACCAGAAAAGGGGCTCAGGGCCCGGAGCAAGAAAGTGAGGAGGTCAGAAACACAGCCACGACCAGCAAAGAAGTTCTTGAATGGTGGACATGGGATAGCATCGGAGCCGCCTGCGAGCCGAAGTGCGGGGGATGTCGGTGCAGGACTTGCCAGCCAGGGGGGAAGGAGATGACTCTAGTAGAAGAAATGAACTAGAAAAGATCAAAGAAGGTCTGACCTATGTGACCACTGATAACCATAGCAACTCACCTCACTGGGATGCAGGATACCCCTGGACAGAAGATCCCGTTTCGCTCACATACAACAGGAAGGTGGTGGAAGCGATGTTCCTGAGGACCGAAAAGCGCCTCATGAAGGACCCATTATGGAAAACGGCGTATACAGCACAAGTTCATGAGATGGTGGAAAGAGGAGCAGCCATCGAGTTGGAGAAGAACATGATCAGCAGTTGGAGAGGGCCCGTTTGGTACGTGAAGTCATCTAATTGCACCAAACCCACATTCTGTCACTACGCCAGTGCGCCTTGTCTGGAACAGCAGCCAGGAGTTCAAAGGGACGAGTATGAACAGCATTCTGCTGAAGGGTCCGGATGTTCTAAATCCCATCCGGGCGGTCCTGCTCAGGTTCAGGACAGGAGAGCATGCGGCCATAGGAGACATTAGAAAGATGTATAATTCGGTGTGGTTAAATGAAAGAGAGGTCCACCTTCATCGGTTCCTCTGGAGGGACTCACCAGAGGAAGAGATCAAAGATTTTGCCATCACTCGGGTCAACATCGGAGACAGGCCAGCTGGGTGCATAGCACAGCTGGCCATGAGGGAAACGGCGAGGCTGCCCAAGTTCTCTCACATGGATGAGGAGAGGAGGGTCCTTGAGGAGGACAGCTATGTGGACGATATCCTCACATCCCACAATGACCCAGGGAAACTGGACAAGATCACGAGAGGAGTGGAAGAGATCCTCACCGCTGGAGGCTTCTCTCTCAAGCCATGGGTTCGGTCCGGTCAAAGTGGAAGGCCTGAAAGAAGTCAGCCCAAGCAATCTATTGATAGTATGGCGCTCCAAACCCTGGTGTTGCCCAACCAGCTAGGGCAGGAAGACAACAAGGCCCTCGGCGTTGGCTACTATGTTGATAGTGACAGGCTCTTCCTGATGGTCTCTATCAACTTTTCCAAAAGAAAGCAGAAGATGAGGACAGGGGTCAACCTTCTTGGGAGGGAGGTCAGAGAGCAGATACCAGATCCTCTGACCAGAAGGGAGCTCCTGAGTCAGGTGGCAGGGCTCTATGACCCTATCGGGCTTGCTACCCCAATCAAAGAGAAAGGGGCCATTCTGGTGAGGAGAGCTTTCCAAGTGGCTCGGGGAGGGGGCTCTAAGAAAGACACGTGGGACCATCCTCTTCCGGCAGACCTCCGAACAGAAGCTATCAAGCTCTTTGAGGAGTACAGTCGACTTTGTCAAGTTGGCTTTGAGAGAAGCCTCACTCCTCTCGGATGGAGAGGGAGGCCGTGGGGTGTGACATTTTCTGATGGAAGTGATGATGCTTTCGGAGCTGTCCTGTATCTGAGGTGGGAGACATCAACAGGGGTGGACACTCGTCTGGTCGAGTCAAAGGCCAAGCTGACACCCCTTGACCAGAAGGGCGATGTAATCAAAGCAGAGATCTGTGGTGCAGTCTTTGAAGCCAGATTAAAAGGGTTCTGGGAGGGGGAGGGCCGTCTGGAGGTAGAGAAGTGGTTTCACTTTGTAGACAGCCAAACTATACTGGGATCAATTCAGAGGGAGAGTTATGGGTATCAGACGTTCTTGGCGAACAGGGTTGGGGAGATTCAGAAGGCGGGGCCAGTAGCCGACTGGTGGTGGATCCCAGGGGATCTGAATGTCGCTGACCTCGTCACTCGAGGATGTCCCCTGGAAGACCTGGATGAAGGTTACATGTGGCAAAAGGGACCTGAGTTTCTAATAAGGCCTGTGGAAGAGTGGCCCATGAAGTCCGCGGCAGAGGTAGCGGCTAACACCAGAGAGGCTGTGTGTAAGCTCCAGAGGAGCAAGCGCTGAGTAATGTGGGGGGTGGCGGGGACCTCACAGGACTAGAGTTCTAAACTATGCTCTACATGGCAGCCGATCGGCGCCAGACTCCAGGTCCAAGATGACGCAGTAGAGGTGATCACCCTCAACACCCTGCTACTGGGGAGGGCTGGACCCACAGGGGACTCACGGAGCTAGAAGTTCCAGGGCTACCCATTTGTGCGATTGAGAGCAGTCCAGACTGAAGTAAACAAGTTCTGGCAGCGGTGGAGCCAGCTTGCTGGACCAGGCTTGTTTATCAGGCCTAAGTGGCATAGTAAGGCTCGCAATGTGGCAGTCGGAGATCTTATTTGGCTTGCTGATCAGAACGCGCTAAGGGGTCAGTTCAGACTGGGCCGGGTTGTGGAGGTGGCCCCTGACGTGAATGGGGTCGTCCGTTATGTCAAAGTGAGAACGTGCCCCAGCTGTCCAGTGGCCTCGGGCAAGCGTCTGGAGAAGATCAGCAGCGATCAGAGACTCTCTATGGTCCTCAGCAGAGACGTTCGAAGGCTCGTGGTGCTCTTACCTGTAGAAGAGCAATAACGGCACCCCATGAGAAGGTTGATCCGAAGATTCCACCGCCAAAGGAGAGCGGTTATTTGTTTGTGGTCTCCTTGGGTCTAGAGTCCAGGGCCCTCATTCATCAATGTGTGCGTAGAACATGTTCTATTTCCACACGTAAGCACGGAATGTAGAACCAGTGTACGCACAGGGAAGTCGGGATTCATCACACGTGCGTACGCAGGCTCTATGCTCCTCCGTGTTGATGAATACCACTTTGTTCTACCATCAATGCTCGTGCATGATTATCCATATATGGTCATGAAAGTGAGGAAACACCCCCCATGGGATGTGAAATAATGGACTGACCCGAGCGGAACTCTGAGAAACTCCACGGAGAAATGTTCACTGCTGTCGAACCAAGAAGACACTATCGCGTATTATGGGATAAATAAAAGGCGGACTTGTAAACGGTGATGTCAGATATCAACGGCTCCCTAAGACCATTGCTGCAATTCTGCCTGGACAGCTCAAAATACTAATAAAGACCGTTCGTTGACCACTGTTTGGCGTTGGTTGTGTCATTATAACCGTGCTGTAATATGAATGCCTTTATTAGTTGTGTTCGATTGGCTATATGATTTTTAGAGGCATCTATTTTGTTGTCGGCTAATAAAGACCGCGCTGGAATATGACTGCCTTTTCCCGTGTTGTTTGATTAATACCCAGGGATTAAAGTTCTCCTCAATTTTATTCCAAATCGCAATGGATCTCCCGTCAATTTTCAAAAGAAAAAAGTAAAAAAAAAAAAAAAAAAAAAAAATTATTATCATGTAATCTTTCGCGGGCCGGTCAGAAGCCGTACAATGCCCAGGTCTGCTCTATATACTATACCTCCCAGCTCTACACTACTGTATTCCCTTAGATAACACATTATATGTTAGACTGACATTTACATAATTACATAGATGTGGTACATTTAGAACTAGAACTAACCTGCTTTTTGTGTCGATGCAGCTGTCATGGAATCTCTTGCAAACTGACCTAAAATGTAATACTTTTGTACCTTTTGATTATTCATTTAGAAAAAGAACATTGTCAACTTGTGACTGTTTTAGATTAATAATCAACAAAAGAACATTGTCAACTTGTAACTGTTTTAGATTATTAATCAACAACAGAACATTGTCAATTTGTAACTGTTTTCCTTGACCTGCTACTATCTCATTATCTTATTTAAAAGTGACAGTACAAATCTTCTTGGACTTTTTACCTTTACGTAGACACTTACATTTTTTTTTACTTATTACTATACATTTTTACTGTATAATACTGTATATTTTAGAATGTATATACATATTTTAGAATGTATATCCCTGACCGTATTTTTATTCTTATTTGTGATTTGTGATTTTTGACTATCTAAATGTTTATTGTGAGCGATCTGTAGTGCTGAATTTCCCTCGAGATCAATAAAGTACTTATATTCTATTCTATTATTTGTACTATACCATTGTTTTTTTTTACATGTGACTGCTGTTATTTTACTGTTTACTTTAAATTATTGAATGTTCTGTAACGTATGATGTCATCCCGAGGTAAAATAAAGTACAAATGAATAAAGATAATAATAAAAAGAGACTTGTCATAATATGTCATCCTGATCCTCAATTGTAAATCTGAAAGGTAGCGTTCAGCACACCTCTGTAGAATGTGACTCTCATCACAGTAGCAACACTTGGCGACGGTTACAGATAACCGTACGGCAGTCATCTGTTGTCATTCAGTAGCTGATAATAACAATGCAGCTATCTAGACCCCTGAGACCGTGATGTGTGTGTGCTGGAGCTACTAGCACTTCTGTGTGTGTGCTCTCTCTCTCTCTCTCTCTCTCTCGCTCTCTCTCTCTCTCTCTCTCTCTCTCTCTCTCTCTCTCTCTCTCTCTCTCTCTCTCTCTCTCACTCTCTCTCTCGCTCACGTTTGAATGGCAAACAAGTAATGGACTCAACAAGTGAGACTAAATTGGCATATCTCCAACAAGTCCTGCCCCCAGGGAAGGCGACGCTATACCGTCACCTCACAATTAAGCAAACAAAGAGATACTCAGCTAAACGCTTCCTGGAGGAAAACCGAGGACATATCCTGCAGGATCCTTCGCTCTGTATTCCTTAATGTGAAGAAAGAAAAGAAGACAATGACAGTAATTGGTTCCCTTGCCTATTGTTATTGTCACAAACGACACGGTGTAAACGCCGTTCAAGTACTGGACTCAGACAGAACACAGAGGTTCTGATGACGAGACCAGTCAGTCATATTCTACCAGCAGCTGAGGAAGAGACATCGTTGTTATGTCATTGTTGTTTCCGGCCGGTCCACCTCGCTTGAAATCGCAATGTATTTTCCCTATTGCCCATTTCTAAATCGTCTCATTTAAAACAAATAAACCATGAACATTTGCATGGTGTACCTTTCTGTGCTTATTCATCCACAATCTATAGCACAATCTATGAAAATATTCACAATTAATCGTGAAATAAATACAAAAAAAGAAAAAGAAAATACATTTATATAAATGTACTGTATATACAGCATTATTGTACATGCTATCATACAGAGTTATATAGGTAGACTATAGCTTGAGGTAGGTAGTTATGATTATTATGATTATATTATAATTATATCTATCTATTATCTACTATAGCTATTGATTGTACAAATGATGCAGCGCTCATAGCAGATGGTCCTCTGGTGTCTAATGATGACACAGAGACGTGCAGAGAAGAGACAGTTAATTAACCTCTACAGTACAATATAAGATAAGATAAGATATTCCTTTATTGATCCCCTTGGGGAAATTCAGACATCATAGCAGCATGTGGGGGAAGTACAGGTAGTAGAAGACATGATACAGGTCATAGAATTATAGTACAGTGGAGAAGTAAACATTTAAATAGAATAAAAAAGCAGTATAAACAATATAATTAACTCTGGACATGCGCATATGGGCAACAAGGTGCAAGATGAGGGTATGTATGCTCTACAATAAATATAGTTACAATGTATATTACAATGGGTTGTATATACTGTATATAATATATATACAGTACAATCAGTTGTTTCAGGAGGTGATTCTCTTGAAAGGGCTCTCTCTGAATTGAGATTATCCGGTAAGTATAGAGAGATTCCTCGAGGAGTGGATTCTCACGTTACCGTATTTGTCATTGATGTGAAACAGGGCTCTCAAGTTTCAAGTTTAAGTTTTGTTTTATTTGTCTCTCTTGTTGTGTCTCTCTACACCAGACAGGTTGATGTCTCTCATGTTGTGTCTCTCTACACCACCAGACAGGTTCAAGTTCAAGTTCAAGTTCTTTAATAGTTGTCATACAGAAGTACAGAATACTTTCATACAAAATGCTTCTTACTGTTACGCTCCAGAGACTGTGCTAGACAAGATAGTATCAAATAACATAATAACATAATATAGCATGAATTTAGAAGAAGAAAATGAGGTCACAGTGTTCGGTATAGACATATGTACAATGTTCTGAGTTACCATATAATATACAATACACAATACTATGCAGTGTACTAATGTACAGTACTATCTAGTGCAAAGCAGAAATGGGATGAGGTACAATTTTAGGTACAATTTACAGTAAGGTGTACGAGTTGTAGTGCAATCCTTCATCCATAAATATAAAGTGTGGGGAGTGGGTGCTACAGTGTGTTTGTTTAAAGTGGGTGTGTGCTATAAGTGTGTGGAGTGGGTGCTACAGTGTGTTTGTTTAAAGTGAGTGTGTGCGTGTGGATGTGTGTGCTATGTGCGTTTGGTGGTTGTTGTTGTGTAGTGTTCATTCATTGTTCGTTTAGCAGCCTGATGGCCTGGGGATAGAAGCTTCTTCTGAGTCTTTCTGTGCTCGCCTTGAGACTCCTGTATCGCTTGCCTGACGGCAGCAGTTCAAAGAGGCAGTTGTTCGGGTGACTGGAGTCTTTAATGATTCTCTTAGCCTTGCCCTTGCAACGCTTGTAGTAAATGTTCTGGAGGGTGGGGAGCCCCCCTCCAATTGTGCGTTCGGCTGAACGTGTCACTCTTTGTAGTCTGCTTTGGTCTTGTGCAGTGCTATTCCCAAACCAGGAGGTGATGTTGCCGGTCAAGATGCTCTCTATTGTACATGAGTAGAAGTTCTTAAGGATCTTCTGGCTGACTTGGAACTTCCTTAGGCGCCTGAGGAAGTAGAGGCGTTGTCGTGCCTTCTTCACAACACTGTTAATGTGTGTGGTCCATGTCAAGTCCTCGGATATGTAGGCTCCGAGGTACTTAAAGCTGTTGACTCTCTCAACCGGTGCCCCGTCGATGCTGAGGGGGCTGTAGTCCTTGACCCCCGACCTCCTGAAGTCCACAATCATCTCCTTTGTTTTGCTGACGTTCAGGGAGAGGCTGTTTTCCTGGCACCATCCCGCCAGGACCTTGACCTCTTCCAGGTAGGCCCTCTCGTCGTTGGCAGAGATCAGGCCCACCACCACTGTGTCGTCAGCAAATTTGACGTTCATGTCTCTCTTGTTGTGTCTCTCTACACCACCAGACAGGTTGATGTCTCTCTTGTTGTGTCTCTCTACACCAGACAGGTTGATGTCTCTCATGTTGTGTCTCTCTACACAAGACAGGTTCATGTCTCTCTTGTTGTGTCTCTCTACACAAGACAGGTTCATGTCTCTCTTGTTGTGTCTCTCTACACAAGACAGGTTCATGTCTCTCTTGTTGTGTCTCTCTACACAAGACAGGTTCATGTCTCTCTTGTTGTGTCTCTCTACACAAGACAGGTTCATGTCTCTCTTGTTGTGTCTCTCTGCACCAGACAGGTTGATGTCTCTCTTGTTGTGTCTCTCTACACCAGACAGGTTGATGTCTCTCTTGTTGTGTCTCTCTACACCAGACAGGTTGATGTCTCTCTTGTTGTGTCTCTCTGCACCAGACCGGTTGATGTCTCTCTTGTTGTGTCTCTCTACACCAGACAGGTTGATGTCTCTCTTGTTGTGTCTCTCTACACCAGACAGGTTGATGTCTCTCTTGTTGTGTCTCTCTGCACCAGACCGGTTGATGTCTGTCTTGTTGTGTCTCTCTACACTAGACAGGTTGATGTCTCTCTTGTTGTGTCTCTCTGCACCAGACAGGTTCATGTCTCTCTTGTTGTGTCTCTCTGCACCAGACAGGTTCATGTCTCTCTTGTTGTGTCTCTCTGCACCAGACAGGTTGATGTCTCTCTTGTTGTGTCTCTCTGCACCAGACAGGTTCCTGTTTATCTTGTTGTGTCTCTCTGCACCAGACAGGTTAACGTATCTCCTGTTGTGTTTCTTCGCCGGTGAGTTCTCGGCTCGCAGGTTCAGCTTCTTTTAATTGTTTGATGACCTGTATATATACCCGCACCAATTAGCTGATGAGTCCGCGGGCGCCGGGGCGGGGGGGTTAGTACCGCGGGCTTCGCAATCAGCGCCGCGCCACAAGGAGGCTTGTGAGGAGGACTAGTAGGTGGCCGCATGGGCATCCTCGGCTCAGTTCATTTGATTAATTACAAAACAATAATCAAATGGCTTTGATGAAGGGGAGGCACTTAGCAAACATTAAGCTAGATTTACACGGAGCAAGGCAGCGTGAGCGGAAATAACCCCTGATCCGAGGTATCTGTTTGTGCGTTGATTTGACTACTTTTCTTACGAGATCGTTTCTTACGAGCGTTCATTCATTCATGTTTTCTACAGTCATGTTATGGAGGGACAGAAGTAGCAGACGCTCCGGCTCAGACCGGGTGTCTGAAACCTCCAAGAGCGACGAGGCTCCTTCTTTTGTTTCCCTTCTGAAGAATTAGCTCATTCATTCAACTCCCAGATGCCTGGCCCCCTAGGCAGAGAGAGAGAGAGAGAGAGAGAGAGAGAGAGAGAGAGAGAGAGAGAGAGAGAGAGAGAGAGAGAGAGAGAGAGAGAGAGAGAGAGAGAGAGAGAGAGAGAGAGAGAGAGAGAGGCAGAGGGAGAGAGGGATAGGAGAGAGAGAGAGAGGGGCAGAGGGAGAGAGAGAGAGGCAGAGGGAGAGAGAGATAGAGAGAGAGAGAGGCAGAGAGAGAGAGAAAGAGAGAGCGAGAGAGAGAGAGAGAGAGAGAGAGAGAGAGAGAGGCAGAGAGAGAGAGAGAGAGAGAGATAGAGAGAGAGAGAGGGAGAGAGAGAGAGAGAGAGAGAGAGAGAGAGAGAGGGAGAGAGGGAGAGAGAGAGAGAGCAACAGACGGGCCCTGCCCATTATTATCAAAACAAAAGGTTAGGTGTTGCAATAGAGTTGAGCAGCTTCATTCAAATGGGATGTCTGGTGCTACGATGCTGTCTGCTTCGCTCTCTGCTTCGCTCTCTCTGCTTCGCTCTCTGCTTCGCTCTCTCTATTTTGAGGGAGGAGGTGACGTGTACACAGCCGGTGAGGCGGTCGTTACCGTTACCGTGGAAAAGGTTCGGCCACAAACAGCCTTTTATTAACAAGCTCCTTCACAGCCCCACAAACTGTATACCCGCTGAACTGTCCTGAGCACACGGCCGGCCTGTCTGACGGCCAACTCCTTCCTGGGAAATTGATTCATTGAGAGACAGAATCGCTGCTTGTGCATTATTTACAGAATCTAGTTCAAAAGTTGGTATAACTGTGAGCGGCAAGTCGGCGAGGAAACGCAGGGAGACTGTGTTCAATCAACAACAACAACAACAACAGCAACAACAACAACAACAACAACAACAACACGTCGCAATGCACACGGTACGCCCACGCTCCTACCACCTGAGCGGAGATATTCCTTTAAAACTGCAATTATCAGAAGATTAACAGGTTCAAGCTGCTACGGGGGGGAGGGGGGGCTGCGGGAATGGATTTTGGTTCCAAGAGTTCCTGGCCACATGCCATCTCTGAAGGTGACAGGAATATTGCCGATCTTGCACGACAGCCGAGGGGGAGAGGACTGAGGCAGGCTGGGGCGGGGCCTGAAAATCTGAAAGTCAACGCCGTTAGGGTCTCCGCCCTGCCCTGACTGCCCCGGTCCAACTGGATCAGCTTTACTCAGCAGATTCCTCTCCCTGTGGGAAGGGGAGGGGAGGGGAGGGGAGGGGAGGAGAAGAGAGGCGAAGAGAGGAGACGGGAGGAGAGCAGAGCAGAGGAGAGGAGAAGAGAAGAGAAGAGAAGAGAGGCGAGGAGAGAAGAAGAGAGGAGAGAGAGGGGAAGAGAGGAGACGAGAGGTTAAGAGAGGAATAGGAGAGGAGAGGGGAAGAGAGGAGAGGGTAAGAGAGGAAGATAGAAGTGGAGAGGAGAGGAGAGGGGAAGAGAGGAGATGAGAGTTGAGGAAATGAGAGGTGGGGAGAGGGGAAGAGAGGAGGGGAAGGCGAGTAGAGGGGAAGAGAGGAGAAAAGAGTAGAGGGGAAGAGAGGAGATGGGAAGAGAGGAGATGAGAGGAGGGGGAGGAGAGGAGAGGAGAGGAGAGGGAAAGGAGAGGAGGTGTGGATCTGGTAAGCAGTCTAACAGCACATGGTCAAAGCCCCCACTGTTCCGACGCTAATCACTGATCCCATGATTAAGGCAGATGAAGAGATTTCTTTTTCTTAAAGTGAAGGCTTGTGATTGTGCGTCCCTGCCTCGCCCGGAGAGAGAGAGAGAGAGAGAGAGAGAGAGAGAGAGAGAGAGAGAGAGAGAGAGAGAGAGAGAGAGAGAGAGAGAGAGAGAGAGAGAGAGAGAGAGAGAGAGAGAGAGAGAGTAGAGACAACCAGGAGATCAATACTCTCAATCATGGGCAGAGAGCTCTTCTGTCAGTCCATGCTGAGTGAGGTGATTACAATTGAGTCTTAAGACAATGAATAACTTGGCGGGGTTTCCTCCGGCGCTCGCAGCCTCCTCCCAGGGAGCCTAGTGAACTCAGATCCACTAAACGGGGCCTCAGTCTCGGGCCGCTCCAGCCCGGATCCTGAGAGAGAGGCCCCGGTGATCAAAACACCTGTGTGCACATACAGTGTACACACACACACACACACACACACACACACACACACACACACACACACACACACACACACACACACACACACACACACACACACACACACACACACACACACACACATACGGTACACAAACACACACACACTCGTGCACACGTTCACACGTACACAAAAGCACACGTGCACACAGGAGCAGCGAAGCTATAACCTTTCATAACACAACGGAGAGAGATTAATAACCAGCAGCGGGCAATCCCGTCGGAAGCTGGCAGGGAGTCCTTTTATGGAGTATTCCTTCTGCTGTGGGGTTGGGAACGTGAAGGGCTGCGTTAGAGGAGGTCGGATGAACAGAAACAGCAGGGAGACGCAGCTGTAATGTGTTGTTCCTTCCTTTTCCCTCCTCGCTTTCAGAGCACGACGAGCTAAAGCAGCTCTTTCTTTTGGGGGCGTAACGTGAAAAAAGGTTCACTTTATTGTCCACAATGTGGAAATGTGTCTTTGGTCTCACCATTGAACAAAACAAATAAAACAAAAAAAAGCAGACATTATACATAATACATACATCTGTAACGGGGAAGTGCAGAGAACGTAGGATTACAATACATCAACAACAACAACAAGGACCGGGTCTAACGAGTGCAAGATTAATTTAACCCTTTCACTACCACACTACAGAAGGTTAACCTTTCACTGCGGTAGTGAAAGGGTTAACCTTTTGTAGTGTGGTTGTGAAAGGGTTAACCCTGTGTCATGTGGCAGTGAACAGGTTAACCTTCTGTATTGTCACAGTGAAAGGGTTAACCCTTTGGTAGTGTGGTAGTGAAAGGGTTAATGCCTTAATGGTATTAGGAGTTTTTTTTTTTTATGTTTCGGTTTGCTCTAGGTAGTCTGTAACGACTACCAGAGGGCAACAGCTCAAACTCCCCATAGAGTGGGTGAGAGGGGTCACCCACTATCTTCCTAGCTTTCTTCCTAAGCACTTCGCCATGTAGCTTAGCTGTTCTGCATCATAGTGGCTCTCGCTCGGCGTCACTCATGCACTGTCCTCGCACACGTGCACGCGCACTGAATAAAATTCCACAATGTACCTTTATCCCAGTATTCATCTGACCACACCCCTCATTAGCTTACCTTCATAAGCAGGTGTGTGGCCATCTGCTCTCCTCCTTCTCGCTTTCACCACAAGGAGTGCCTTCGGTAGATCCCCACTTGACGTGTTGTTAGTTGAAAAGAGTTGAGACGTGTTTACATTGTGCTTAGTTTTTTCTTCTCTCATAACTATTCAAAAAGAAAAAGCTAAGTCATAATGTCTACCTCGGAGAGTAGACCCACTCTTCACCAGCGGTTCTCCATTCCCGCCTCTGTCGTGCGTGCTGGTGCGGGGCTGCTGCCACTTTCGTGGTTGCCAGCCCAGCCCAGGAGACAGCCGATGGATAGTTTGCCTCTCCGAGGAGCCGGTGCATCGGTGCCGTCGCCCCGGCGGTGGCCTGATCTCGACTCTGGTTCCTCTGGTTCCAGGGAATCATCCGTTGTTGAGCGGCCGGTTCTTTTGGTTCCGGAGGATTTGCGACGCAAGCTTTTCGCGTCTGCCCGTTCACGTCGCAAGATGGTGGCCTGCAGACACGAACGGCCTGGGTTTGGGGAATTGCTGGAGACCAGCGAGGATGTCCGATGGAAACTGAGGATTTCATGGAAGAGTCGGACGGATTCTTGTTTGAAGGCCCTGTGGAGGCGAGTATCCCTCCCGTCCAGGAAACACCGGAGGGGGGAGAAATGTCTCCTTGGGGCGCCTTGTTCGAGGATGTCGGGGAACCACCTCGGCCTCTTCGGCAGGATGCCCTGCTATCAGCCACATCAGACTGTGGCTCCTCAACCGGTCGAAGCCTGCTGCATGTGAGGGATGTGGGTTCGGTGGAGGAAAGTCAGCAGGGGGAACTGCAGGCTTTGTTTCCCGAGCTCATGGCGGTAGCTGCCGCTGCAAACGGCGTGCCGCTGCCGCAGCCATTGCCTGCTCCTGCCCCCGATGATCTCATAGGTCATCTCTGGCAGCGTCGCCCGGTGAGAGGGGTGGACGTTGTCTACCCATTTTTCCCCTCAATGGGGGCCTATGTTCGTCGGGGCCAGGCGGTGTCTCACATCATGGGACTTACTCCCGCCTACGTACCAGTTACGCGGGTGTCGGGGTTGGTCGAAGGTATGAGAGAGGGCGTGCCACGGCTTGATAGGCCGATGGCCGCTCTCCTCTGTCCGGATGTGGTGTGGGAGCCATTATGCAAGCCGGTTCTCCATGGAAGATCGGCTAGGCGATTGGCATATTGGGGTGACCAGTCATTTATCGCTGGTACACAGTCGCTGGCTGCGGCTTCTAACATCGCGCAGCTGGCTAGATTTGTATCGGGGATAATGACGGGCGGCACGGGTCTGACCGAGGTAAAATGCGATCAGATCACCCAGGCGGCAGGAGCTGTCCTGCATCTTACCCAGGTGCAGGCCATAGCCTCGGGGAAGATGCGCGCCCTGGCCACCCTGACCCAGCGCCACCTTTGGCTGGAGCAGGCTCGAGTGCCAGAGAAGAAGAGAGCCCCTCTTCTGACGGCCAACCTCTCCGATGCTGGATTATTCGGGAAGGCCCTGCAGCTGATGACCTCAACGTGCAGAGAGATGGCAGAGGAGCGGTCCGTGCTCCAGCCCCATTTTCCGCCTCCCGTTCTTGCCGGTGGAGTCAGAAGGCTTCCACGACGTCGAGCTCCCTCCGCCGTGCCTACCACTGCCTCCGCCGCCACTGCTGGCCCCTCCAAGAAGGCCAGGAGGAGAGACGGCGATTCTGCTGCCGCCGGCCCATCCACGACCGGAGGAGATGGTAGGGAACGACGTGACCAGCAGCCGATCCACTACCGTCCCTCCGAGGCTTCTCGGGATGGCAAAACTCGAGGGGCTTGAGGCGGCAGACGCCGCTAAAGTGACTTTTCCTCCTGTGGTCCCCTCTACACCCTCCCCGGCCCCCTCATGATTTTGTGCCGTAAAAATAAATAAAAAGTTCCCTAAAAAGGGGACTATATTATTGGCCAAACAAACTGTGTGTTTCTTCAACAATACATATGATGGGGTTGCGAAATGTGAATCTGCATTATTACATTGAGAGATGAGTCATGTTGTGTTACGAGATTAAGCAAGGTCTGCAAGCATACACTCAGTCATAGGAAGGTTCTATTAGCCTGACGCTCCACATGCAGGTAGAAGCTGGTGGTATGTTCCGTTGCTTGAGCAAAGTAATGTTGATCCACGACACTGTTGTGTTAGTTGCAGTAATACTCGTACACACACGTTCCACGGCCTGGCCGTTACTCTCTGTCAGTGTTTTGCTATGTACGACATAGAAAGCGGGTGTAGGATTCACACACACACGACTTGTTTTGTTATAAATCCTGTTCACAGTCTGTGGGTAGCGGGCATTGTATCCGCTTTTGCTATACATTGGCATTCTACCGAAGGTCTCAAAATGCTACAGTTGTTTTTGGTGTGTAGGGAAAAAAGGGTTTGTGTGAGGGGGTGCCGAATAAACCCCTCCTTCCCACTTGATTGGTTTAGGAGATTTTTTCTCATTCTGCTGAGCCAGTCAGGGCCGAGCCGTTCAACGTCGGGGGGGGGGGGGGGGGGGGGGAGTGTTGTCCTGTTACAAACAGGAGTCGTGTACAGGGTTTCCCCCCGTCATAGCATATACGTTGCTATGGCGACGGCTTCCGTGAGTTAAGATCTTTACGTAAGGTTTGTGGTGTTAAAGTGTCGGGTTAGAGCGTAGGGCTTGCGGGTCTGCTACGCTCGATTTTATGTGTAAACTTGAGTCGGTTGGTCACGTGACTCACAGTTGACATGTCTTTTTCATTACTACGACTCATGTGGGAAGGCTTCTGGGAAAGTTCGGTCTATACTCTCTGACTAAAGGAGTGACTGGATGTAGAAATGTAAACAGTTTTTACTCCCAGCTGTGCAGTTTGGGTTTATACTGTTGATGCTTCTTCTTTATTATTATAAAGAGTTGGAGTTGGTTGCATCTCACCCCTCTTGTCGTTCCCCTGGGCGCCTTGGGGATTCAATGAAAGGTCTAAATAGCCTATTTATTGATGTGGATATACCCGACACACACATAGTGCTAGCTCGGGATGTTCTGTTGGACATTAAGCAACTGACTGGCGAGCCTCAAAGGCACTAAGGCACCTCAAAGGCACTAAAAAACAAATTACAAACATCTCAAAACAAGCTAGTCAGACTACTACTTGACCTGACTCCTAGAACCCACCTCACCCCTGCCCACTTTGACAACCTAGGATGGCTTAGAGTAGACGACAGAGTACAGCAACTTGCAATGGGCCTGGTCTACAAGATACACTACGCGACCAAGGTACCCATGTACATGTCAAAATACTTCCCAAAGGTCAGTGAATACCACGATCACAACACCAGAGGGAGCTCCACAAATCATGTAAAACCCAGATTCGGCTCAAACAAGGGACTAAACACGTTTCGCAATTATGCCACATCAATGTGGAACGCCCTACCTAAAGCTGTAAAGGAATGTGAATCACTACCCACTTTCAAAAACACTGTCAAAAAACACCTACGTGAGACTGCAATTCGAAACTGGCCCCTACAAATGTCCTAACCTAGTTGTACAGTAAATGACCAAGTAAGGCTTTGTCAGTATTCCAATGTACAGTGTAAAATGTGTGTGTGTCCCCTACTCAACCCCCCCCCCCCCCCCACCTCCAATGTACAGCCCTCACCCAACCCACCCAACCCCATCCAACCTCCTCCAATGTACAGTTTCTACGCCAAATGTATATACACTCCTTTTCTGGACACTTTTGTATCACAAACAGTACTGTATTTGCAAATCTGATATGTCATAAATGTATAGATGTAGCAGTACTGTCTATCTGTATGTCATGTATGTCATATATGTTATGATGAATTGAAAATGGGGGACCCTGATGTAAACAAGACGAAAATCTTTCTCTGGTCTGCATCCCCTTAACAATTGTATGTATTGAGCTGTACTGTACTGTACCCATTCTGCAATCTGTTAATAAACTTTTCAATCAATCAATCAATCAGCCTTGGTTGCTTGGGGTTAAAACAGCGTTTTTATAAAGAAACTGGGATTTGGGTTTTTCCTCTTCCGACGACCTGTGTGGTTGTCGACGGATTCTCGTTCATATCGGGGGATGATGACGGAATGGATCTGAACATACGTAGAAGGGTCTCACGCCCTGGGGGTGGGCCGCGGGGGGCGCGGTTCGCACCGAACGTCTGGGTGGCGCCTTCTTTTCATGTTTAAGATCAACACGCATGTCTGCCCCTT
This sequence comes from Notolepis coatsorum, assembly GCF_963971535.1. Lineage (NCBI taxonomy): Eukaryota > Metazoa > Chordata > Actinopteri > Aulopiformes > Paralepididae > Notolepis > Notolepis coatsorum. Next base: position 167,065,292 of record NC_140167.1, read on the forward strand.
CTCCTGGAGTTGGCATGTCGGCGTGGTTAAGGCACGGGACTGGTTCTGGTCAGGCTGGTCCGGATCAGTTGCACCCATTGTCCGCCGGGGATGCAGATCTGCTGTTCTGGTACCCTGAGGGACTTGGGTTTTTTTCAGGGGGAAAAATGCCAGGTCGGTCCGGGTGTCACAGGGTTAAGCGATATGGAGCCCTTGTTGGGTACATTGTATTCTACACTGTCGTAATGGCTTACGGCCGTGCCAACCTGTACACGCCCGATCTCGTCAGATCTCGGCCGCCACGCAGGTTGGTCTTGGTTAGTACTTGGTTGGGTGACGTCCTGGGAATACCAAGTACGGGGTGCTTGGGGCTGGTTCTCCATTTCTTTCGCTCTTCTCTTACGCGTGGCGAAGAAGGGCCTGTTGGGGTGGTCTTTGACCTCCTCGGGGGACCCTGTGCTCCCCGTATCGCCGGGCCCGGTCCGAAGTAATGTTTTCGTTGACCCGTAGGCCCGGGATAACCCTGTTGGAAACTGAAACACGGGTACTGCGGTGGTGCCGCAGGTACGTTTTGGAGTTTTTTTCCTGAGGGGTTATGGGACCGACCACCGCATAGGGTAATGACTGGGTGGTTGGTTCTCTGGTGTGTCGGTGCAGTGTCAACTCCCGGGTTGCCCGGTTGAGTGTGCCCCTGCACATTCGTGACGTCTGCCAATTGTGTCAGCCTTCGCTTTGAGGGAGGTTTGTCATGGTGACGGCAACGCCAGCATACGCGCCTTCCGCCGGGGCGGCTGTGTTCAGCTGACCCCTCTGGCGCTTGTCTCGTCCGCAGTCTCCAGGCTCGGGTTAACAGCCTGTTGCCTGGTTTTTTTCCCCGGTGCGCTGCCTGCTTCCGTGGTAAGCCTTGTTATTACGGCCGTGCTGACTGCCTGTACTGCAGGGTAGTGTGCCAGGCGGTGTACTATTGGGGGGACAGGGCCCGCTCGGCTGAGGGGCCTTTGTCCGAATACGCTGGCGATGTGGGGGGCGGGGTCACTAAGTGCCCACCTGGTGGGGTCTTGATGCTGGCATCATGGACTTCTCCGGGCCCCCGTTCCAGGGGGTCCAGTCCCTTTCGTGGGTCTGGGCCTTCATTCGCGCTCCGCTGCTACGGCCTTACCACGGGGTTGGGTTTGCCCTTGACCCCGTGATTCTTGGGGGCAGTAACGAGGTTGTTCACTCCGTTCGTTCCCGGGTGGCATGCGGGTTGTGCGTGTGTGTAGTCGTGGGGTCAGGCCACGGTCTGCTCACCCTGTGCGTTGAGTTGCTTGAGTGCCTCTTCGCACGGTCGGGTCCGTCGCCCTCCCGGGAACCTCCAATAGGGGGGGTGCCCTCCATTAGGGGGGGTCGGGGGGCTCGGCCCTCCCTGTTCTGATGGTTGTGGGGGGCCTTCAGCGGGGTGTATTTGTCGGCCGATGGCTCTCGCTCGGCCTCCCTTGTGCATGAGTGACGCCGAGCGAGAGCCACTATGATGCAGAGCGTTAGGTTATGAATATAACCAAGTTCTGTTAATAGTGGTGACGCTCGGCGTCCGACGCCGCTGCAGCCCTTGATCTCACCTTGTGGTGAAAGCTTGGGAAGGAGGAGAGCAGATGGCCACACACCTGCTTATGAAGGTAAGCTAATGAGGGGTGTGGTCAGACGAATACTGGGATAAAGGTACATTGTGGAATTTTATTATTTATTATTCTATTATTTTCAGGCTTACCTAATTCAAGCATCAAAAATCTTCAACTCGTGCAAAATGCGGCTGCACGGATACTAACTAGAACTAGAAAATTTGATCACATCACACCAGTTCTGTCCGCCCTACATTGGCTTCCTATCCAAGCCCGCTCTGACTTTAAAGTGCTACTCCTCACCTACAAAATTTTAAATGGGCTTGCACCGCTCTATCTATCTGATCTCATCTCCCGATACTCGCCCGCTCGTGCTCTGCGCTCACAAAATGCAGGGCTTCTATCGACCCCTAGGGTTAAAAAGAAATCCGCCGGCCACAGAGCCTTTGTCTACCGCGCTCCCTACCTGTGGAACAAATTACCTGCCGTCATCAGGGGCGCCTGCTCTGTCGAAGCTTTTAAATCCCTGCTTAAGACTCATCTTTTCTCTCTCTCCTTCAACCTACCTTGATCTCACCTGGTCGGGGACTGACCTTTAGATTAATCTGTGTAGTTTAGTTATGGTACAGGGTACTACATGGTACCACTGGGTAGTTTACTATAGGGTAGTTTAGTTAGGGTACAGGGTACTACATGGTACCACAGAGTACTACTTGGTACTGCATGGCATTACAGGGTACTACATGGCTTACATAGCTCTACATGGCACCACAGGGTACTACATGGCACTACAGGGTACTACAGGATACTACGGGGTACTACATGGCACTATGGGGTACTATAGGGTACTACATGGCACTACGGGGTACTACATGGCACTACAGGGTACTACATGTCTGCTCCTTTGCAGCACCACAAACATGGGAACTCTCTAACTCTTCCCCCCCCCCTCTCCCCCCCCCCCCCCCCCCCTCCCTCCCCCTTCTCTCTGAGTACCCGTCTCCTGGCGCTGACCAAGGTGATGGATGCCTCGGGGTCCTGGCCAAGCTTGTAGTGACTGCTCTACATGCACCTCCGAGGCATTGGATCAGTTATTCACCGCCGTCTGTCCGTGGTCCTGTCAACTGATTAACAGTCAACGCGGTTTCATTGCTGGGTTAAGTACTTCTATTCTATTCACATAATACGCTTACTTCATATATCTACTCCATTCACATATATGCCTACCACTTGTATCTATTGCTATGTCCGCCTACTACAATCTCATGAGCTGTCTAACGCCTGTCCCGTCTCCCTGTCTTCCTATGACTTGCTGTCCTGGAGTGTTGACCGGAGTGTTGGACGTCCCGTGACGAAGGCCGGGAGATTGCGACCCCCTCTGCGTGCCCCCCTGTCTTCGGAGGTCTCGTAGTGGTGACCGGAGTGCCGGATGTCCCGCGATGATGTCGGGAGTTCGCGACCCTCTCTGCGCCACCCCCCTTCCCCCTGTCTCCGGCTGTCCCTGAGCAACGACCGGAGTGTTGAATGTCCCGTGACTAAGACGGGGAGGACGTGACCCTCTTGCGCCGCCCCTGTGCCTCAAATAGATCCGCTATCAACTCTATCTTTAATCTTTCAAAATGTTCAGTTGCTATCGCTATTAGCTCTATCTTTAATTTTTCAAAATGTTCAGTTGCTATTGCATGCACTCATCTGTGTCTCACCACACACATGAGTGCATGCTTACCAACTGTCCGTCTGCAACACTACTATCACCGACATCTAAGAAGGGAGATCCCCCCTTGAACGGCCCTTCTAAGGTTTCTCTCCTCCACATTGCCTGTGGAGCTTTTTTTCCCTATTGTTAGGTTTTAGTGAGTTTTTCCTTACCTTCGCGTGGGGTATGTCTGGGAGTGCTTGCATTCTTTCATTTATTTGCATTCATCTAAAAAATGTTTGGACCCTATGGTGTTCTTGTTCTGTTCTTGACTTATTGTTATGTTGTCTTCTTGACTTGTTTAAAGAAGACCTGTACGGCCCATGGGGACATTAACGTGTGTTGTCGGGCCCTATAAATAAATTTGATTTGATTTGATTTGATTCAGTGCGCGTCAGTGCATGTGAGCGGATCGGAGCGTGAGCGGCGCGGGGCGCGGAGCGGCCGGTTTTGACGTGAGCGAGGAGTGGGTTTTAAAATGAGTCGGCGCGACGTCCGGAGCGAGAGTTCTCCTCCACTCCAATCCACTCCAGGCCGCTCACAGTGGTTTAACACTGATATACATGCAGTACAATGCCAAAGCAACAGATGGCGATGTACAAACATGAAGGCCATTTTCAACCAATGAGAAGGGTGAACCTGTGATATCATGTTCAGGCTTCACTCCTCCTCCTTCACTCACTCCTGTTAGAAAAAGTATCGACGCCATTGTTGTTGACGTTAGCTTACATGCTAACGTTAATGGCAGCGACCATAGCATTGTGGCTCGGCTAGCCTATCATCGCTTAGTAGAGCTAGTGAATGGATAAACAACGTTATTTAACATTGCAGAATGGGTACAATTACAATGCGGCTCAATACAAACAATTGTTAAGGGGCCCAGGGGGTGTAGACTGTTGTAGTTTGAGCTAATTTACACCATGCTCCAAAAAAAAAAAAAAACTGCCGAGCGATCTGGCGCGGGGAGCGGGGAGCGCTCGATTCAAGGTGAGCGGGGAGCGAGCGGAGAGGGACTTGGGGGCGGGGTCAACATGAGCGATTAGCGGAGCGGACCAAGCTTTAAAGAGCGAAGAGCGGATTTCTCGGCCGCGCCGATCCGCTCACGTGGCCTGGTGCGCGTGCACGTGTGCGAGGACAGTGCATGAGTGACGCGGAGCGTCACCACTATTAACAGAACTTGGTTATATTCATAACCTAACGTTTCTGTGGCTTCCCTATGTTTTTTGAGGCCAAATTCACTATCCTCTGCAACTTACTCCTTCCTTTTATGTTCAGATTTCCATACCACATGGCCACGTTAAAGGTTAAGATTCCCTCCACTAGGTTCTTATAAACCGTTTCCATAATTGGCTTACTCACACAAAAGTTGTTGAGCTTACGTAAAATGGAACGATCATAGGAACCAGCCGGGGCCTATGAACATGTGAACATGCAACGTCTCTGAAACACCTTTTAAACCGACAGACAGGGCCGTTTCTTAAGATATTCCTTTATTGATCCCCATCATTCATTGTTGTCATGCAGCACAAGTACAGAACAACAAAAAAGAAGCGTGGCATCCAACCAGAGTGCAAAGGTAAAGTGCAATAGTAATATACAGTACAATGTACAGGTGATTAAACTGGTTACAAAATATATAAATGACTACGACTGAGTAATAGTGCTAATCAGATGTTTGTAGCCTACAGTGTTGTAGTATTAATGTTACGGGGGGCTGCGGTAGCGGAACACAATAGCAGAAACACAGGGAGAGAGAGAGTGGAGCGGTTTAGGATATTTACTCCAATAGGTGCTGTCGTATATTGGAGTAGTCAAAGGAACCTGTTCCACCCCTTAGGGTCGGTACCAACCCCAAAATGACATTATGGTCATAAATCAATATTTTTCAGAGTGTTGCATATTTTTTTGCGATTTTTTCATCAAACGTTTTCAAGTATTAACATCACTAACATGTCATGAAAGCATGTAGAATGTATATTATCATCAATACGTTAGTTTAGCAATAGGTTAAAAGTGCCATTAGATAGTTTTAAGTTTTCGATTTTCGATCATCTATTCCAAGACAGAAACGGAAATAGACATTTTGAACCATGGGAATTGTAGGAATAGGTGTCGACCAGCGTTGGAATTTTTCCGAACTACACTTCCTGTTAGATACTGTGGGGGTTCAAAGTTCAGCGTTCAGAATGAATCATATCAATAACTGTTATGATTCACGATAATAAGCCACAAAAGGTAATGTTTTTGACAAATATTGAAACACAGTTAGTTTCTCCTCCCTATTGTTAGCATGTAGGAACAATTAGATCTGAAATTAGTTTCAAAACGGTTGCACTGTGGGGAAAATAAAAAAGTACACTACAGTAGATATCATTATATGTTCTTATGCACGCCTGGTGATACTAAATCCAAATTGAACTTGGGCATTTGAAAGATTATATATATATATATATATATATATATATATATATATATATATATATATATATATATATATATATATATATATATATATATATATATATATATGTGCGAATTGGCTATAATAAGGTAATGTATAAGCATCATATTCTATATTCTATAATAATACTTCAAATTGCATTGGTCCGGATGGGAGAATTCAGTACTGTATCTACAGAACCTTCGGTTTTATCATCTTCCCTTTATTAATTTCCTTCGATTTTTTTTACACATGATCTCAAGAGGGTACTGAACGAGAGCAGTGGCAGTTTTTTAAGTTTGGTCATTATTATCATTGTGTTATTCACTGTCAAAGATGCAAAGAAAAATCATAATTCATATTCTCCTTTGTTTCATCACAATTTAAGCAAGCCTAGTAATAGACACAATATTTCTGACACTGTGAATACATTCCCTGAGGTCCATAGATGTACCTAGATACCAAGAATATGCAAATAGCCTTGTAGAAGTGGAGCAATATTCCATTTACTTAGGTATATATTTTATGCAGATTTTCACATCGTGTGGAACAGGTTAACCAACATTGTTTGCTTAATGAAGAGACGATGAACAGAATAGGCTTCCCCCACGACTCCTAGCCAGAAGGGGAAATGAGTTTGGTGTACACAACAAAGGTGGTTTGTTTATCCCATATGTATTAAAGGTGGAGAGACCCTAGAGCAGGGGTGGGCAATTATTTTTCCCGGGGGGCCGAATGAGCAACTGAAAATATGTTGGAGGGCCGGGCCAAAATTCCAAACACAATTATGCATAATATACATTTTATTTCTATATAAAAAGCAGTAAATGGCATTGTTTTGACCCCTGGTAAGAGTGTATGTTATTATTTGGCAATTAAAAGGTGAGGTTAGCTTTCAAAAATATAATTTATTCAAATAGAATTTATTTCCAAAATGATAAACAAAATGTGAAACATTAATAACAAAGGGCATGTATGAAAAAGTGCTATACAAATAAAGTTATTATTTTGAGTTTCATATACTATTGAAACAATGATTTTCTTAGCTTTCTAAAGACATCACATCATCTTATAGCCAAAATAAACAAGACATGTCACTGAACTGTGTAAAGAAAAGTGTCCCAGTAGCCTTTTTTACTTTACATGCCTATATTAAACATTTAATGTTTTCAGAACTGTGCAAAAAAAAATAAAAAATAAATCAAGTGTCCCATTTCACTTGTTATATTTCCACATTTTAGTGTTCTTCAGCTCTTTTTTTTTTTCATTCAGTGTGATAAATCCAGTCTCTGTTGAGCTTTAACAAGTCCATCAAAGTCAGGTTGCATGTCTGAGGTGGAGATGCGAAGCACAGCTGCCAGATGTTCATCAGTGAGAGAGGATCTGTACCTGGACTTGGTAAACGTCATGACTGAGAATGTCTGTTCACATAATGGATCCAAAGAGAACCAACATCTTCTGAGCATGTCTTCTCATGTTTGGAAAGTTCTCCTCCTTGAGAGCAGAGTAGAACTCTAGCAGTGATGCTGACTTAAAGTGCTCTTTCAGTAGTGAATCAGACTGCAGGTCAATGAGTTCAAGCTGAACATCAGTGGGTGCACTATCAACACTGCAGGTAAAGGGAGAGGAAACCAGCTGCATTTCATCCTCAACCTTTTTGAAATCTTGAAAACGCATTGAAAATTCATCATGCAGTGCTTCTAACATGGATGAGTACCTGTGCCGGTGATCAGCTGATGGTTTGACTTCTTTCAGGGTTTTCATGTGTTTGAGATTGTTGCTGCCTAGTTGCCTTGAAATTTATTGCAACTTTGTCATGAAGGCTTTCACATGGCTATGCATTTCATGAGCAAAAAGGCCCTTGCCCTGCAGTTGTGTGTTCAGTAGGGATGGGTACTGTTCACATTTGAACCGATACGGTACCGGTACCTGTGAATCGATACCGGTACCCAACGGTAACCTTTTTCTGTACTTTAGTCTCCAAAATTGAATCTACCTACCTCAGTTGTGAAAAAAGAAATCCAAACTTCAAATAACCACACTTTCGACCGTTTTCGGCTTGCCCAGACTGCTTTGTTGTTGAATCAAGTCAAATCCTAGGTAAGCGTATATTGTGCATGTGAACGTTGACATGAAAGAAAAAAAAAGTAAAAAAAAAAAATATAAATTTTTTATTTTTTATTTTTTTATTATCATGTAATCTTTCGCGGGCCGGTCAGAATCATCGGCCCGCGGGCCGTACAATGCCCAGGCTGCCCTAGAGAGTATTTAGGTCCACACAGGGAAACAAATGATATTACTGTGCATTACATGGATATCCATTACACAGTGTAGTGACCTTACATAATCTTAGTCAACAAACAGTTGTTATACATTCAGAAGCAAGGTTACTCACGTATGGCACAGTATTTCAAGATGTGGCTGGGTGTCTGACCTAACCTCTAATACTTTTTAAATGTGGGTTTTATACTGGTTATGACATCATACACTGCCTGGCCTTGCCTGGCCAATCAAAAGTTACATCCAGGACATTGTCTTCCTCCTGGCCCTGTCTTTCCAAATACGGTCATGTCGTTTTTCAAACCTGGCGTCCTGCTCACAGATGGTGGGTTTCTTCTTATCAGCAATCTCTCTTGTTAACATATGTTACAATAAAACATTTCTAATGTGTATCTTTAGTGTAATGAATTATATATATCCAGAATTAAAACAATGTATTCGTTACCTATAGTTCAATACCAGACAGAAGCTGCCCATATATGGGTGTGGCAGGACGGGGGCAGAGGAAGGCCCGGGCCGTGATTGTGACAATTAATATGTACAGTGATACAGGTATAAAGACACTATGGCAGTAAGTCATACTGGCCAGCAGTGTAACAAGTAAGAGTAGGTAAGGGATATGTACAGATATATACGTATATTATGTGTCGATAAGTATTTATTTACATATTTTAAGCAAGATCGGGCTGGCCCATAATACTGACCCACAGATGGTGGAAACGCCATGATACATTTGTCTAAGGGTTACATTTAATTAGGTAAATCTTTATTCAATCCGACAGTTAGACTAGAGAAGTTACAGCAGCTAGCATGTTGCGCGGCGCCCACCACGTCTCACTCCCCATTCAAATCACTTCTGTGCGTCCTTGTCAAGCACTCCAGACGCCAAAACGTCCCATCGTGAGCAGATGATTTTCAAGCCAGACACCACAAAACATCACGACTGAACAATGAGGTGAGGAGAGAATAAAAAAGAAACCCTGTTCTCAAGCTGCGCCATAGAACTCGCTCCGAACAAACACAGCCTTGAGTGGAGTAAACACAGAGAGACCCAACGAGGAAGCCATTATGTTGGGGAAACAAAGTCTCCTACCGGGGTGGAGGATGATGCCTGGAGATAGTGTAGCAACAGTGGCTGACGACGCCGCCCTCACGCCTACAGGATCACATCCCGCCAGGGCCGACCTTCTCTCCTTGTGTGTCCACCCTCCCTCTCAGCCTGTACGGCCTGAATAAGGAAACAATGAACTGCCCACTTTCTGAAATAAATACGTTTTACATTTACATTTAGTCATTTAGCTGAACACTTTAATCCAAAGTGACTTACAAATTGTGCACAACAAGTCAGCAGAAAGGAAGGGTACAACTCTGGCAGCTAAGGGTCAGTGGTGTCGTTCGTCAAATAGTAAAGCGCTTTAGTGTTACACTCTGATAGTAGTGCATAATAGTATAGATATATTAGCATAATAGGTAGTAGTATAAGTAGAGTAGCATAGTAGTATACATATATTAGCATGATAGGTAGTAGTATAAGGAGTGGGGTAACGTGGTGAAGCCAGGGCAGCTCTCTGAGGAGTGGGGTAACGCGGTGAAGCCAGGGCAGCTCTCTGAGAAGTGGGGTAACGTGGTGAAGCCAGGGCAGCTCTCTGAGGAGTGGGATAATGCGGTGAAGCCAGGGCAGCTCTCTGAGAAGTGGGGTAACGTGGTGAAGCCAGGGCAGCTCTCTGAGGAGTGGGGTAACATGGTGAAGCCAGGGCAGCTCTCTGAGGAGTGGGGTAACATGGTGAAGCCAGGGCTGCTCTCTGAGAAGTGGGGTAACGTGGTGAAGCCAGGGCAGCTCTCTGAGGAGTGGGGTAACGTGGTGAAGCCAGGGCAGCTCTCTGAGAAGTGGGGTAACGTGGTGAAGCCAGGGCAGCTCTCTGAGGAGTGGGGTAACATGGTGAAGCCAGGGCAGCTCTCTGAGAAGTGGGGTAACGTGGTGAAGCCAGGGCAGCTCTCTGAGAAGTGGGGTAACGTGGTGAAGCCAGGGCAGCTCCTTGAGGAGTGGGGTAACGCGGTGAAGCCAGGGCAGCTCTCTGAGAAGTGGGGTAACGTGGTGAAGCCAGGGCAGCTCTCTGAGGAGTGGGGTAACGCGGTGAAGCCAGGGCAGCTCTCTGAGGAGTGGGGTAACGTGGTGAAGCCAGGGCAGCTCTTTGAGGAGTGGGGTAACGTGGTGAAGCCAGGGCAGCTCTCTGAGAAGTGGGGTAACGTGGTGAAGCCAGGGCAGCTCTCTGAGGAGTGGGGTAACGTGGTGAAGCCAGGGCAGCTCTCTGAGGAGTGGGGTAACGCGGTGAAGCCAGGGCAGCTCTCTGAGAAGTGGGGTAACGTGGTGAAGCCAGGGCAGCTCTCTGAGGAGTGGGATAACGCGGTGAAGCCAGGGCAGCTCTCTGAGGAGTGGGGTAACGTGGTGAAGCCAGGGCAGCTCTCTGAGGAGTGGGGTAACGTGGTGAAGCCAGGGCAGCTCTCTGAGGAGTGGGGTAACGTGGTGAAGCCAGGGCAGCTCTCTGAGGAGTGGGGTAACGCGGTGAAGCCAGGGCAGCTCTCTGAGGAGTGGGGTAACGTGGTGAAGCCAGGGCAGCTCTTTGAGGAGTGGGGTAACGTGGTGAAGCCAGGGCAGCTCTCTGAGAAGTGGGGTAACGTGGTGAAGTCAGGGCTGCTCTCTGAGAAGTGGGGTAATGTGGTGAAGCCAGGGCAGCTCTCTGAGAAGTGGGGTAACGTAGTGAAGCCAGGGCAGCTCTCTGAGGAGTGGGGTAATGTGGTGAAGCCAGGGCTGCTCTCTGAGAAGTGGGGTAACGTGGTGAAGCCAGGGCAGCTCTCTGAGGAGTGGGGTAATGTGGTGAAGCCAGGGCAGCTCTCTGAGAAGTGGGGTAACGTGGTGAAGCCAGGGCAGCTCTCTGAGAAGTGGGGTAACGTGGTGAAGCCAGGGCAGCTCTCGGAGGAGTGGGGTAACGTGGGCCAACTTCAGTAGATTGGAGATCAGTAAAGTAGATCATGAGTAAACAATAAACCAATAAAGAACACAGAGTGGAAGAAGCATCAGTTGTACAGCCCTGTCCTCTTTTATTGTATTATTATACTATATTCTATTGTACTTTCTCATTTTAATTTAGTTTATATTTAGTTTATTCTACCATAATTGTCTGTCCATTAATGTCGCACCATACAACCAAATCAAATTCCTTGTATGTGTAAACTACTTATAATGAAGACCTTTCTGATTCTGATTCTGATTCTGATTCTGATGAGTGAGTTTGGTTTGTTTTTCTTCCACATCTGTAACCGGCAGTGTGTACCGGTGTGGCGAGGCGTCTCTCCTCTGGCTCGCGGCAGCCTTTACGGGGATCCGGTGACTTGTTAGTACTCTAAGCAGCGCCGGGAACAGATGTGTCCCTGACAGAGGATGGATGGTCAGGGTCCATCTGCTCAGAGCAGCCCTGGACAGGAATGATGAATACAGCTTCATCAGTGAATGGCTGCCATCAATCGCGCGGCGTGGCGACGGCCGGTGACAGCCACAGGGCCCCAGGTGTGGCGAGCCGAGAGGGGGTGGGGGGGCAATTCTGAAACGCGGGTCAATCAGGCGAGCCTAAGCCAATGTTATATATATATATATATATAAATATAGACTGATGTATAGAGTCTATGTATTACACGGTGGGTGAAATCCACGCTTTTAGCAACAGGCTGGGAGAGGAACAGTCGGGCTGTGATTTAGACACGTAGACTGGGAGAGGAACAGTCGGGGCTGTGATTTAGACACGTAGACTGGGAGAGGAACAGTCGGGCTGTGATTTAGACACGTAGACTGGGAGAGGAACAGTCGGGCTGTGATTTAGACACGTAGACTGGGAGAGGAACAGTCGGGCTGTGATTTAGACATGTAGACTGGGAGAGGAACAGTCTGGGCTGTGATTTAGACACGTAGACTGGGAGAGGAACAGTCGGGGCTTTGATTTAGCCATGTAGACTGGGAGAGGAACAGTCAGGGCTGTGATTTAGACACGTAGACTGGGAGAGGAACAGTCGGGCTGTGATTTAGACAAACAGACTGGAAGAGAAACAGTCGGGGCTGTGATTTAGACACACACACTGCTGTTACTGCCAGCCGTCATTCTAAGGACGAGTCTCGGGGTGTCTAGACAAGTCATGGCTCTACGTCGCGTCGCCCCTCTGGCAGCCCCAAATGAAATGCGGCCGCGTCCTCGTCCGCCTCAGCGCGTCCTCGTGCAGAGAGGACTGCTGTCCTCGCCGCGGCCCATTCTGAATGTTAGGGGGCTCCCTGGCTCCCTTGAGCTGTCACAACTTCGAATCGAGGCACTTCTAATGTTTCATAAACCGTGGGTCGATCATTACAGAGAGAGAGAGTCCTCTCTCTACGCCTGCCTTTGGAACAATAACATCCCATATCATAAAGAAAAAGAAAATAAACCTGTGTATCGGTATAATTGTTTCCAATTTATTTGTTGTTGTGGGGAAGGGGGGGGGATAGAAAAGGTATCGGAGCAAAGTCTGTTTGTCCTAATGGCTGAGCGGGCCTGAGGAGGGAGGCTTCCAGGACCTTGGTGTCAATGAGACGAGGACACTTGAGTCTGCGAGGGGGCGGGTCAATAATGCTCTCCTTTCTAAATGGCAATTGCAACAGGAATGGGGATAGGAAATGACACACGGCACATATATCTCCAACATGAAACGTACAATCTCTGCAGACGCACCAAATAGCACTCATTAGAAAAGCCACAGCACTCAGAAGAGCACGTATATATGGGTGTAACAGAGTACACACCACACAAAGGTAGCGAGAGACGAAAACCCGAAGATACAGTGGAACAGAGACATTAGTAGAGAGCGCGTATATACAGTAATGCATATAACAAGACAATCCTTGATGCCACTTATGTCAAGCATTCTGGGAATCCTCTCTTTCAAGTCCCC